>NC_090446.1:855334032-855636999 GCF_031143425.1 Pleurodeles waltl | reverse complement strand
CTGGCGGTTTTCACCACCAGAACCAGGCTGGCGGGAACGGGTGTCGTGGGGCCCCTGGGGGCCTCTGCACTGCCCATGCCACTAGCATGGGCAGTGCAGGGGCCCCCTAACAGGGTCCCAGAAAGATTTTCACTGTCTGCTTAGCAGACAGTGAAAATCGCGACGGGTGCCACTGCACCCGTCGCACCACTGCAACTCCGCCGGCTCCATTCGGAGCCGGCTTCATTGTTGCAGGGGCTTTCCCGCTGGGCCGGCGGGCGCTCTTTTGGAGAGCGCCCGCCGGCCCAGCGGGAAAGTTGGAATGGCCGCCGCGGTCTTTTGACCGCGGGGCGGTCATTCGGCGGTGACCGCATGGCGGCACTGTCTGGAGATTCTATGATTTTGGAATGGGACAGCATTTCATTTTCCAAGCAGAAGTCCAGATGCATCTGGAACTACAAGAGTTGCTTTTGATCTAAAGGATCCAAACATATGTTGAAGAGCAATAATTATAAAGAGGAAAACAGGGCTGACTACATGAAACTTAACTACTGGTGGGCCATAGGGGCCACGTTCTGATATTTTGGCTTCATTTATAGAGCAATGTTTGGATCCAGGTTAAGGTTGCGACTTTGATTTCAGGCCACTTTATTGGCCTTTTTATGAAGATGCCATTGTACGCCAAATCCCAGGCTTGAAATTTCTGAGCTGGAGGGCAACGCATGTGTGGTAGTAGATTCAGGCACAGTACTCTTAAGTTGTTTCCACAAACTTTCTTTATTTATTATTTCATTTCTTAGAAAGAGGCTAACAGATTTTGTTCCAGTGAAATTTCTTCAGGATTGTAAATAATTTGAACATACCAAATCGAAAGTAATAATTATTGAGTTAACTATCAGCAGTGGCTATCAGTTTTTTTAGTTTAAAATATTACGTTTAACAAACAAACTAAAAAAATCCTATTTTCCCATCGTAACAAAGTCCTAACTATAACTACTTAGTTCTGACTTACTTCATGGGGATCTGTCAAGTTAGAGCCAAGAAAAAGTCTCCATGCAATTCCCCACACAATGTACCACAAGAAAATTGAACAGCAATACCTCAAAAACAGTTAAGCAGAATAACAACAAATCTGATGGAAAGCTAGATCTTCTTCTAGATAACGGTTTTTTTTGCGATTTAATGTAAGTCTTTTCAGTAATGTTTGAGAACTTGGAGGCAGATTTATGAAAAGTGGTGCTGCACATAGTGCAGTGCCACTTTTCTTGCACCCCGTAGCTCCCCCCTAATGCCACCATGTGTGCTCCTCATTTGATATACGGTGTATATCAACACCTCATTTGATATACGGTGCATGGCAGTAGTTAGGGAACTAGCATCATAATTTTTTACGCTAGTTCGGTGCTTTGAAGGATTAGCATCAAACATCCTGCAAAGCACCCAGAGGCCCATTGAAAACAATGGGAGCCTCCTTTTAATGCCTGCCCTGAGCAGGCATTAAAAATGACGATTAAAATGACACAAATACATTTCTTAGATTTGTTTACACCATTTTTTCATCCCACCCTAATGGGGGAACACCCCCTTTGCATACATTATGCCTGTGCCACTGCAATATCAAAAATGACAACATTAATGACAACACTGTGTATGGCTGGTATGGCTGATAGTGAGTTCTAGTTACATTAGAGCATGAGCTATTGTTAACTTAGATAGCTATTACCGGGCAACTTACTTGTTTTTTTATTTTTTTTATTTAAACCTTTGTTTTTACAGTAAATGTACATATATATATATATATATATATATATATATATATACCCATATGTATGTATATATATATATATATATATATATATATATATATAGATGATAGATAGATAGATAGATAAACACACACATATAGACACACACAACCACTCACAAATTATACACACAAATTTTGAAAAAGCAAATATTCACCTTCAAAAAGACCCAGCAGTAAAATGAAGACACCCAAGAAAAACAGAAATGCCCAATGGTTCAGTTTTTGATAGTGTGTTTGAAAAATGAACTTCATTAGAGCCTGAATACTCCAATTGCTGATGGTGTCCCATATTCCATACACAACGAAAATATAATAAGTTCAATGCATAAGGTTAGAAGATATAACCTGTATAAGTTAACTCACGATTATAAACGTTTATAAAAGTATCTATCATGTGCTGGTTCAATATCAAAACTGTGCCAATAAAATTAGTAGGTCCACATAGCTAGAAAATGTCATCATCTGTTCATTAAAATTAGGTATGGTTGCCCGTGAGAGAGCATATATTCATAGTGTGGATCATGATTTTCTAATTAAATCAATACCTTAAAGAGGTAAGAATTCAAAATGTTGTGTTTCACAAATTTATATATTAAAAATAATTAAGAAACAATCACTCAAGTAACCCCTCCTTTGATGTGGGCACCATAGTCAACACAACAATGGGTCCTATCAAAATGGCAGAAATTAGGTCTCTAGTTGGCAAAGGTTTGCACCCTGTCAAAGTAAGGCCCAGAATCCTGGTCAGGGTAAGTCAGTTGCACTCCCTAAATTGACCTGTGCTCACCCTCTGGTAGTCTGGCACAGAGCAGTCAGGCTTAACTTTAGAGCCAATGTGTAAAGTATTTGTGCAACACTTAATTACAGTAACACAGTGACAGACACCACAAAAAGACTCCACAACTGTTTAGAAAAATAGAGAATTTTTATCTGTATAAAAGAAGACCAAAGCAAAAATAACTCCAACAGGTAGCTCTCAGGATATGAATTTTTAAACAACAAAACCAAAATGATGCTTAAAAATCACTATCGTCAAAAGGTTACTTGAGGTCATGAGGGATTGGTGCACAACCAAAGTTCAGACCAACAGCGATAGTGGGTATGCCGGCTACAGGACCCAGATAGGTCCCGCTGCAAGAGTACCTTGTATGGAGCAATCTTCGTATTCAAAGACTTGATGGAAGAAGTCAAGAAGGTGCTGCTTCATCGTCAAGCCCATGGATGGAGGCGAAGCTTTTGTGCCTATCCACACAGCCGATAAAGGCTTTAGCGCTGAACCCTTGTATGATGCAGACACTGCATCAATGTCAAACTGCACTGTCCATTGGCACCGAACCGTGCAGTCCATCGAGGCGATGTCATCAAGCAGTTGCTGCATCGGGGTCAAGGGGGGATGCATTGGCTCCAGTCGATGTAAAGTCCCTGATGCATCAATATCAAGGTAGAAAAATCTGCAGAAACCCACTTCTGAGGCCCATGACTGGAGGCAGGCACCTCAGGCAAGGGTAGGGTGCACAGATGGGAGAGTCCAGCAACTCCATGAGAGTTGCAGATAGTCTTTGATGTACTTGAGATTGCAGGAGACCAGGGGACAAGCTATTAAGCCCTAGGAGATACTTGGGTTCAAAGATGTAGAGAGCAAGTCGAGTCCTTCTCATTTCCAGGCAAGAAGCAGCAGGTTGCAGGTAGCAGACAAACACAGCAATGCAGGTAGTAAAGTGACAGTCCTGCCTACAGCACTGCAATCAGCAGGCAGTGTAGTTAGCAGAGTGGCAGTCAGTCCCTCCTAGCAGCACAAAAGTCCTTCTGCCTGGCAGAACGTCCTTGATTGCAGTAGAGTCCTGATTTGGTAGGGTTTGGGGTACAATATTTATACCCAAAAGTGTCTTTGGTGGGGGAGACTTCAAAGAGAACTTTGAAGATCACAAGGTCCCTGCCCTTCCTCCTCTTGATCCAGACACTGTACCAGGGGGGTATTTAGCCTTTTGTGTGAGGAAAGGCACAGTCCTATTCAGGTATGTCTGCTCCTCCCTCCCATTTGGCCCAGGACAATCCACCAGCCTTGTGATGGGCTGTCAGGATGCAAATCTCACACCAAGCTTCCTTTGTTTGTGACTGTCTAGAGGTAATGCACAAAATCCAGCTGTCGTCCACCCCAGACATGCATTCAGAGACAGGCAAAGGCACAGAGTGGTTAAAGTAAGAACATGACAACTTTCTAAAAGTGGCATTTTCAGACTTACAATTTAAAATCCAACTTTACCATAAGTTGTGATTTTGAATTGGGAGTCCAGTGACCCTAGTCTCCAATTGTATATCTTTTCCCATTTGGAAGATATGCTCAAAAGATGCTTCAAGGTAACCCCAGTGGTAACCCTTGGGAGAGATAGGCTGTGCAGGAGTGAAAAACTAATTTAGCGTTTTTTCACTACCAGGACATGTTAAACTTAAAAGTACATGTCCAATGCTTTAAATATACTGCATCTTGCCCTTGGGGCTAACTAGGGTCTGCCTGAGGGGTGATTGACATGTAATAAAAAGGAATTTTGGGGTCTTTCAAGTGGGTGCACTTTCAAGGTGTTAGAAATGGGGTATTTGGTTGGCAGTCAGGCTATCCCCTGTCCAAGCAAGGACCCTCACTCTAGTCAGGGTAAGTCACACACAATCCAAATGATCCTGTGCCCACCCTCTGGTAGCTTGGCACTGAGCAGCCAGGCTTAACTTAGAAGGCAATGTGTAAAGTATTTGTGCAATAAATCATACAATAACACAATTGTAGCACCACAAAAATACACTACACAGTGTTTAGAAAAATATATAATATTTATCTGGATATTTGCAGGTCAAAACGATAAAAGATGCAATAAGAAATTGTAAAGATATCACTGAAAAGTGATATGAAGTGGCTTAAGTCTTTAAAAAGCAAACAAAGGGGGTCATTCCAACCCTGGCGGTCGGTGTTAAAGCGGCGGCCAACCGGCCAACAGGCAGGCGGTCAAAAAAATGGAATTCTGACCCTGGCGGAAACCGCCAACACAGACCGCCACTTTAACACTCCGACCGCCACGGCGGGACAAACAAACAGCGCGGCGGTCACCGCCAACAGATAGGCGGGAGACAATGTACCGCCCACCCTATCACAACTCACCAATCCGCCACCTTTTCCGGGGCGGGAGCCCCGCCGATAAAAACATGGCGGAAACAGACTACGAACGGACTGCTCACCTCTACACACTCCACGAGGAATCTGGACAGCATGGAACCAGAACTACACATCCTACCAGCTATTGTCTACCTGCTCCTCTACCAGGAGCACGAACGTCGGCGCAGAAGACAACGGTGAGTACTGCACCTAGGACACAGGGGAGGGGGGAGGAGAAAAGATTACGGGCACACACATACGCGACACACCCACCCTCACCCACAACTACCTACACATCAATGCAGAGCAGCAACTCAGAGTGACACCCCCCAAACCCCCCGGAAGAATGCAAAGACAAAATAAAATGATCATGAAATTCAAATATATTGTAAGGCTAAGTAAAAAAAAAAATCCAACATCTATAACTATATACGCATATGTAAATTGTCCTGTCCAAATTGGGTTCCAGTCATTGTACGTGGGCCAATGGGCCTCAACACATGGGCAAAGCCCACACAGGAGACCCGAATCCATTGGAGAGAACACTGCAGGGGCATCAGATAGAAAAACTACAGGCACCTCAGGGGGAAGGGAAGGGGAGGCACCTCAGCCACATGAGTCCACGACGCCAGAT
The DNA here is from genome assembly GCF_031143425.1 of Pleurodeles waltl. NCBI lineage: Eukaryota > Metazoa > Chordata > Amphibia > Caudata > Salamandridae > Pleurodeles > Pleurodeles waltl. Next base: position 855,631,437 of record NC_090446.1, on the reverse strand, counting down.
CCACGAGGGGCCTCCATGCCCACTGTACCATCCTGGGGAGTGCAAAGCCACAGTCTCACAAGTCTCTACAGTGGGTGGCTTGCCCACTGTGCCATCCTGGGGAGTGCAAAGCCACAGTCTCACAAGTCTTTACAGAGGGGGGCTTGCCCACTGTTACATCCTGGGCAGTGCAAAGCCATAGTCTCACAAGTCTCTACAGTGGGTGGCTTGCCCACTGTTACATCCTGGGGAGTGCAAAGCCACAGTCTCACAAGTCTCTACAGTGGGTGGCTTGCCCACTGTTACATCCTGGGGAGTGCAAAGCCACAGTCTCTCAAGTGGATTACAGACTCCACTGGTACTGGAGGAGGCATGGTGCCCAGAGTGCATCGTGCAGCCCTGCCAGACACAGATCCGGGCCTGCCCCTTCTGCCAATGGGCCAGCGGTGCTTGACTTGAAGGGCCCAGCGGAGCGGTGCTTGAGATGAAGGGCCCAGCGGAGCGGTGCTTGAGATGAAGGGCCCAGCGGAGCGGTGCTTGAGACGGCGGTGCCCAGCGGAGCGGTGCTTGAGATGAAGGGCCCAGCGAAGCGGTGCAGAGATGAAGGGCCCAGCGGAGCGGTGCTTGAGATGAAGGGCCCAGTGGAGCGGTGCTTGAGATGAAGGGCCCAGCGGAGCGGTGCTTGAGATGAAGGGCCCAGCGGAGCGGTGCTTGAGATGAAGGGCCCAGCGGAGCGGTGCTTGAGATGAAGGGCCCAGCGGAGCGGTGCTTGCGACGGCGGTGCCCAGTGGAGTGGTGCTTGAGATGAAGGGCCCAGCGGAGCGGTGCAGAGATGAAGGGCCCAGCGGAGCGGTGCTTGAGATGAAGGGCCCAGCGAAGCGGTGCTTGAGATGAAGGGCCCAGCGGAGCGGTGCTTGAGATGAAGGGCCCAGTGGAGCGGTGTTTGAGATGAAGGGCCCAACGGAGCGGTGCTTGAGACGGCAGTGCCCAGCGGAGCGGTGCTTGAGATGAAGGGCCCAGCGGAGCAGTGCTTGAGATGAAGGGCCCAGCGGAGCGGTGCTTGAGATGAAGGGCCCAGCGGAGCGGTGCAGAGATGAAGGGCCCAGCGGAGCGGTGCTTGAGATGAAGGGCCCAGCGGAGCGGTGCTTGTCTTGAAGGGCCCTGTTCAGCGGTTCTTGAGATGGCGGTGCCCTGTTCAGCGGTGCCTGTCTTGAAGGGCCCTGTTCAGCGGTTCTTGAGACGGCGGTGCCCTGTTCAGCGGTGCTTGTCTTGAAGGGCCCTGTTCAGCGGTGCTTGTCTTGAAGGGCCCTGTTCAGCGGTGCCTGTCTTGAAGGGCCCTGTTCAGCGGTTCTTGAGACGGCGGTGCCCTGTTCAGCGATGCTTGTCTTGAAGGGCCCTGTTCAGCGGTTCTTGAGACGGCGGTGCCCTGTTCAACGGTGCCTGTCTTGAAGGGCCCTGTTCAGCGGTTCTTGAGACGGCGGTGCCCTGTTCAGCGGTGCTTGTCTTGAAGGGCCCTGTTCAGCGGTGCTTGTCTTGAAGGGCCCTGTTCAGCGGTGCCTGTCTTGAAGGGCCCTGTTCAGCGGTTCTTGAGACGGCGGTTCCCTGTTCAGCGGTGCTTGTCTTGAAGGGCCCTGTTCAGCGGTGCTTGTCTTGAAGGGCCCTGTTCAGCGGTGCTTGTCTTGAAGGGCCCTGTTCAGCGGTGCCTGTCTTGAAGGGCCCTGTTCAGCGGTTCTTGAGACGGCGGTGCCCTGTTCAGCGGTGCTTGTCTTGAAGAGCCCTGTTCAGCGGTTCTTGAGACGGCGGTGCCCTGTTCAGCGGTGCTTGTCTTGAAGGGCCCTGTTCAGCGGTTCTTGAGACGGCGGCACCCTGTTCAGCGGTGCTTGTCTTGAAGGGCCCTGTTCAGCGGTGCTTGTCTTGAAGGGCCCTGTTCAGCGTTTCTTGACATGTGTCTCCAGGGTACCATATCCGGCCAATATATGGAGTTCACTCGCCATCCGACTTCTCGCTTGCGGGGCCCTCCTGTGCTGGAGTCCCGGGCCCGTGGGTGTCCTCCTTCACACCCGGAATGGGGCTGGTGGGGCCCTCCTGGGCAGCTCTCCTGCTGCCGGACTTGTCGGCTGTGCTGCCCTTGCCATCCTTCCGTGATTCTCTGTGGCCCTTGCCTCCCTTTGTAGATGTGCCAGGTGGCACCCCACTTCCTGACGGTGCCAGGGTAGTGCCTTTGGAGGCTGCCGTCTCTGCCCTCTCGCGCCGGGCCTTGCCTTTCTTGGTTTTCTTCCCAGGGGGTGGTCTGGCTGTCCCTTTACTGCTGGCTGATGTAGCTGCCCTTGAAGGTGGTGGACTCCAATATCCTTGTACTATGGTCCTTGTAGGTCCAGGGGTTGTGGCGGCTGAGGTGCTGATTGGACTCTTACGAGATGGAGGGGGTGGGTCAGGTGATGGAAAGAGGTTAATTTTGGACAGGAAAAACTTTTTAGGAGCAATGGGAAGGGTAGGTGCAGTGGGTATGGGAGTGGAGGAAGAGGATGTGGTTGTAGGAGAGTCACATGTGGTGTCTTTGGGTGCAGGTGCTTGTGACAGAGGCTGTCGTGAGGTGGATGGCTGGTGGGTGGGTGGCTGCCTGCGTTTATGTGGTTTGGAAGAGGGGGTGACAGACACACTGGGAGAGGACACAGGGGACGTGTAAATGGCAGTGGGGGTGGTGACTGCACGTGTGCGGAGTGTTCTGGTGGGTGTGCTGGTGATGGACGTAGTGGCTGATGATGTTGTGCATGCAAGTGTGAGTGGAGACGTCACTGGGAGGGAGGAAGGAGACAAGGAGGAGGGGGACACAGAGGAGGCAGTGGCTGTTGGTATGTCTGCATGTGGCTGTTGCTTGTGTGAATGCTTGTGTGATGTGTGGTGCTTATGTCTGGATGAGCTGCCCTTGGGTGTTGAGGTGTGTGCAGGCTGGTCTGTAGGTGTGTCTGGGATAGGCAGAGGAACAGGGGAGTGGGACTGGGTGGAGGAAGTTGGAGGAGGGAGGCAGGAGACAGGGACAATGGCTGCCGTCAGTGCTGAGGCCAGAGCGTTGAACGATCGCTGATGGGCAGTCTGACCCGAATGAATGCCCTCCAGGTATGCATTGCTCCGGTGCACCTCCCTTTCTACCCCCTGGATGGCATTCAAAAGGGTAGACTGCCCAACAATGAGCATCCTGAGGAGGTCAATGACCTCCTCACTGAGGGCAGCAGGGGTAACTGGGGCAGGGCCTGAGGTGCCTGGGGCGATGGAGATGCCCGCCTTCGTGTGCGAGCGGGCACGGGGCAAACGCTGAGGGGCTGCTTGGAGGGGGGAGCTGGTGCGCTGGGTGGCGGCTGTACCTGTTGTTGCTGTGGGCACGGATGTTGCTGCCACCACAAGGGAGCTCCCTTCCGAGGACGTGTCTGTGTCGCTGATGTCTCCACGTGTCCCCATTGTGGAGCTCCCCTCGCCCTCCGTCTCACTGGTGAACTCCGATTCGGTTGCATGGCCCTCCAGGGCCATGTGAGATGCAGCTCCCTCGTGCTCCGATGCCACTTCTCCTCCGCCTGATGATGCTAATGCACACATGAACAGGAAGAGCAGCAAAAAAGGGGGGGAAAATAAAGACATGTTGAGTGCATGCACTGGCAACACAGTTGGCGGAGAGGACAGACACAGAAGCCTCCTGCACTACGCCGCGCACTTGGGGTACACTACTTAATCATTGGGACTTGGCCTACAAGCCTATGGACGACAACTGCACACATAGGTGACACAGGGCCATGGATAGCTGTACTTGGCACCCTACAGAGGTGGGGGGCGGGGCACAGGGCCATGCCTTACGGAGGGGCCTAGCCTACAGAAATCGCCCTGGCCTAGGGATACCCACAGCCCTCCTTCCCCACCCAGACACCTCCACTGCGCGCTAAGATAGCAGAATGTGCTGGTACTCACCTCCTTGTGTCTGCTGTGATGTCCTCACGCGCCCATCCAAATCTGGGTAGGCCACCGCCAGGATCCGAGACATCAGGGGGGTCAATTGACGAGTGGCACCCCTCCTACGTTGGGAGGCCATCCCCAGCAGAGCCTCCACGGTCTTCCTGCTCCCGCGGCGGATGTCCTCCCACCTCTTGCGGCAGTGGGTGCCCCGTCTGTTGTGGACCCCCAGGGTCCGGACGTCCTTGGCGATGGCACGCCAAATGTCGATTTTCTTATGGGCGCTGACCTATGTGACATGTACAGGGGGAGAAATAACATTATTATAATTTTCTGCATGCTCGATGTGAGTGGCCCCCCATCCCCACCCTTGCCATGTGGCACATGCTCTCATCCGTCGTTTGATGCATGCCTCAATCGCTCCCCTCCCCACCATCTTTCATCCACCCGACTCAACACAGGCATTGCCCCCAAAGCATGCACCCAGTGTACTTACCTGTTGGTCTGGAGGACCGTAGAGTAGCGCATACTGGGGGAGGACCCCATCCACGAGTTTCTCCAATTCTTCAGAAGTGAAGGCAGGAGCCCTTTCCCCAGTCACAGCAGCCATTGTATCTTCCAGACCGAGGTCACAGCAGCACTTGCAGTATAGGTCCTCTCCTGTGGATGATCAGGTCTCGAGTGATTAAGCAGATAGAAAATGGCGGTCACGTCCGCGGCGGTGCGTACCGCCACGGTGTGCCACGCCAGCGCATTGACCTCACATCCCATTGTCGCACTTCACAGGTCAGGCAGCCGCCATTTCAAGGGCCCACATGGCTTAATTTCTACTGGGTCACACATGCCTAGGCCTTGCATCGACACTCAGACAAGCCATTCAATGCATAGAGAATCGTGTACTGTGCAAGCTGTGGTTACGTACCTGTGGGTTGATTGACTCTGTGCTCGCTGTTGTCCTTCCTAGGCACCGTCCGCTGGGACTTGCGAGGAGATGGAGGAATGTTCCCATGTACAGACCGCTGGTGGACCTGTCGACAATGGAGGAACGACATGTCATTCTGACATACAGGCTTGACCGAGCCACTATACAGGAACTGTGTGCCCAGCTGGAGGCAGACCTGATGTCACCCATCCGCCAACCCACAGGGATCCCCCCTCTAGTGCAGGTGCTGTCAGTACTCCATTTTTTGGCAAGTTGGTCATTTCAAACAACAGTGGCCATTTCATCAGGGATGTCTCAGCCTATGTTTTCCAAGGTGTTGTCCAGAGTGTTGTCTGCCCTGCTCAAACACATGCGGAGATACATCGTTTTCCCTGAGGTGGGGGATTTGCCTACACTGAAGGGTGATTTCTATGCCCTTGGACATATTCCCAACATCATTGGTGCCATTGATGGGACACATGTGGCTTTGGTACCCCCCAGTGAAAGTGAACAGGTGTACAGGAACAGAAAAAGTTATCATTCCATGAATGTCCAGGTGGTCTGTTTGGCTGACCAGTACATCTCCCATGTAAATGCCAAGTTACCTGGGTCAGTGCATGACGCGTACATCATGCGAAATAGCAGCATCCCTTATGTGATGGAACAACTACGGAGACACCGTGTGTGGCTAATTGGTGACTCAGGTTACCCCATCCTGTCTTGGTTACTGACCCCAGTGAGGAATCCCAGGACAAGGGCAGAGGAACGCTACAATGAGGCCCATGGGCGAACTAGGAGGATTATAGAAAGAACCTTCGGCCTCCTGAAGGCAAGGTTTAGGTGCCTGCATATGACAGGTGGATCCCTAATGTACTCACCAAAGAAGGTGTGCCAGATCATCGTGGCCTGCTGTATGCTTCACAACCTGGCTTTGCGACACCAGGTGCCTTTTCTGCAGGAGGATGGTCCAGATGGTGGTGTTATAGCAGCTGTGGAGCCTGCGGAGAGTGAAGAGGAGGAAGACGAAGAGGACGACACAGACAACAGGGACACAATGATACAGCAGTATTTTCAATAACACACAGGTAAGAATCAACACCGGCATTTTACATTTACTTACAGTCTCATGCCTCTCTACTGTCTGTCCTTTTCACCCAGTGTATGCTAACAGAGTTGTGACTTTCCCTTCCAATTTCAGAGATGTGGGCCCCACTGCGTGACCTCTGCTTTGTTTGCCCATGGACTACAGCTGTGTGACAGTGGTATGTTGTCATCACAATGTAACTGGTCATTTTGGCACGTTTATGTCTACTACATATTTTCAAAAATACAGGCAGACTCCAGATTATTTGTGTGCAATAAGTGTGTTTATTAAAGTGCTCAATTTTGGGACATGGTTGAAAATCGGTGATGGGTGATGGTGGAGGAATGTCCATGGCAGAGTCCAGATTCTCAGTCTCACAGATGCATTGTCCATATGCCTGTGGAAGGTGGAGCAGGGGCAGGTTAAAGTTGGACAGGGTGACAATGTGGGACAGTGGGATGACATCAGGGGGTATCCTTTCCTGGCGGGGGTCTTGGCATCCTACTCTGTCTTCTTCCTAGAACTCAGGCCCCGCTTGCGGGGTGGTTCTTCTTCTGCAGGAGGTGGGGTTCTGGTGGCCGGTTGTTGCTGTGTCAGGGCCTCCTGTTCACTAGCGCCGGCGGAGGTGGTAGCCTGTTCCTGGTCCATGCTAGTGACAGGGGCCCTTTGTGGTGCCACATGGTCCCGCAATGTGGTGACAATCTGGTTGAGAGCCACAACAATGGTGCCCATTGCGGAACTAATGTTTCTCAGTTCTTCCCTGAACCCCATAAACTGTTCCTCCTGCAGTACCTGGATCTCCTGGAACCTGGCCAGGACCGTCGCCATCGTCTCCTGGGAGTGGTGGTATGCTCCCATGATTGAGGTGAGGGCCTCGTGGAGAGTGGGTTCCCTGGGCCTTTCCCCCCCCTGTCGCATAGCAGCCCTCCCAGTTCCCCTGTTTCCCTGGGCCTCTGTCCCCTGGACCATGTGCCCACTACCACTGCCTCCATTTCCCTGTTGTTGTTGGGGTGGTGGGTTAACCTGGGTGCCCTGTAGTGGTGGACACACTGCTGATTGACGTGTCCTGGAGACAGAGGCATGGGCCCGCTGGGTGGGTGCTGTGCTGGTGTTCCCAGAGGGGGGTAGGTCCGCTGTAGCCTGTGGCTGTCTGAGGGGAACAGACTGTCCCGAGGTCCCCGATAGGCCGGGCTGGTCATCTGGGTCCAGGGAGACAGAGCTGCTGTCATCACTGGGGGCCTCTTCTGGGGGTGGGATGGACATTTCTGGCCCCTCCTGGGCGGTGTGGTGGCGTTCGGGTCCTGCAGGGGTATAAGAGTATGGTTATTGCTTCTGTGTGTGCCATAGCGTGCAATGGGTGGGTGCCCGTGTACCCCAGTGCTGGCATTCCTTTGTGGGGGCTGTTGTGATGGCGGTTTGTGGGGGAGATGGGTATGTGCAGTGGGCATGCTTAGGTGATGGCTGTCGATGGTTTGTGGTGGCATGCAGGGTTTGGTGTTGGGATGGGTGGGTTGTGATGGTGAGACATTAGCAATGAGGATGTGTGATGGTGGTGGGGGGGAGGGTGGGGGTATGAGTTGGCATGCTGGTGGGGTGGGGGGGATGAAGTAGTGAAGATGAGACTTACCAGAGTCCATTCCTCCGCCTACTCCTGCGAGGCACTCAGGATGCAGGATGTTCAAGACCTGCTCCTCCCATGTTGTGAATTCTGAAGGAGGAGGTGGGGGTCCGCCGCCAGTCCGCTGCACCGCGATGTTGTGCCTGGATACCATGGAACGCACCTTCCCCCGTAGGTCATTCCACCGCTTCCTGATGTCGTCCCGATTTCGTGGATGCTGTCCCACAGCGTTGACCCTGTCCACTATTCTTTGCCATAGCTCCATCTTCCTGGCAATGGTGGTGTGCTGCACCTGTGTCCCGAAGAGCTGGGGCTCTACCCAAACTATTTCCTCCACCATGACCCTGAGTTCTGCGTCTGAGAACCTGGGGTGTCTTTGGGGTGCCATGGGGTGGTGGGGATGAGGTATGGGGTGGTGTTTGCGGTGATGAGTGTGGTGAGTGTAGTGGTGTGTGGTGTTTTGTGCGTGGTTGTTGTGTGGGTGATGGTGTAGTGTGCCTCTGCGTGATGGTGTTCTCTATTCTGTGCTGTCTCTCTCTGGGCTTCGTCTCTGATTTGTGGTTGTAGGGGTTTGTGGGTGATGTGGGTGTATGTTTTATAGTTAATTGGGTGTGTGGGAGTGTTGTGTGTATGTGTCTCAGGTGTGTGTATTTCAAATTGTCCAATGTGGCTGTGTTTTGGAGCTGTATGTGTATTTTGAGTACGGCGGTGTGTACCGCCAATGGAATATCGCGGTTGAAAGACCGCCGTGTGGATTCGTGGGTCGTAATGGCATGGGCGTATTTCTGTTGGCGTGACGGTGGAGGTTTGGTCTTCGCCAGTTCAACGCTGGCCGTTGGTGTGGTGGACTTTTGTGGATGTCGGGTTTTTGGCGGTTTGCCTCTTGAGGGTCAGAATGACCGTGGCGGTTTACCGCGGCGGTGTTGTGGCAACCTTCTGACCGGCGGTAAGCGCCTTTTACCGCCGAGGTCAGAATGACCCCCAAAGTCTCTTTCAAGCACAAAGTACCTGGTTGGAGTGAAAAATCTCTGCAAAGGGCCACAGAGGAAGAGATGTGTGGTAAATGGTGTGTGCGTCGGTTTCGCCCCTTCACACACGAACTTGCGTCATTATTTTTCACGCGGGAAGACGTCACGTCGATTTCTGGCGTGCGGACAGGTCTCCTCTTTGGGTCGCGGGGTTTTCAGATGGCCCGAGGTCTGTGTGTGGAATCCTGGGCTTGTGGACCGGCTGCGCGTCGTTCCGGTGGGCGATGCGTGGAATTTTCTCCCTTACGGCAGGCGCTGCGTCGATTTCCCCTCTGGAAGTCGTGCGGCGTTGTCCAGACGGGCCGTGCGTCGAAGTTCCGGTTGCACCGCAGGCGCCGCGTCGATCTTTTCCTCGCAAAGTTGAGCGGCGTCTTTCCGGTTCGGCGTGCAGTGAATTTTTTATCACGGAACAAGCTGTGCGTCAAATTTTTTGCTGCACAAAGAGTCCAGTTGCAAGAGAGAAGTCTTTTTGGTCCTGAGACTTCAGGGAACAGGAGGCAAGCTTTATCTAAGGCCCTGAAGAGCACTTCTTCACCACAGCCAGGGAACAGCAAGGCAGCAGGGCAACAGCAAGGCAGCAGTCCTTCAGAGAAAGCAGTCAGGTGAGTCGTTTGGGTAGCGAGGCAGTTCTTCTTGGCAGGATGCAGGTTCTGGTTACAAGTTTCTTCTCCAGGACGTGTCTCAGGTGGTAGGGCAGAGGCCCTGTTTTATACCCAAATGTGCCTTTGAAGTGGGGGAGACTTCAAAGAGTGGCTTAGAAGTGCACCAAGTCCCCTTTCAGTTCAATCCTGTCTGCCAGGGGCCCAGTATGGGGTGTGGCAGTTCTTTGTGTGAGAGCAGGCCCTCCACCCGCCCAGCCCAGGAAGACCCATTCAAAATGCAGATGTATGCAAGAGGCGGAGTACCCTGTGTTTGGGGTGTGTCTCAGTGAATGCACAAGGAGCTGTCAACTAAACCCAGCCAGACGTGGATTGTAAGACACAGAAAGATTTAAGTGCAAAGAAATGCTCACTTTCTAAAAGTGGCATTTCTAGAATAGTAATATTAAATCCAACTTCACCAGTCAGCAGGATTTTGTATTAACATTCTGGCCATACTAAATATGACCTTCCTACTTCTTTCAGATCAGCAACTACCACTTCAATAATGTATGAGAGCAGCCCCAATGTTAGCCTATGAAGGGAGCAGGCATCGCAGTAATGTAACAATGAATTTAGGAGTTTTACACTACCAGGACATGTAAACTACACAGGTACATGTCCTGCCTTTTACCCACACAGCACCCAGCTCTAGGGGTTACCTAGGGCACACATTAGAGGTGACTTATATATAGAGAAAGGGGAAGTTTAGGCTTGGCAAGTACTTTTAAATGCCAAGTCGAGGTGACAATGAAACTGCACACACAGGCCTTGCAATGGCAGGCCTTAGACAAGGTTAAGGGGCTACTTAAGTGGGTGGCACAACCAGTGCTGCAGGCTCACTAGTAGCATTTAATATACAGGCCCTAGGCACATACAGTGCACATTACTAGGGACTTGTAAGTAAATTAAATAGTCCAATTGGGTATGATCCAATGTTACCATGTTTAAAGGGAGAGAGCATATGCACTTTAGCACTGGTTAGCAGTGGTAAAGTGCGCAGATTCTAAAAGCCAGCAAAAACAGTGTCCAAAAAGTGGAGGGAGGCAGGCAAAAGTTAGGGGTGACAACCCTAAGGCTGTCAGTTCTAACATGTGTGTCCCCCAGCTGAAAGTGGGGAGAGCTACCCAACCTCCTGGGAGCTCTCATCGCTAAGGTGGAAGTACCTGGAGAGACCATTAGCGTTGGCGTGGTCAATCCCCGGGCGATGCTCCACCGTAAAGTCCATCCCCTGTAGGAAAATGGACCACCTCAAGAGTTTCGTATTTTCACCCCTCATCAGCATGAGCCATCTGAGGGGCCTGTGGTCTGTCTGAACCCAGAAGTGAGTCCCAAACAGGTAGGGTCTTAGCTTCTTCAGTGCCCAGACCACAGCAAATGCTTCTCTCTCAATAGCACTCCACCTCTGTTCCCGTGGTAATAGCCTTCTGCTAATAAAGACTACTGGTTGGTCTGAGACCTCCTCATTTAGCTGTGCTAGAACAGCCCCTATGCCATGCTTTGAAGCGTCTGTCTGCACAATAAATTCCTGGGAGTAGTCAGGGGCCTTGAGCACGGGGCCCGTGCGCATGGCTTCCTTCAGAGAATCAAAGGCTTTCTGACAAGCCTCTGTCCAATTAACCAACCTAGGTTGTTTCGCGGGAAGTGAGCTCTGTCAAAGGTGACAAAATTGTACCATAGCCCTTGACGAATTTGCAGTAGTATCCAGTGAGGCCTAAAAAGGATCTCACGTCAGTATGTGTTCTAGGTGGTTACCAGGCCTTGATAGTTTAAATTTTGGCCTGGAGTGGCTGCACCTTGCCACCACCTACTAGGTGTCCCAAGTACACCACGGAACCCTGCCCCATCTTGCACTTACTAGCCTTGATGGTCAGGCGTGCCTGTCGCAGAGCCTGAAGCACCTCCTTGAGGTGGAGCAGGCGGTCCTACCAGCTGGAACTGTAGACAGCTATGTCGTCCAGGTAGGCTGCACAGTAGGCATCCTTGCCAGCTAGGACCCCGTTAACCAACCGTTGGAAGGTAGTGGGGGCATTTTTCAACCCAAACGGCATCACCCAGAACTGGTAATGGCCATCAGGTGTGGAAAATGCTGATCTCTCTTTAGCCCCCTCAGTCAGGGTGATCTGCCAATACCCTGAAGTGAGATCAAACGTACTCAGGAGCTTGGCAGCGCCTAGTTTGTCAACAAGCTCATCAGCTCGGGGGATGGGGTGAGCATCAGTCCGTGTGACTGAGTTGAGTTCCCGGTAGTCCACACAGAACCTGAGTTCTGGCTTTGCACCTGGGGCAGTAGCCTCAGGAACCAACACCACAGGGATGGCCCAGGGACTACTGGATTTCTCAATAACCCCTAAAGTCAACATCTTGGATACCTCCTCCTTGATGCTGGCCTTCACCTTATCCGATAACCTGTACATTTTGTTCTTCACAAGGGGACTGTCACCTGTGTCAATGTCATGAACCCAGAGGTGGGTCAGTCCAGGAGTAAGGGAGAACTGCTCCAACATCTCAGAGCAGTCTCCTCTCTGGTTTAGAGTCAGGGAGTCAGAGAGAATGACACCCTCCACTGACCCATCACCTTCTTTGGCAGAGAGGAGGTCGGGGAGAGGTTCACTCTCCTCTTCCATGCCCTCATCTGTGACCAGGAGCACACTGACCTCAGACCTCTCAAAGTGAGGTTTGAGCCAGTTGTGAAGGAAGACCCTTAGGGGTTGCCTAGGGGTCTTGAGGTCCACTAGGTAAGTGGCCTCCCCTTTACGCCCCTTGATCTCATATGGGCCAGTCCAGCAATCCTGGAGAGCCCTGGGCTCTACTGGCTCCATTACCCAAACTTTGGGGGTTATTACAACTTTGGAGGAGGTGTTAATTTGTCCCAAAAGTGACGGATATACCACCAGCCGTATTACGAGTTCCATAGGATATAATGGACTCGTAATACGGCTGGTGGTATATCCGTCACTTTACCGTCACTTTTGGGACGGATTAACACCTCCTCCAAAGTTGTAATAACCCCCTTTGTCTCCAGGTGAGAACTCAACCAGAGTGGTCTTCCAGTCATACCACTCCTTCATCACCTCTTGACTGGCTTCGAGGTTACTCTTGGCCTGCTTCCAGAAGCGTTGGGTTTGGTTGCAGAGGGCCAGCATGTAGCTGACCACATCCTGGGGAGGTGTCCTGGGAGCTTTCTCCCAGCCCTCTTTAACAATGCTCAGGGGTCCCCTGACAGGGTGACCATAGAGAAGCTCAAAGGGGCTGAACCTCACCCCTTTCTGGGGTACCTCTCTGTAAGAAAACAACAGGCACGGTAAAAGGACGTCCCACCTACACCTCATGGCTTCAGTCAGGCCACTAATCATGCCCTTCAGGGTCTTGTTGAATCTCTCAACAAGTCCATTGGAATGAGGATTATAAGGGGTGGTAAACCGGTAGGTCACCCCACACTCATCCCACATAGACTTTATGTACCCAGACATGAAGTTTGTGCCCCTGTCAGACGCAACCTCCTTAGGGAATCCCACACGGGTAAATATTCCCAACAGGGCTCTGGTCACCACCGGTGCAGTCATGGTTCTCAGAGGGATTGCCTCTGGATAGAGGGAGGCATGGTCCACCAAAACCAGGATAAACCTGTTGCCCAAGGCAGTTTTGGGGTCCAAGGGACCAACAATGTCAATGCCAACCCTTTCAAAGGGGGTGCCAACGATGGGGAGTGGGAGCAGGGGAGCCTTAAGCTATTTCCCTGTCTTCCCACTAGCCTGGCAGGTGGGGCAAGCTCTGCAGAAATTATCTGAGGCTATCCTCATACTGGGCCAATGGAAGTGGGTGACAAGCCTGTTAAAGCTCACAGCTACTTTCAGAGTACCAAAGACCCCACCCCACTCAACGGGAACCAGAGCCATCGGTAGGTGACTCTCACGATTGTCAGCGACTATGACCTGGTGGAATGTATTTGGGACTATCTGCTGTGATGACACCAGCTGACTCTTGACAGTAGTCATACTGGCTCCTGTGTCACGCAGAGCCTCCACCCTTTGCCCATCAATGGTGACCCACTGCCTATACTTTGAAGTATTTTGTGGCATGTGGGCTTTGGGCACCATTTCTCTTTCTCCCAGGGATACTAGGGAAACCTCTGCCTGCTCCTCAAAGCTATCTGGGTCTGTCTCCCCCCGGGGCGCTACACTAGTCAACCCAGGTGTCTGTCCGGTAGTGGACGGTGCTCTCTTGGAACACTGGGAGTCGCCGTTAGAGGGACCCTGCTGGTAGCACTCTAAGCATTTGGGGATGAATTTCCCTGATGATTTTTCAACATACCCTGGCTTTTTCCCAAATCTGGAAGAGGAATAGTTGCCACCCCCTCCCTGGGAATTCTATTGGGGGCCTTTTGAGAGTTCTTTATCTGTAAGTTTATCTCCCCCCTCTTTCTTCTGTTGGGAACCCTGACCACCTTTGTGGGTGTCCCCCCCAGATACCTTTCGGGACACTCTGGTGCTAACCCAGAGGTCCACCTCCTCAGCAAGCTTCCTGGGATCAGTCAGCTTACTATCTACCAAGTGCTGGGGCAACTATGTAAAAGAAATACTTAGCATATGCTCTCTCAGAATCAAGTCATATAACCCTTTGTAATAATTTACTTTGCTGCCCTCACCCAACCATTCAGTGCCTTATTGGAGAAATCAAAACAGTCAACCCAGGTTTGTGTGGAAAGTTTGGTACTGTCCCTAAACCTCTGACCGTATCTCTCAGGGGTCAGTCCAAACTTGGCCAGTAAAGCAGTCTTCATGACAGGATAGTTATAGTGATCACATGGGTCTAGGGTAAGGCGTGTGTCCCTTCCCTCTGGGGGTACATAAAACCGAAAGGCCGCCCCCCATTGCCCTACAGGAACCCCATGAGCCCTTAGTGCAACTTCATAGGCAGCCAGCCACTTGTCAATATCATCTCCCACCACAAAACTGGGCACCACACTCTAGGGTATATGAACCTTTATCTCTCCAACAGGTCCTGTATGTATGCTGCCACCATCACTGCTGGACTCGGACTGTCTTGCCTTGATTTCCAGCTCCTTGAGACTCAGTTCATGAGCTAACAAAAGTTTTTTTTCAGCCAGAGCTCTCTCAGCTTCAATCTGCTTGGCTGCTCTTTCAGCCTCAGCTTGTTTGGCCTCTCTTTCTGCCCTCCCTTCCTCCTGTTGAGCCTCAATTTTCAGCCTTGCCATTTGAAAGTGGAACTCCCTCTCCTCTCTCCTTTCCTCTGTGGTCAGGCCTTGATCAGAGACACTGCTCCCTGGTCTGGAAGGGGGCATGATTGCAGTGGTAACATCACCCACTGATGGCAAAAATTCCTCTGGGGGGCCATCTTCTGGCTCCTCCTACTCAGCATCCTCCTCTAAATGGGCTTCTGCCCAGGCCCTCAGTGCCACTTGAAAGTCCTCCTTTCTGGAGGCCCCTTGGGTGGGTACACTCATCTCCCTGCAGAACACTTTTAGTTGTTTGACAGTATATGTCTCCAACAGGGCTAGGTCAAAATCTCCTGCTTGAGACCCAGCCAGAGACATGTTGAGTGAGGATTTAGGTTTTAGAAAATTGTCAAGAAAAACAAATTTGCAAAAGAGATAAAAATCAAGTTGACCTTCAACTGTGGGTAGGTAGTGAAATACTTAGCTACTGTCTGTCACTGCACAAATGCAAGTACTATCCTCACCGCTGATCACCAATGTTAGAAATGGGGCCTTTGGTTGGCTGTCAGGTTACCCCCTGTCCAAACAAGGACCCTCACTCTAGTCAGGGTAAGTCACACACAATCCAAATGATCCTGTGCCCACCCTCTGGTAGCTTGGCACTGAGCAGCCAGGCTTAACTTAGAAGGCAATGTGTAAAGTATTTGTGCAATAAATCATACAATAACACAATATAGCACCACAAAAATACACCACACAGTGTTTAGAAAAATATATAATATTGATCTGGATATTTGCAGGTCAAAACGATAAAAGATGCAATAAGAAATTATAAGGATATCACTGAAAAGTGATATGAAGTGTCTTAAGTCTTTAAAAAGCAAACAAAGGCGGTCATTACAACATTGGCGGTAAAAGCCGCTTACCGCCATGCAGAACACCGCCAACACATCGCCGCGCCCGCGGAAATCCGCCACAGCTATTATGACCCACAGCACGGAATCCGCCAAAATTCAGACACCCACACAAGTCTGCCACAACAAAGGTCAGTGATAAACTGGCGAAAACAAAATCTCCACCGTCACGCCAACAGAAACACGTCCACACTATCACGACCCACGAATCCACGCAGCGGTCTTTCAACCGCGGTATTCCATTGGCGGTACACACTGCCGCGCTCAAAATGCACACACATCTACAAAACACAGTCACAGTGGACAAATCGAAATACACACACCTGATACACATACGCACACCACTCCCACACACCCAATACTATATAAAACACACACCCACATCACCCACAAACCCCTACGACCAGAATAACTGAGAGAAGGCCAGAGAGAGACACCACCATCAAGAAACTAGCATCCACAAGCACACGACACCATCACCCACATAACTGCCACGCACCTCACACAACACACCACTACATATCAGCACACTTATCACCACACACACCACCCCACACATCACCCACACCACCCCATGGCACGGCAAAGACACCCCAGGTTCTCGGAGGACGAGCTCAGGGTCATGGTGGAGGAAATCGTCTGGATAGAGCCACAGCTATTCGG
The DNA here is from genome assembly GCF_031143425.1 of Pleurodeles waltl. Lineage (NCBI taxonomy): Eukaryota > Metazoa > Chordata > Amphibia > Caudata > Salamandridae > Pleurodeles > Pleurodeles waltl. Next base: position 855,615,473 of record NC_090446.1, on the reverse strand, counting down.
ATCACAGGTGCAGCACACCTCCATTGCTAGGAAGATAGAGCTATGGCGAAGAATAGTGGACAGGGTCAACGCAGTGGGACAGCACCCAAGAAATAGGGATGACATCAGGAAGAGGTGGAACGACCTACGGGGGAAGGTGTGTTTCGTGGTCTCAAGACACCACCTTGCGGTTCAGCGGACTGGCGGCGGACCCCACCTCCTCCCCCACAACTAACAACATGGGAGGAGCAGGTCTTGGCGATTCTGCATCCTGAGGGCCTCGCAGGAGTAGCAGGAGGGATGGACTCTGGTAAGTCAAATCTTAACTATTACATCCCCCACCCAACCTGCATGCCACCACATACCCCCACCCTTACCCCATCACTCCAACTCCTCACAAATGTCCCAATATCACAAACCACACATCCCAACACCAAGCCCTGCATGCAACAACAAAGCATGGACAACCAACACCAAAGCATGTCCACTGCACAAACCCATACACCCCCCTAAACCATCCTCACACAAGGTCCCACACAGGAATGCAAGCACTGGGGTACACAGTCAACCACCCATTGCACATCATGGCACACACAGATGCAATAATCATGCTTTTACACCCCTGCAGGACCCCTACCCAACGCCACCGCACAGGAGGGTCCAGACATGTTCACATCACCAACAGAAGAGGCACACAGTGATGACAGCAGCTCTGTCCAACTGGATCTAGATCACCAGCCCGGCCCATCAGGGACCTCGGGACAGTTGGTTTCCATCACACAGTCACAGGCCACTACAGAGCTTCCCCCCTCTGGAAACACCAGCACAGCACTCACCCAGCGGGCCCATACCTCTGTCCTAAGGACACGTCAAGCAGCAGTGTGTCCACCACTACAGGGAACCCAGGCTAACCCACCAAGCCAACAACAACAGGGACCTGGGGGCAGCGGCAGTGGGCACACTGTTCAGGGGACAAAGGCACAGGAACACAGGGGAACTGGGAGGGCTGCTGTGTGACAGGGGGAGGACATGCCAAGGGAAGCCACTCACCACGAGGCCCTCTCCAACATCATGGAAGCATACCACCACTCCCAGGAGACGATGGCAACGGCACTGGCCAAGTTTCAGAAGACCCAGCACCTGCAGGAGGAACAGTATTTGGGCTTCAGGGAGGAACTCAGAGCCATCAATTCCACCCTGGGCACCATCGTAGGGGTGCTGAAGGAAGTACTCAACACCAGGAGGGACACTGTGGAACAAAAAGGGGCCCCTTACACTAGCCTGGACGATGAACTGCCCACCACCTCCGCCGGCGCAAGTGGACAGGAGGCACCGCCACAGGACCACCACACCAGCACCACACCCCCTGCAGAGGGAGAACCACCCCACAAACTGTCCCTGAGATCCAGGACAAAGACAGAGAACGATGCCAAGACCCCCGCCAAGAAATGAGACCACCCTGAATGTCATCTTTTTGTCCCACTTTGTCACCCTGTCCATCCTCAAACTGCCCCAGCTCCACTTCCTATGCCCATTTGGGCAATGCAGCTGTGAGACCAATAGACTGGACTCTGCCAGGGATATACCTCCACCATCACCCCTCCCCATTTTTCAACCCGCTACAATATTGAGCACTTAAATAAACACCCTTGAAGCACAAAACAATCTGGAGTCAGTCTGTGATTTCGAATTAGTGTATTCACAATTACTGTGGCAAAATGTTCTTACAATTTTAATGTCAACCTACCTATGTCACACAGCTCTAGTCCATGAGGAATCAAAGCAGATGTTACACAGTGAGGCCCACATCTGTGAAATCGTAAGGGAAAGTGACAACTCAGTGACAATACACTGGGTGAAAATGACAAACAGTAGAGAGGTAGTACATGTAGTAGGCAGGTTTGTATTCTTACCTGTGTCTCACTGGAAATATTGCAGGATCACCGAGTCCCTGTTGTCGATGTCCTCTTCTTCTGCTTCCTCGTCTTCACTGTCCACAGGCTCCACAGCTGCAACAACACCGCCATCTGGACCATCCTCCTGTAGAAAAGGCACCTGTCGTCACAAAGCTAAGTTGTGAAGCATACAGCAGGCCACGATGATCTGGCACACCTTCTTTGCTGAATAGAATAGGGATCCACCTGTCATATGGAGGCACCGGAACCTGGCCTTCAGGAGGCCGAAGGTCCGCTCGATTATCCGCCGTGTTCGCCCATGGGCCTCGTTGTAGCGTTCCTCTGCCCTTGTCCTGGGATTCCTCACTGGGGTCAGTAGCCATGACAGGTTGGGGTAACCAGAGTCACCTGCAAATGGCGAGGGACAACTGTTAGACACACACTAACCTGCAGGGATATCCCCAGACCCAGACTACCATTCCCACTGACTTGCTTCCAGGTGCTCACCTAATAGCCACACACGGTGCCTCTGGAGTTGCCCCATCACATAAGGGATGCTGCTATTCCGCAGGATGTAGGCGTCATTCACTGAGCCGGTGAACTTGGCATTACCATGGGAGATGTACTAGTCGGCACAACATACCATCTGCACATTCTTGGAATGATAACTCTTCCGGTTTCTGTACACCGGTTCACTCCTGCGGGGGGGACCAAAGCCCCATGTGTCCCATCAATGGCACCTATGATGTTGGGGATATGTCCCAGGGCATAGAAATCACCTTTCACTGTAGGCAAATCGTCAACCTGAGGGAAAACGATGTAGCTCCACATGTGTTTCAGCAGGGCAGACAACACTCTGGACAACACGTTGGAAAACATAGGCTGGGACATCCCTGATGCTATGGCCACTGTTGTTTGAAATGACCCACTTGCAAGGAAATGGAGTACTGACAGCACCTGCACTTGAGGGGGGATTCCTGTGGGATGGCGGATAGTTGACATCAGGTCTGGCTCCAGCTGGGTACACAGTTCATGGATTGTGGCACAGTAAAGCCTGTATGTGATGATCACATGTCTTTCCTCTATTGTCGATAGGTCCACCAGCGGTCTGTAAACTGGAGGATGCCGCCATCTCCTCACATGTCCCAGCGGACAGTGCCTATGAAGGACAACAGCGAGCACAGAGTCAACCAACTCATGAGGTACATACACAGAGCTTACACAGAACACGAATCATAATCCGAAAAGTGGCCTGTGTGTGTGTTGAGTCTAGGCCTAGGTATGTGTGACGCAGTTACAAATAAAGCCATGTGGGCCCCTGAAATGGCAGCTGCCAGACCTCTAAAGTGGGACAATGGAATGTGAGGTAACTGCGCTGGCGTTGTACACCGTTTCGGTAGGCGGTCGAAGACCGCGGCGCAATGCTGCATTGGTTAACATTGGACCCTATGGGTCCCAGGAGCCAATGACGATGTATGCTGGCGGTGACAGTACGCACCGCCGCGGACATGACCGCCATTTTCTATCTGTTCAATCACTCGATACCTGATCTTCGACAGGAGAGGACCTACACTGCAAGTGCTGCTGTGACCTCGGTCTGGAAGAGACAATGGCTCGAGTGTCTGGGGAAAGGGCCCTTGCCTTCACATCAGAGGAGTTGGAGAAACTCGTGGATGGGGTCCTCCCCCAGTACACGCTACTCTACCGTCCTCCAGATAAACAGGTAAGTACACTGGGAGCATGCTGTATGGGCTATGCCTGTGTGGAGAGGGGTGGATGTAAGAAGGAAGGGGGAAGAGTGCGGCGTGCATGAAACGATGGTGAGTGCATGTGCCACATGCCAAGGGTAGGGATGGGGGCCAATGACTGTGACGGTGCAGTTGGTAATAAGTTTCTTTCCCCCTGTACAAATCATATAGGTCAGCGCCCACCAGAAAAAAGATATTTGGCATGCCATCGCCAAGGACGTCTGGACCCTGTGGGTCTACCACAGACGGAGCACCCACTGCCGGAAAAGATGGGAGGATATTCGCCGCTGGAGCAAGAAGACGGCGGAGGCCCAGCTGGGGATGGCCTCCCAACGTGGGAGGGGCGCCCGTCGCACCATGACCCCCCTGATGTTTAGGATCCTGGCGGTGGCGTACCCAGAGTTGGATGGACGCTTGAGGGCATCACAGCAGCCACAAGGGGGTGAGTACACTCTCATCCTGCTGATTTAGCGCGCAGTGGAGGTGTTTGGGTGGGGGAGGTGGGCTGTGGGTTTCCTTAGGCCAGGGCGAGTTTAGTAGGCAAGGTCTCTCCATAAGGCAGGCCATGTGGCACCCCACCCCACCTCTGTAGAGTGCCAAGTACACCTAGTCATGCCCCTGTGTCATCCATATGTGCAGATGTTGTCCATAGCCTAGTAGGCCTTGTCCCCGGGATTGAACAGTGGAGCCCAAGAGCGCGGCGTAGTGCAGGGGGCTTCTGTGTCTGTCGTGTCCGCCAACGGTAGTGGTAATGCATGCACTCAACATGTCTTTCTTCTGTTGTCCCCCCCCTTTTTGTGGTCTCCCTGTTCTTGTGTGCATTAGCATCATCAGGGGGAGGAGCAGTGGCACCGGAGCACGAGGGAGCTGCATCTCACATGTCCATGGAAGGCGAAACTACGGACTCGGAGTTCAACAGTGGGATGGAGGGTGAGGGGAGCTCCACGGCGGGGACAGGAGCTGACACCAGCGACACGGACTCGTCCTCTAATGGGAGCTCCCTTGTGGTGGCGGCAACATCTGTGCCCCCCGCATCAACAGGTATAGCCGTCACCCCCCTACCAGCACCGCCCTCCCAGCAGCCCCTCTGCCTTTGCCCCGTGCCCGCTCACCCAGGAGGGTGGGCATCACCTTCGCCCCAGGCACCTCAGGCCCTGCCCCAGTCACCCCTGCTGCCCTCAGTGAGGAGGCCATTGACCTCCTCAGGTCCCTCACTGTTGGGCAGTGTACCGTTTTGAATGCCATCCAGGGTGTAGAAAGGCAGTTACAGCAAACAAATGCATTCCTGGAGGGCATTCATTCTGGTCAGGCAGCCCTTCAGCAAGCTTTTCAGACTCTGGCCTCAGCACTGTTGGCAGCCATTGCCCCCGTCTCTAGCCTCCCTCCTCCAACTTCCTCCACCCAGACCCAATCCCCTGTACCCCAGCCTATCCCAAGCACACCTCAGCCGGTTGAGTGCACAACACCAAATCCACGAGGGGGCCACTGTTCCATCCTGGGGAGTGCAAAGCAACAGTCTCTCAAGTCTCACAAGTGGGTGGGTTGCCCACTGTTCCATCCTGGGACGTGCAAAGCCACAGTCTCTCAAGTCTCTACAGTGGGTGGGTTGCCCACTGCTGCATCCTGGTGAGTGCAAAGCCACAGTCTCTCAAGTGGATAACAGTCTCCACTGGTTCTGGAGGGGGCCTGGTGCCCAGAGTGCTTCATCCTGCTAAGGACAGAGGTAGTGGATGACAGTCTCCACTGGTTCTGGAGGGGGCCTGTTGCCCAGAGTGCTTCATCCTGCTAAGGACAGAGGTAGTGGATGACAGTCTCCACTGGTTCTGGAGGGGGCATGGTGCCCAGAGTACTTCATCCTGCTAAGGACAGAAGTAGTGGATGACAGTCTCCACTGGTTCTGGAGGGGGCCTGGTGCCCTGAGTGCTTCATCCTGCCAAGGACAGAGGTAGTGGATGTGATACTGCACTGGTTCTGGAGGGGGCATTGTACCCAGAGTGCTTCATCCTGCTAAGGACAGAGGTAGTGGATGTGATACTCCACTGGTTCTGGAGGGGGCATTGTGCCCAGAGTGCTTCATCCTGCTAAGGACAGAGGTAGTGGATGTGATACTCCACTGGTTCTGGAGGGGGCATTGTGCCCAGAGTGCTTCATCCTGCTAAGGACAGAGGTAGTGGATGTGATACTCCACTGGTTCTGGAGGGGGCCTGGTGCCCAGAGTGCTTCATCCTGCTAAGGACAAAGGTAGTGGATGACAGTCTCCACTGGTTCTGGAGGGGGCCTGGTGCCCAGAGTGCTTCATACTGCTAAGGACAGAGGTAGTGGATGTGATACTCCACTGGTTCTGGAGGGGGCCTGGTGCCCAGAGTGACTGTTAGGGTTTGTACACAGCAAAGAGCATGTCCCCTCTCACTGCACTAGTGGGTTCTGTAATAGCTCCCTTTTAAACTTACTATTCAAAGCCTTTCTTGTTATCTCACCTCCCCCCCCCCCTAGGCTTCTGTGTATGTTGTTTAATGTGCTGTTTTGTGTACACATTGGGCCTTGCTTTTACCAAGGCTTCTTTAAAACACTCCTCCCTAGGCCATGTGTTAATCCAACTCATTTGCATAATAACTGAAACTCTGCACACCTTTCAAGAACATGTGCAGCATGTGAGGACCACACCCAGCTCTTCAAACCACACCCAGCTCTGCACACCTTCCAAGAACATGTGCAGCATGTGAGGACCACACCCAGCCCTTCAAACCACACCCAGCTCTTCGAACCACACCCAGCCCTGTCTATAAAAGGCATCCCCCGAGCCTCACCCAGTGCTTGTGCTCGTCTACCTCCCGCTTACCTGAGAACAGATCCCTCGGCGCTGGCACTCCTGCTCTTTACAAACTTTCTTTGACTTCAATTGGCGCAGCTGCTGGCTCTTCCTTCTTCCGGTTTCCGGTTCCTCCTTGCCTCAGCCTCTCTCCTACGAGTAACCTGCAAAAGAGAAAGAAGACAAGGTTAGACTGATCAGTATCTCTTGCCAGCAACAAGTAAGTGCAAAACTTTTTATTACCTGAGGGAGCTTTGACGGCAATTTCTGGATTCGTGTATAGACAGTTTGAGGCGAAGTGCCTTCCACGAGCATTGTGATTAAGGCTCTTTGTTGCAGGATTATTTTGCAGGACTTTGTGAAGCGGACATTGTTTTTTTTCATGGAACTTTTGGGAATCGAACAGTGGAAACCATTGACAGCAAGGAAAACAGTAAATCAAGGACTTGCACAAATTACATGCTGTATTTTGATGTAAAAGTACAGTATTTGTTTTATAAAAGATTCTGGAAATATGCGAAAAGTGAGTCTGCTATTGGGAATTTAGGCTTTAGTTATATTATGATGAATGTTTGATATTGGTAATTCTGATAACGGTATTTGTTTAATTTTTTAGAAGCTTAACAGTAATAGAAAACACATCCCAGAGCAGTAACACATTCCAAACCTGGAAACTAGAGACCAGGATCCAAGAGGTACTTTTAGAAGAGAATTTCCAATAAATAAAGGGATAGTCAGGAACCCATTTAGGAATAGGTTGCACTTATCTGTTCTTTGTTTATGTTTCATTAGGCACCAGTTTCTACAGAAGTCAGAAAGGGCCGCAGATTTGTGCAGCACTTCAACAGTGGAAACGCAAGAACGGTGTTGTCTCTTTTTTTTTTATTTTATCCACTTCCCCCCTTCCCTTGAGCTTCTGTTCTTAGTGCACTGTTTTAAAAACTAGTGTGCTGGAACAAGCAGTTTCAGGGTGGGGTCGGATTGTCTTCAACCTCCATCAGAACTGAACAAGAACTCAGGTGAGCTGGGCTTTGACAGAAGCACAAGCCTTAAAAAATAATTTCAGTTCTGGTGGACGATGAATACCGGGGAAGAAATAGAGGGCATTGACGTCACGGATATGGCGCAGGCCCTAAATGAGGACTTGGCTCATAATGAATCAGTGTCTGGCATCTTGCAACATATGCAAGAGGAAATAGAGAGATTAAAGATGGAGAATACCTCTTTAAAACAGGATTTAAGCAGGTATAAATTTAGGGGATCTCAGTGGAACACAGCTTCTACGCCTTTGTTTAAAACCTCCTCAGAGACAGGGGCGCCATCAAAACATACAACTTTGCCTTCCCCAGTTGAGGTTACTGTTAATGTTCCTAATGTTGTGCCCTTAGCAGCACCTGAACGTTTTCATGGAGATAGTAACAAATTCCATGTTTTTATCAATCAATGTCAATTACACTTCATTTGTAAGCCACAACAGTTCCCTACTGATGATAGGAAAGTGGCATTCGTCTTGTCTTATTTGGGTGGCACAGCAGCCAATTGGTCAATTCCTTTCGTGGATAGAGATGATCCCATCCTCCATAATTGGAATCAATTTAAACGTACCATGACCAGCCTTTTTGCAAAACACACTTTCATGCAGGCAAGTGATAATGAGCTTTTAAATCTTAAACAAGGTAACAAGGATTTATTGACCTATCTCACTAGTTTTAATCGTTTACTCACCGAGACACAGTGGCCAGAAGAAAAGCGTGTCTCCCTTTTTTATAAAGGTTTGAGAGACGAGTTAAAAGACGCGCTGGCTCATATCGTTGATTTGCCAAAAGACTATTCAGACTTTGTAGATTTAGTTGTGAAATTAGAACATAGACTAGGAGAAAGAAAGAGAGATAAATACAAACTGGAATCACGGTTAACTTTTATTAGACACGAGAAGAAAGACACAGATAATAAACTCCCTGAACCAGAGCCTATGCAAATAGGGACACTCAGAGGTCCACTCACATCAGAGGAAAAAGAAAGAAGGAGAACATTTCAATTATGTTTATATTGTGGCAGGGCAGGTCACTTTGCCAGAGAATGTCCAGTAAAGCCTAAAACTCCACGAAAGGGTGCTGTTTCCTCCACCTCCTCAACTGAATCGGGAAACGATTAAGCTCGACAAGGGGAGAGGTTACTTGTTCGAGAAAACATCTTAATCAAACCTCTAATGCTGCAGCCTTCAGGGTACCGCACATACCTAGACATTTCATAATTCAGGTCGTTTTAATTGTTACTACCCAAGTGAGGCATTCTCTCCCTGTCCTACTGGACTCAGGCGCGACAGGAAATTTTGTGGATAATAAGTTAGCTGAAATCTTAGGACTTCCTATGTGCCTAAAGCCTTGTCCAGAAGCAGTATGTGCAGTGGATGGGTCAGAATTGACCTCTGGATTAATCACAAAACAAACAAGTCCACTTGTTATGGTCTGTCAGAACGGGCACACAGAGGTGATTAGCTTTGATCTGATAGATACTCCTAATTTTGGTTTGATTCTCGGGGTACCCTGGTTAACAACTCATAACCCAAAAATTGATTGGGTGAATAGAACTGTTACTTTGGATTCCTCTTTCTGTAGAACCAATTGCTATCAAGAAGCAGGTACAGAACAGAGCACAGTATTACACTGTGCTAGTGTTACACAAGATGAACCAAGTCTCCCTCCTGAATATTCTGACTTTAAAGACGTCTTTGATCCAGTAAAGGGTAGTGTGCTGCCCCCACATCGGTCTTATGACTGCCGTATAGATCTTATCCCAGGGGCCCCTTTACCTAATAACAGAGTATATGCTTTGACTGACGAAGAAACCAAATACTTAAGAACCTACCTAGATGACCTACTACAGTCTGGGTTCATCCGTCATTCCACATCTCCAGTGTCATCTCCACTCTTTTTTATCCCGAAGCCGGATAAATCCCTGCACGCGTGTATCGATTATAGAGGACTAAATAAGGCTACAATAAAGAATAAATATCCTCTTCCTCTAATACCTGTGTTGTTGGATCAATTAAGACATTCTACTGTATACACTAAACTAGATCTGCGGGGAGCTTAACACCTGGTCCGAGTAAAAGAGGGGGATGAGTGGAAGACAGCTTTCAAGACAAAGTTTGGTTTATTTGAGTACACAGTAATGCCCTTTGGGTTATGTAATGCCCCTGCGGCCTTTCAGTTCTTTATAAATGAGGTCCTACACAAATTCCTGGACGTTTGTGTCATAGTATACATAGACGACATCCTCATTTACTCTAAGAACTCAGAAGAACATACCCAACATGTTCGTGCAGTATTATCAAAGTTAAAAGAAAATCATCTTTTTGCTAAGTTAGAAAAGTGTACTTTTAATGTCAACAAGGTGGACTTTTTAGGATACTGCCTGTCACCTCAAGGAATAACTATGGTTTAAAGAAAATCAGTGCTATTGCTGATTGGCCAGAACCATCCTCTGTAAAAGATATTCAGAAATTTCTGGGTTTCGCCAATTTTTATAGGAGGTTTATTGCACATTTTGCAGACATTGCAGCCCCAATAACTACCTTGTTGCGGAAAGGGCAACGATTTCTTTGGACTGATGAGGCGGCACACGCCTTTCAACTCCTAAAACAAAAGTTCACTTCAGCCCCAATTCTGAAACATCCTGATCCTGACTTGCCCTTTTTTGTTGAAGCGGATGCTTCACAAGTAGCTTTAGGAGGAGTTCTCTCTCAACGAGATGCAGTAGATGGCCAGTTACATCCTATAGCCTTCTATTCCAAAAAGTTATTACCAGCTGAACAAAATTACACTGTGGCTGAAAGGGAACTACTAGCTATCAAAGTAGCCTTTTCAGAATGGAGGCACCATTTAATGGGAGCCAAGTACCCAGTTACAATCTTTTCTGACCATAAGAACCTACAGTTTTTTGGATCACTTAAAGCACTAACACCACGTCAGATGCGCTGGTTAAATTTTTTTAGCACATTTGACTTTGTTATAACCTATAGACCAGGTGCACAACAAATTCAATCTGATGTGTTATCTAGATACGGACATACCTCAGACATGAAACAAGATAAAATAGGAGAACCCATTATTCCTCCCCAAAAGTTGTTGGCACCAGTACAACAGAAGGATTTCATCACAGATCTATATAATGCACACATGCAAATAGCACCTCAGGATTGGTTAAAGGATTCCCATAACACAATACAACGAGGTTTATTGTATCACGACAACATGCTGTTAGTGCCCACCTCTGAATTACAAACACAGGTGATAATTTGGCATCACGCCTCACCGTTGGCAGGTCATCCTGGTTGGGTAAAAACCCTGGAAAATGTGCAAAAACACTTTTGGTGGGACACTATAAGAAAGGACATTAAGCAATTTGTCACTACCTGTCCAATTTGTGCAAGACATAAATCTTCTCATAAGGCTCCTGACGGCTTGATAATACCAATGCCAACACCCAAACAACCTTGGCACACTGTGAGCGTAGACTTTATTGTAGGTTTACCACCTGTAAAATCCTTCACAACAGTGTTGGTTATAGTGGATTTTTTATCTAAAATGGCACATTTTGTACCATTACGGAAATTACCCACGGCAGCAGAATTTGCCGATATTTTTATAAGGGAAATTGTGCGTTTACATGGTTTGCCAAGCAAAGTGGTGTCAGACCGAGGGAGCCAGTTCAACTCCAGATTTTGGAAAAAATTATGTGAAAAACTGAAAATAGATGTGGCCTTATCCACTGCTTTCCACCCAGAGACAGATGGACAGACTGAACGACTGAACCAAACCTTACTTCAAACGCTACGTTGTTTATTGGCTGATTATTCTAGTGAATGGTTGGAAGCTCTTCCTGTAGCAGAGTTTGTTTATAATAATACTGAGCATTCAGCTCTACTTTGCTCACCATTCTATTTCTTGCAGGGGTATCATCCAAGAGCTATACCCATTTTGTTAGAAGATTCCCTGTTGCCTACAGTAACGGATAGACTAACGAGGTTAGGTGACATACAAGACAAAGCCAGGAAACATTTATTAAAGTACAAGGAAAGCATGAAAAGACAAGCAGACAAACACAGGTCTGAGGCCCCAATGTATAAAATTGGTGACAAGGTATGGCTCTCCACAAAAAACCTAAACATAGAGGGATCCCGAAAGCTGCAACCACGTTTCATTGGACCCTTTAGTATAACTGCCATAGTAAACCCGGTAACAGTAAAATTAGATTTACCAAAAGAATATCCAGTACATACTACATTCCATGTGTCCTTGCTTAAGCCGTACAACTCAAAAACCCGACCTGAACCACCACCTCCACCCATACCAATTAAAGGAAATCTGGAATATGAAGTGAAAAGCATAAAAGACTCAAAAAGAATTAGTGGACGTCTGTTTTATTTAGTAGAATGGAAAGGATATGATGAATCTGAGAATTCATGGGAACCAGCATCATGGGCCTTGCTTTTACCAAGGCTTCTTTACATGCCCCACAGCTGATTAGACGGTTTTATTTAAAAAATCCAGGAAAACCCCGTCCTGTAGGAGGGCCTTTGAGGGGGGCAACTGTTAGGGTTTGTACACAGCAAAGAGCATGTCCCCTCTCACTGCACTAGTGGGTTCTGTAATAGCTCCCTTTTAAACTTACTATTCAAAGCCTTTCTTGTTATCTCACCTTCCCCCCCCCTAGGCTTCTGTGTATGTTGTTTAATGTGCTGTTTTGTTTACACATTGGGCCTTGCTTTTACCAAGGCTTCTTTAAAACACTCCTCCCTAGGCCATGTGTTAATCCAACTCATTTGCATAATAACTGAAACTCTGCACACCTTTCAAGAACATGTGCAGCATGTGAGGACCACACCCAGCTCTTCAAACCACACCCAGCTCTGCACACCTTCCAAGAACATGTGCAGCATGTGAGGACCACACCCAGCCCTTCAAACCACACCCAGCTCTTCGAACCACACCCAGCCCTGTCTATAAAAGGCATCCCCTGAGCCTCACCCAGTGCTTGTGCTCGTCTACCGCCCGCTTACCTGAGAACAGATCCCTCGGCGCTGGCACTCCTGCTCTTTACAGACTTTCTTTGACTTCAATTGGCGCAGCTGCTGGCTCTTCCTTCTTCCGGTTTCCGGTTCCTCCTTGCCTCAGCCTCTCTCCTACGAGTAACCTGCAAAAGAGAAAGAAGACAAGGTTAGACTGATCAGTATCTCTTGCCAGCAACAAGTAAGTGCAAAACTTTTTATTATCTGAGGGAGCTTTGACGGCAATTTCTGGATTCGTGTATAGACAGTTTGAGGCGAAGTGCCTTCCACGAGCATTGTGATTAAGGCTCTTTGTTGCAGGATTATTTTGCAGGACTTTGTGAAGCGGACATTGTTTGTTTTCATGGAACTTTTGGGAATCGAACAGTGGAAACCATTGACAGCAAGGAAAACAGTAAATCAAGGACTTGCACAAATTACATGCTGTATTTTGATGTAAAAGTACAGTATTTGTTTTATAAAAGATTCTGGAAATATGCGAAAAGTGAGTCTGCTATTGGGAATTTAGGCTTTAGTTATATTATGATGAATGTTTGATATTGGTAATTCTGATAACGGTATTTGTTTAATTTTTTAGAAGCTTAACAGTAATAGAAAACACATCCCAGAGCAGTAACACATTCCAAACCTGGAAACTAGAGACCAGGATCCAAGAGGTACTTTTAGAAGAGAATTTCCAATAAATAAAGGGATAGTCAGGAACCCATTTAGGAATAGGTTGCACTTATCTGTTCTTTGTTTATGTTTCATTAGGCACCAGTTTCTACAGAAGTCAGAAAGGGCCGCAGATTTGTGCAGCACTTCAACAGTGGAAACGCAAGAACGGTGTTGTCTCTCTTTTTTTTATTTTATCCACTTTCCCCCTTCCCTTGAGCTTCTGTTCTTAGTGCACTGTTTTAAAAACTAGTGTGCTGGAACAAGCAGTTTCAGGGTGGGGTCGGATTGTCTTCAACCTCCATCAGAACTGAACAAGAACTCAGGTGAGCTGGGCTTTGACAGCTTCATCCTGCTTGTGACTGACTCAATAGCGTCAGTGCCCTTGGCGCTCATGGGCCAGCGGTGTTTGGAGCGGCGGTGCCCTGTTCAGCGGTTCTTGGAGCGGCAGTGCCCTGTTCAGCGGTGCTTGAGGCGGCGGTGCCCTGTTCAGCAGTGCTTGTGGCGGCGGTGCCCTGTTCAGCGGTGCTTGGAGCGGCGGTGCTCTGTTCAGCGGTGCTTGGTGTGGCGGTGCCCTGTTCAGCGGTGCTTGGAGAGGCGGTGCCCTGTTCAGCGGTGCTTGAGGCAGCGGTGCCTTGTTCAGCGGTGCTTGGAGCAGCGGTGCCCTGTTCAGCGGTCCTTGGAGCGGGGGTGCCCTGTTCAGCAGTGCTTGAAGCGGCGGTACCCTGTTCAGCGGTGCTTGAGGCGGCAGTGACCTGTTCAGCGGTGCTTGAGGCGGTGGGCTTCTTTGCAGCGACTCAGCTGCTGGCGGTCCTCTCTGTCCCAGCGGGGCTTGTGCTGGCGGTCCGCTCTAGCCCAGCGGGGCTTGTGCTGGTGGTCCTCTCTGTCCCAGCGGGGCTTGTGCTGGCAGTCCTCTTTGTCCCAGTGGGGATGATGGCGATGGCCTCCTGGGCAGCGGGGATGATGGCGGTGGCCTCCTGGGCAGCGGGGATGATGGCGGTGGCCACCTGGGAAGAGGGCATGATGGCGGTCTCCTCCGCCGTGCTGCTCTTCCCAGACTTGCCGGGTTTCTTGTGGCCCTTCCCCACCTTTGTAGGTGTCGCAGCTGACTCCACACTCCCACTGGGACCCCTGGGAGCGGCTTTGGTGGCTGGAGTCTTCCCCCTCTCCCGCCGGGCACTGGCCAACTTCTGGTGCTGACAGGTGGGGTACTGTCCGTGCTGTGGCTCCGTGCCACACTGGCTGCCCTGGTGGCCGGTGCACTCCAGATTCCGGTGACTACAGGCACCACTGGTCCCGGAGATGTTGTGGCTGAGGTGCTAGGTTGGGACCTGGAGAGTCGGGACTAGGAGACGGACGGGTAGGGGAGGTGTGGGAAAGAGGTCAGGGTTGGACAGGAAAGGTTTTTGGGAGACACTGGGATGGGTATCTGGAGGGGGTTTGGGAGTGGAGGAAGAGGTTGTGGTTGTAGGAGGTGTTCATTTGCTGACTTTGGGTGAAGGTGCATGCGCTGGAGACTGTCGTGAGGTGGATGGCTGTTGGGTGGGTGTGTGCCTGCGTTTGTGTATCTTGGGAGGGGGTGTCACAGACACACTGGGAGAGGACACAGGGGACGTGTGGATGGTAGTGGGGGTGGTGACTGCACGTGAGCGGTGTGTGGTGGTGTGTGTGCTAGTGATGGCAGTAGTGGCTGTAGATGTAGTGCATGCAGGTGTGAGTGTAGACGAGACTGGGAGGGAGGAGGGAGACGAGGAGGAGGGGGACACAGTGGAGGCAGTGGATGTTGGTGTGTCTGCATGTGTGTGATGCTTGCGTGAGTGCCTGTGGGATGTGTGGTGCTTATGTTTGCCAGAGCTTCCCTTGTGTGTTGATGTGTTGATGATGGACTTCATTGGAGCACTACCTGGACTACTAGGATTGGTGTATATTTTGTTTATGGTGTATATGTATATATTTTTGCGTACTTGATTTTAATAGATTACAATGATTACACTCATTTCCTTTTCTCTTTGCATTCTTCCGGTGGGGTTGTGGGGGGTAACTATAATGTATAAATATTTATTAGTGTGTGTGTTGTCATGGGTGAGGGTGGGGGTGTTGCGTGTTGCGTGTGTGTGTCCCTGTTTTTTCCCTCCCCCCTCCCCTGTGTCGTAGGTGCAGTACTCACTGTTGTCTTTGCCGCCGGCGTTCGTGCTCCTGGTAGAGGAGCAAGAAGATGAGGGCTGGAAATATGTGCAGCTCTGGTTCCATGGCGTCTGGATTCCTCGTGGGGTGTGTAGAGGTGAGCGTTTTCCCTTGGAAGTCCTGTTTCCGCCATGTTTTTGTCCGCGGTGAATCTGCCCCGGAAAAGGTGGCGGATTGGTAGGTTGTGATACGGTGGGCAGTACATTGACTTCCGCCTGTCTGTTGGCGGTGACCACCAAGCTGTTTGTCTGTACCGCCGTGGCGGTCGGAGTGTTAAAGTGGCTGTCTTTGTTGGCGGTTTCCGCCATGGTCGTAATTCAATTTTTTTTACCGCCGACCTGTTGGCGGTCTTACGGCCGCTTTAACACCGTCCGCCAGGGTTGTAATGACCACCAAAGTCTCTTTCAAGCACAAAGTAACTGGTTGGAGTGAAAAATCTCCGCAAAGGGCCGCAGAGGAGGAGATGCGTGGCAAATGGTGTGTGCGTCGGTTTTGCCCCTTCACACACGGACTTGCATTGTTATCTTTCACGCAGGGAAACGCTGCATCGATTTCCGGCGCGCGGACAGGTCTCCTCTTTGGGTCGCGGGGTTTTCAGACGGCCCGGGGTCTGTGTTTGGAATCCTGGGCTTGTGGACTGGCTGGGTGTTGTTCCGGTGGGCGATGCGTGGAATTTTCTCCCTCACGGCAGGCTCTTCGTCGATTTCCCCTCTGGAAGTCGGACGGCGTTGTCCAGGCGGGCCGTGCGTCGAAGTTCCGGTCGCACTGCAGACGCCGCATCGATCTTTTCCTCATGAAGTCGAGCGGCGCCTTTCCGGTTTAGTGTGCGGTGAATTTTTCACATGCCGAACAAGCTGTGCATCGAATTTTTCGCCATACAAGGAGTCCAGTTGCAAGAGAGAAGTCTTTTTGGTCCTGAGACTTCAGGGAACAGGAGGCAAGCTCTATCCAAGCCCTTGGAGAGCACTTCTTCACCACAGCCAGGGAACAGCAAGGCAGCAGGGCAACATCAAGGCAGCAGTCCTTCAGAGAAAGCAATCAGGTGAGTCCTTTGGGCAGCCAGGCAGTTCTTCTTGGCAGAATGCAAGTTCTGGTTACAAGCTTCTTCTCCAGGAAGTGTCTCAGGTGGTAGGGCAGAGGCCCTGTTTTATACCCAAATGTGCCTTTGAAGTGGGGGAGTCTTCAAAGAGTGGCTTAGAAGTGCACCAGGACCCCTTTCAGTTCAATCCTGTATGCCAGGGTCCCAGTAGGGGGTGTGGCAGTCCTTTGTGTGAGAGCAGGCCCTCCACCCTCCCAGCCCAGGAAGACCCATTCAAAATGCAGATTGTTAGAAATGGGGTTTCTGGTTGGCTAGGGTATGCACCTCAGCCAGGCAGAACCTACCCACTCTAGTCAGGGCTTGGGAGTTACAAGATAACCCCTGGTCACCCCCTTGGTAGTTTGGCACAAGCAGTCAGGCTTAACCTGGAGGCAATGTGTAAAGCGTTTGCACAATACACAACACACATGACGCAAAATGTACACCACAAAGTAAACACAACACTGAGCTATGTAAAAATAATCTGTATTGCACAAAACATAATTAGACCAACATTACCCGTAAGTAATACCCTGCTACCTTAGCAGTTGTCAGAGGGTTATACAAGTTACTAATACTCTGTAAGAATATGCAGTTGTCACATTAGAACACGTAAGTACTCAGGATTCTGCAGCATAAGCAGTAGTCAGGAATTATAGTAAAAGGTACATGCACTTGTCCTGAACAATTTCTAAATACCCTTGAAAGGAACATTAGAGAATATACCACAAGTCATATACATACATATCAGCTAGACATGCCTAGAAAAGGAACATTAGCACATATATGTATCACCAGTAAACAGGTAGGATATAGAAAACATCTGTACATCTATATGAGGCTCCTAGAGCCTAGAGTCTCTAGAGAGTACCTGTTGGCTGGTGGAAAAGTCACTTCCAGGGCCTAAAGAAGGACACGGGGTCCCCCGGCGCTCCTGGGCACACCATGGGGGCCACGCGGTGTTTGTGGGTGAGGGGAAGGGCGTTCAGCCTTCTCGCTCCTTGGAGGGTAGAACGGGCCCCTCCGGGGACCCGTGAGCCTTGTGGGGGCCAGCCTCGGCCCCCTCACACCCTGTCCGTGGGGTGGGGGCCGGGCGTGGCCCAGCGACCAAAAGGACAGGCGGGAAGAGACCTTCGTGCAGGTCTCCCTTCCTGATTGTCCCGGGAAAACAAAGTGCCCGTGGTGAGGAGCGTCCCGCTCCTGGCGCAGTGACTGGGGAAGGGGGGCGCTCCCTGCGCCTTCCCCGAGTCCTGCCTCACGGCAGAAGGGAGCTCAGATCCCTCTGGGGGCCCGAGGGAAAGACTCGCCCGCACCCGATGTGGTGCACGAGTCAGGGGAAGCTGCTCCCAAGCTGTCGGGAGGCTTCCCTGTAGGGAGGAAGGCGGCTGGTGCCCTGGAGGCACTCCCGGAAGCGGGAGGTGCCTCAGGGGCGCCGCGAGGAGCTCGCTTGCTCCGATTCCTTGGCTCCTGTGCCCCGGGGGCACAGAGATGAGCGCGAACCCCACACTCCAGATTACTCAGTGAACCCGGCTGCGGTGGTGAATTTAATCAGTAGAGAAGCGCTTCTGAAAGCAAAAGGGCACTTCCATGAGCCCTGGCAGCGGCGGTGATTTCTCCTTAGCAGTAACAGGAACGCCCTTTGGAAAGCGCTAGGGGCAACATTTGCAGAGAGGGTTTGCAGGGGTGAGGGGCCACAGCACCCTGCCCCTGGGAGCAGACCAAAACAAGAAGGTGCACAGGGCTGGTTGGCCCAGCTACAGGCCAGCACAAGGGGTGCAGATGGTGGCAGTTCCTCCTAGTGACCAGGCAGGTCACAGGTCAGCACAACAGCAGCAGTCCAAGGTGGTTTCCTGGTGAGTCCATTCATCAGCGTTCTGTGTAGTTTCAAGTTCCAAGAATGTTCAAATTGTGGGGAAAATTCCCCTGTACTTATAGTCAGTTCTTACAGTGTTTTTCAATGGTAGGGAGAGGAGGTTCCAGCCAGTTACAACTAGTTCTGGGTGTGCCCCCTCTCTCCTTTCAGCACAGGCTCCAAACATAAGTGGGGGGTTAATGACCCTATTGTATGAGGCCAGGGCACAGTCTTTACAAATGCAGGTGTGCCCCGCCTCTCCCTTCTCTCAGCCCAGGAAGGCTTTACAATATGTAGATGCACCTCAGTGTCACCTCCACCCTCCCTGTGTTCAGGCTGTCTGAGAAGTATGCACAAAGCCCCAACTGTCAGTCTGCCCAGACGTTGATTGGAGACAAGCTGCAAAACACCAAAGTTATAAGCACAGATAAATGCGCACTTTCTAGAAGTGGCATTTCTGTGATAGTAATAAAAAATACACCTACACCAGTAAGCAGCATTTCTTACCACTGTCACAACCATACCAAACATGCCTACGCTACCCCTCATAAATCAGACAATACCCCTTACACATAAGGCAGGGAATTTCCAATGCAATCCTATGAGAGGGCAGCACTCACAGTAGTGAGACACCAAGTTAGGCTGTTTGTCACCATCAGGACAGGCCACACAACATGGCACATGTCCTGCCTTCTACATACATGGCACCCTGCCCAAAGGGCTAGCTAGGGCGTACCTTAGGGGTGACTTACATGTAGTAAAAGGGGAGTTCTGGGCCTGGCAAGTAAATTTAGATGCCAGGTCCCTGTGGCAGGAAACTGCACACACAGGCTCTGCGCTAGCAGGCCTTAGATAGGTTTGACAGGCTACTTCAGTGGGTGGCGCAAGCAGCGCTGCAGGCCCACTAGTAGCATTTCATTTACAGGCCCTGGGTATAGGGATACTACTTTACAAGGGACTTATAGGTAAATTAAATATGCCAATCAGGTAGAATCCAATCATACCAAATTTGTAAGAGAGAGCACATGCACTTTAGCCCTGGTTAGCAGTGAAAAAGTGCTCAGAGTCAAAACGTCAGCCAACAAAAGGGCCAGGTCCAACACAGATGTATGCAAGTGAGGCTGAGTACCCTGTGTTTGGGGTGTGTCTCAGTGAATGCACAAGGAGCTGTCAACTAAACCCAGCCAGACGTGGATTGTAAGGCACAGAAAGATTTAAGTGCAAAGAAATGCTCACTTTCTAAAAGTGGCATTTCTAGTATAGTAATATTAAATCCAACTACACCAGTCAGCAGGATTTTGTATTACCATTCTGGCCATACTAAATATGACCTTCCTACTCCTTTCAGATCAGCAACTACCACTTCAATAATGTATGAGGGCAGCCCCAATGTTAGCCTATGAAGGGAGCAGGTCTCACAGTAGTGACTTAGGAGTTTTACACTACCAGGACATGTAAACTACACAGGTACATGTCCTGCCTTTTACCCAAACAGCACCCAGCTCTAGGGGTTACCTAGGGCACAGATTAGAGGTGATTTATATGTAGAGAAAGGGGAGGTTTAAGCTTGGCAAGTACTTTTAAATGCCAAGTCGAGGTGACAGTGAAACTGCACACACAGGCCTTGCAATGGCAGGCCTGAGACAAGGTTAAGGGGCTACTTAAGTGGGTGGCACAACCAGTGCTGCAGGCCCACTAGTAGCATTTAATATACAGGCCCTAGGCACATACAGTGCGCATTACTAGGGACTTATAAGTAAATTAAATAGTCCAACTGGGTATGATCCAATGTTACCATGTTTAAAGGGAGAGAGCATATGCACTTTAGCACTGGTTAGCAGTGGTAAAGTGCGCAGATTCTAAAAGCCAGCAAAAATAGTGTCCAAAAAGTGGAGGGAGGCAGGCAAAAGTTAGGGGTGACAACCCTAAGGCTGTCAGTTCTAACATATGTGTCCCCCAGCTGAAAGTGGGGAGAGCTACCCAACCTCCTGGGAGCTCTCATTGCTAAGGTGGAAGTACCTGGAGAGACCATCAGTGTTGGCGTGGTCAATCCCCGGGCGATGCTCCACCGTAAAGTTCATCCCCTGTAGGAAAATGGACCACCTCAAGAGTTTCGTATTTTAACCCCTCATCTGCATGAGCCATCTGAGGGGCCTGTGGTCTGTCTGAACCCAGAAGTGAGTCCCAAACAGGTATGGTCTTAGCTTCTTCAGTGCCCAGAACACAGCAAATGCTTCTCTCTCAATAGCACTCCACCTCTGTTCCCGTGGTAATAGCCTTCTGCTAATAAAGACTACTGGTTGGTCTGAGACCTCCTCATTTAGCTGTGCTAGAACAGCCCCTATGCCATGCTCTGAAGCGTTGTCTGCCTGCACAATAAATTCCTGGGAGTCGTCAGGGACCTTGAGCACGGGGCCCGTGCACATGGCTTCCTTCAGAGAATCAAAGGCTTTCTGACAAGCCTCTGTCCAATTCACCAACCTAGGGTGTTTCGCTGGAAGTGAGTTCTGTCAAAGGTGACAAAATGGTACCATAGCCCTTGACGAATCTGCGGTAGTATCCAGTGAGGCCTAAAAAGGCTCTCACGTCAGTCTGTGTCTAGGTGGTTGCCAGGCCTTGATAGTTTCAATTTTGGCCTGGAGTGGCTGCACCTTGCCACCACCTACTAGGTGTCCCAAGTACACCACGGAACCCTGCCCCATCTTGCACTTACTAGCCTTGATGGTCAGGCGTGCCTGTCGCAGAGCCTGAAGCACCTCCTTGAGGTGGAGCAGGCGTTCCTCCCAGCTGGAACTGTAGACAGCTATGTCGTCCAGGTAGGCTGCACAGTAGGCATCCTTGCCAGCTATGAGGGCAGCCCCAATGTTAGCCTATGAAGGGAGCAGGTCTCACAGTAGTGACTTAGGAGTTTTACACTACCAGGACATGTAAACTACACAGGTACATGTCCTGCCTTTTACCCAAACAGCACCCAGCTCTAGGGGTTACCTAGGGCACACATTAGAGGTAACTTATATGTAGAGAAAGGGGAGGTTTAGGCTTGGCAAGTACTTTTAAATGCCAAGTTGAGGTGACAGTGAAACTGCACACACAGGCCTTGCAATGGCAGGCCTGAGACAAGGTTAAGGGGCTACTTAAGTGGGTGGCACAACCAGTGCTGCAGGCCCACTAGTAGCATTTAATATACAGGCCCTAGGCACATACAGTGCACATTACTAGGGGCTTATAAGTAAATTAAATAGTCCAATTGGGTATGATCCAATGTTACCATGTTTAAAGGGAGAGAGCATATGCACTTTAGCACTGGTTAGCAGTGGTAAAGTGCGCAGAGTCTAAAAACCAGCAAAAACAGTGTCCAAAAAGTGGAGGGAGGCAGGCAAAAAGTTAGGGGTGACCACCCTAAGGCTGTCAGGTCTCACCTAAGGCCAAAATGGCAATTTAAAACTGCACACACAGGCTCTGCAGTGGCAGGTCTGAGACCTGTTTACAGGGTTGGGGCTACTGTAGTGGGTGGCACAATCAATGCTGCAACCTTACTAGTAGCAGTTAATTTACAGGCCCTGGGCATATATAGTGCACCTTACTAGGGACCTACAAGTAAATTAAATATGTCAATTATGGATAAGCCAAAGTTACCATGTTTAGAGTACAGAGCAACTGCACTTTAGCACTAGTCAGCAGTGCCTAAAATCCTTAAAGCCAGCACAAATGAAGTCAGAAAAACAGGAGGTCAAAGAGCAAAACGTTAGGGGAACAATGCCCAGAATGCCAGATCGAACACCAAGTTATTATGTTCTAATTTTGAATTGAGATACATGTGCATCCCAAATCATTGTTACTAAAGAAAAAGTAACAAAAGAGAATAGTCTTGTTTTTGTGTTCCAAAACCGTATTGTACATATTGTCCTTCACCATTTCCAAAGAGTATCCCACAATGGAACACCAACTTGTTCTTTACAAGCTGTGTCCCTGCGTGTATGAAGTGGCAGTCATTTGCATTACCATTTATAAAACATGGATCATGTTGATGCATGGCTTTCATATCAATTTGTAAGTCATGACTCACCACAAACTAAAAATACAGTAACCCAGGAATATGATGGTACACCATGTTGGAAGTACAGTATTTGTTTCTTGTATAATACCCATGACACATATGGAGCTATGACTATTTTTGCTTTTACTTTTGATAAACAGTATTCGATGCATTCATTCCGTATCACTGCTGTTACCTTCCCAGCATATTATATGTTTTGTCCATGTAGAGGAATGCTTGCCCTAGACATGTTCCCTCTAATACAAACCCATAAAAAGGTTGGCATCAGAGAAAAAAAAAACCTGCAGACCACCGTTGGACTTTTAATGTTGATACCACTGATTAATTTACAGGAAGATGTTCTTAGACAGTGTGATTTACCCCAATTTAGGTATCATATGTCTATGTTCGTGATGAATATATTTGCAGGTCTCTAAAACGATATCCAGTGCTCTCATTCCACACTCTTTTTGGATGCAAGTTTACATGCTTGTGATATCATACATTGTAGATACCATATTTTTGTCATCCCAGGTCACATTTTCAAATTTATTTAGACTGTCCTTGCTGTCTTGCAAATAAGACATTAGGGGCCAGATGTAGCAACGGTTTTTACCCATTCTATGTCTATTGGAAAAAGTGCTTATACAAATGGCCCTAGATTATGTATGAGGTAATGTAATTGCTTATCCACATATTGAGAAAGTCATCTCGTGGGGAAATCCCATAGGTGAAAATGTAGCCATTTTGTTCACTACCGGAAGGACATATATACAAGGGCATCTCAGGTAGTAGAGATGTGAGTATCTATATTAATCCCCAGAAATGAGACCTTTCTCCTTCTAATCCAAGAGTTTCATTTTGATACGTAAGGTGAATTATACCATAGGGTTTTTGGTATTTGTGCATAACAGGGTGCATCTGCTAATTGTCAATTTATTTCAGCCATCTAATTTTCCTTATTGATAATACTGACATTGATGCTTTTATCAGCTTCTCATATAACAAGCTTTTGCCTTGATTGAAAGTCAATAAAGCTGTATTTTCTGTATATAATAGATTTCTTGTGTATGTGGTCCTTTAACACTTTTGTCTTCCAGCTGGCAAAAATTCTGTATTGCCCACTATTTGACGATCCTCAAATGATACTCAAAGTACAGCCTGACCTTTACGTGCTATCACCTAGACAACAGTAGCACTGGGCTACTGTTTACTCAACTGAGCACTAACATTAACCCCTAAGGTGCCATGGACGAGGTGATCTCGTCCAAGGCACCCGTTCCCGGGTGCCTTGGACGGGATCACCTCGTCCTGCACCCGGGAACTGGGGGGAGCACTAGCGCTCCCCCCATGTGCTCCCCACCCACCCCCCTAAGGCAGGGATGGAAGGGGAAGCCCTTCCCCTTTCACCCCTCCCCTCCCCTCCCACCCTGTGACGTCAGCGCGCATCGCGTGCTGACAATCACAGAGGGACTCCTCCCATCCAGCGCGATCGAAAGGGAAATGCAAGGCATTTCTCTTTCAATCACGTGGGGGAGGCCCAGAGAGGCTTCAAAGGGAAGGAAATTAATTTCCTTCCCTTTGAAGTCTCTCCGAGCGTTTCAAAAGCCGGATTGCAAAGCAAAGCAAACGCCCACTAGACACCAGGGATTGTTTTTTTTTTTTTTTAAAGTGGCATAAGGGAGCAACCCCTTGGGCAAAGGTCGCTCCCAGGGGGGGCATTTTTTTGGAAGGCCTTTTCTGCCCCCCCCCAGGGGGGGCAGAAATGTCTAGGCACCAGGGATCATTTTTTTTTTTCTTTTTGTTTTGTTCTGTTTTTTTGGACGTGGGGAGCAACCCCTTAGGCAAGGGTCGCTCCCCTAGGGGACATATTATATTTAGGCCATTTGGCCTATTTTTATGAGGCCAATCTGCCCCCAAGGGGGACAGAAACTACTAGACACCAGGGAGTTTTTTTCTTTTAGGTGAATTTCACGCAAGGGGAGCGACCCCTTAGGCAAGGGTCGCTCCCCTGGGGGGAAAATTTAATTTAGGCCATTTCTGCCTCCTTGGGGGGCAGATCAGCCTTTTTTTGATTAGGCCGATCTGCCCCCAAGGGGGGCAGAAACCACTAGGCACTGGGGATTATTTTTTTTGTGCCAATGTCACGCAGGGGGAGCAACCCCTTAGGCAAGGGTCGCTCCCAGGGAGGGTTTGGGGGGGGAAATTTATTTTAGGTCAAAGGCCTAGCTAAAGGCCAAAATCCACAGGTAGGCACTTTGCAAAAAACACCTCTGTTTTCTGTGAAAAAATGTGATGTGTCCACGTTGTGTTTTGGACCATTTCCTGTCACGGGCACTATCGCTACCCACACAAGTGAGGTACCATTTTTATCGGGCGACTTGGGGGAACGCTGGGTGGAAGGAAATTTGTGGGTCCTCTCAGATTCCAGAACTTTCTGTCACCGAAATGTGAGGAAAATGTGTTTTTTTAGCCAAATTTTGAGGTTTGCAAAGGATTCTGGGTAACAGAACCTGGTCAGAGCCCCACAAGTCACCCCATCTTGGATTCCCCTAGGTCTCTAGTTTTAAAAAATGCACAGGTTTGGTAGGTTTCCATAGGTGCCGGCAGAGCTAGAGGCCAAAATCTACAGGTAGGCACCTCTGTTTTCTGTCAACAAATGTGATGTGTCCACGTTGTGTTTTGGGGCATTTCCTGTCACATGCGCTAGGCCTACCCACACAAGTGAGGTATCATTTTTATTGGGAGACATGGGGGAACATAGAATAGCAAAACAAGTGTTATTGCCCCTTGTCTTTCTCTACATTTTTTCCTTCCAAATATAAGAGAGTGTGTAAAAAAGACGTCTATTTGAGAAATGCTCTGTAATTCACATGCTAGTATGGGCATCCCGGAATTCAGAGATGTGCAAATAACCACTGCTCCTCAACACCTTATCTTGTGCCCATTTTGGAAATACAAAGGTTTTCTTGCTAGCTATTTTTCACTCTTTATATTTCAGCAAATGAATTGCTGTATACACGGAATAGAATGAAAACGCACTGCAGGGTGCAGCTCATTTATTGGCTCTGGGTACCTAGGGTTCTTGATGAACCTACAAGCCCTATATATCCCTGCAACCCCCCCGTATATTGTTTTAAAAAATCTGACATTGCAGGAAAAAGTTACAGAGTAAAACGTAGAGAAAAATTTCAGTTTTTTTCACCTCAATTTCAATATTTTTCTTTTTCAGTTGTTATTTTCTGTAGGAAACCCTTGTAGGATCTACACAAATTACCCCTTGCTAAATTCAGATTTTTGTCTACTGTTTAGATATGTTTAGGTTTCTGGGATCCAGCATTGGTTTCACGCCCATTTCTGTCACTGACTGGAAGGAGGCTGAAAGCACAAAAAATCATAAAAATGGGGTATGTCCCAGTAAAATGCCAAATTTCTGTTGAACAATTGGGTTTTCTGATTCAAGTGTGCCTGTTCCTGAAAGCTGTGAAACTGATGATTTTAGCACCACAAACCCTTTGTTGATGCCATTTTCAGGGAAAAACCACAAGCTTTCGTCTGCAGCCACTTTTTCCCATTATTTTTTCAAAAACGACATTTTCACTGTATTTTGGATAATTTCTTGGCCTCCTTCAGGGGAACCCACAAAGTCTGGGTACCTCTAGAATCCCTAGGATGTTGGAAAAAAAGGACGCAAATTTGGCTTGGCTAGCTTATGTGGACAAAAGGTTATGAGGGCCTAAGCGCGAACTGCCCCAAATAGCCAAAAAAAGGCCTGGCACAGGAGGGGGAAAAGGCCTGGCAGCGAAGGGGTTAAAGAAATGTTAAATAAAGAATAAAGAATTTATTGGAAGTTTAATTCAAATTAAACAATGGAATGTGTGCAGGCTGCATCTGGGCAAAGCCGATCCAAGTGTGGGCTCACCCTGCACCTGTCAGCGACAAGAAGAGGCAGGACAGGGCCACTCCACTTGGCCTTGTTGTTATTCACCACTGTGACTGGTAAGAACACTTACAAACTGTTGGTTCCCGCATACTAAAGTCAGAAGTGCCTGACTATTGATATAGGGGGCTTTCAAGTTACTTTGCTTACTTGCTGACTACAATGTGTGGTACCCATTAGCGGCCAAAGCTCAGACTGAAGTGATATCTTTAACTCTGCACTTGAGACACAGGGGCAGTCTTACTGATCCTCTTTCTAAACTGAGAAAACTAGTGGTGCTCCCCACCCCCCCCCCGGGCTTCTAGGACAAACTAAAGGCCAGGGAATAGATATTAACTTTTGTCTTGTGACTCATAAAGGGCTACAGCCTGAAACTGCTAGATGAGCAGGTGCAAGTGTTTTGTTCTTGAATCCAGTCTCTAGTTGTTCAAACTGCTAGTTTTTGAAGAACCCAAGCAGTAATTGTGGCACATATTTGCCCCAACCCTTAAACAACCTTTTTTCTTAAATAGGTGTCTTCTGAGCAAGCATTAAAATCATGGTGAAACGGAAGGCCTCTGATAAAATACCCGGAGCTGGGGGAGCTAGAAAACTTGCCAGGCACTCAGCAGAGAAATGCAACATAATGAAGGGTTTACTTGCGCCAAAAAAAAAGGGGGACAACCCAGGGAAGGAAGGGAAGGGTAAAACAACAAAAGGGCATTAGGTAATACTTTAGTCAGGTTGAGGAAACGTGTGCCCCAGGAGATAGTAGCAAGGATAAACACACTAGTACCCCCCCCCCCCCAGGGAGTAATTCAGAAACCCCTCTGCAGGATCCCACACCTAAGCAAGTGCTAACATTTACCTCCCACAATAGCTGCCATTGAGTACTCCAATCAGTTTGAAGTATTAGGGACCCTACAAAATATCCAACAAACTGAAAGCAAAGGGATTGAACTATCCACGGCTCTCACAAGTGAGGAAAGAAATTACACCAATGTTCAGCTAAATTCCCTAAAGAGCGAGATAGAAAGCCTGCATGACTGTTTGGGCAGATTGGCTAAGGCATTAAATAAGAAATTGGATGGACTTTCATCCCTGGCAGTGAACATTAACACCACCCTATTAGACAACAAAAGAAGGTATCCCTATCATATTCCAAACAACTCCATTGTCAAGGCCTAAGTACACATGAGACCAAAACAGGTCAGTTTGGCTCTAGCAACTACATTGAAGTCGGATTGACGCTCCTTAACACATGTTAGAGGGGTCACAGAGGGACAGAGGTACAAGCCCAACTTTTTGGGAGTAGAGCTCTTATTATCTCAATTTATAAAAAAGGTAAGACAGATGAGTCACCATTTATAGACCCATAAGCTTATTAGATAACAGCCCAAAAATGTTATGCAGGGTACCCCGTTAGAACAGGTCAACATTTCTGACTATTTAGGTGTAAAACTGGGAGATAGCCTGTTATGGGGGCCAAAAATGGGGAAGAGTAGAACTATTCTGCATCAGAGATCTTTGGCAATAGGGAGAAAGCATAAGTAGACTTCAGGGGGCTCTGTGTAACCTGCCCTCAAAGTATATAGTGTCAAGGCAGTGGCAGAAGCCACCTACGGGGCAGAGATCCGGGGCTATTCCAATGAAACTGTCCTTACTTAGACAGAAAATAAATTAATCAATGCCCTTTTTAACCTACCTTCAAGCACCCCTCTCAAACCTCTGAGACTTGATCTAGCAATAAATAGCATCCCCCTGGTGATCTCTTCAAAATTGCTGTTTTAACTGGTCTAGCTTTGGTCAACCCTGGAGCCGGCTACTTATAGTGTATCTTTAATAGAACTAATTTCCTGTGAAAAACAAGTTCCTATGCCTTGACTAAAACAAGTTAAGAACCTGTGTGAAATAGTTAAATTGAATGATTTGTGGACGTACCCAGAAGAAATAGTCAAAGGTGACACCCTGAAGCTGAAATGATTATACTGGGAAAGTATTATGGTGCGAATCTGGAGTGACCAGAAAGCTGGGACCCCAACAGAGCAGTGCATGAGTCACAAATGCCTTCAGAGGTTCGAACCATACATGGATAAAATGTTCCCCCTTCAAGCCAAGTGCCTATATGTACAATTCAGATGTGGTGCATTACTGGTAAGATCGTGTACTTCTATGTGGGATAAAACAGGCTGTTCCCCTAACCATTGCCCTCACTGTCCACACCTTAAAGAGACAAAAGAAAACTTAGTTTTGTTCTGTCCCAGCTACTCACTGCCTCTAAAGAAGTAGATTGTCATAGTGTGTAGGCTGGAGGGTGTGAGGCATTACTGGGAGGCACTAAGAATTCTGAAAAGTAACCTGAAGGAACAGATTGTGTTTTACATCTCTCGTTTTCTACAGTGCGCATGGAAAATTAGATTGAAAAAGCTGCCCTCTAATGATCCTTATACTAGATACGCTAGTGGGCGCCTAAACTTAGTAATAGCACCTAACTCAGCTTCTGTTCTGCTAGAAGGTTTACACAGAAAACTGTGCACTAACTTGTGGAACCAATATTTTATTTGAGACTAGTGTCAATGACTGTTACTGTAGTCCTTCTCCATGCACTCAACTGAGACTGATATTTGTATTGTAATGTCTTATGTTTGCTTATTGTATACAATGAGGAATCCTAGAGATCCACTAATATCGCACTGTATTTATCTTATTTTAATTTCAGATTTACCATTTACCAACTATTTTATTTGATGAGCGTGTATATTAGTTATTTTAACATGTTTTAACTTATTGTATTCAATACTTTTATGGCTTTTTAGCCAAAATAAAACAATTAATAAAGCAACTCTGCGCCATAGAATTATTTGTTGAAGGAAAATGTGTACGCAGTTATCTGTAAAGTTTCATACCATGTCGCAGTTATCTGTAAAGTTTCATACCATGTCGCAGTTATCTGTAAAGTTTCATACCATGTCAAAGTTATCTGTAAAGTTTCATACCATGTCAAAGTTATCCCTCGGCTCTATTCTTCCACCATTATGTAAAGCCAAACATTGAAATGTTTAGTACCTCCTACAATGTTTTGATTACCAGCTGGTCGGCTTCCATTAGAATGGGAGGAATAGATATTTTTTAAAACTTGTCAGAAGCGTAGGGTGGATTAAGTTTCAGATCGTCACGAAAGATAGCACTGCTAATCAACACATTTGGCAAGGAAGGCCAACATGTTTTTATGTTTTTACCAAGTGTGTTGGGCTCAGATAATGCTGAAATAACTGATGTGTAGTGTTGTAAGGACCTCTTGGATACTAGTTGATTGTCCCTGTTTTTAACCTCTTTCTATATTTCATTTTTTTTTCATTTCAGCTGGGCTGCTTTTAGCAATCACATTTGCAAGCATTCTCACATGTTATTCTTATAGGAAAATGTGGTACAAGTTGTTTTTCAGTTAGCCTTTGTAGAACATGTAATCAACACTTTCTGTTCAAGGTTAGGAACACTGTACACGATATCCTAGTTCTTATATTGCCCATTCAGGAGACAGCTTCTAACATCTAGACACGGCATTGCATCAGAGATGTACTTCCAACACAGTACGGCTTAGTTATATAAACGGTTCACTGACTCAGAAGAGGCATTCCAGGCATGACCATCCTGGGATGAATGCTGTGTTCGCCATGCAGCTTTGCTGCCACTAATCTACCGTCCTGCTGAGAGGATTGCCATTTACACTGCAGGCCAAGTCCTGACACAGTCTTGAAGTATCGGGTTAGGGTGAATCTCTTAGATCAGGCCAGGCACAAGGGTACACTCACTATACTCTCAGTGTAGTCTTAGGGTAAGGTAGGAACCTCCAGAACCTCTCCTCTTAAACATCTAGAACCACATTCATCATGGTTGGATTGCTTATCTTCTTTATCATGTTTGTAATGCTGATTACTTTTCTTTGTTTCATCCACCTAATTATGGCAACTCATTCGCTTTATGCCAGATTCCAACTGTTTCAATAAATTTATTGAAAACATATCTTGCATGTCATTGTGTTCTGCCTTTGACATGCATGAGTAATACACAATAGGGTAAGGTGTGTTTCCACGACTTCTCAGGGGAGTCAGAGTGTCATGTTCAGGTTGCCATAATCACCTTTCACCCTGGTAGGTTTGGGGGTTTGGGTGATGTACTGTGAGCTAGCTGCCCTAAATACACAGTACTGTTATCTGAGTAGGAACCATTTAGCAGAGCCATGTAACATTATAACAAAGCAAAGAAAAGGTTGGGAATGTACTTTGGCCAGTGTGTCAATATAGTAATACAGAGCACAAACTCTACCTCTCACCTAAAAGAAAAAAAATATATCATAAAATTGTTTAGCAATTTTTTTACGAGACAGAGTAATCCATCAAGTGTGAATTTGGCAATATGCCTAATCAGTTGATTAGATATGAGCTGATAATTCAATGAAACGTCAAACAATGCAAGAGAGGTTGGGAGGCAAGAAATCCAATTTTGCAAGCAGCATTGCAAAGATTATGGAAGAGTCAGATTTAAGCATGAAGAAAATGGAGCACGTTGATGCTATGAGAAATGAAGAAGTGCATGCAGTTTATAAGAAAGGAGCTGCAAGAAGATTTACAAGAAGCATGGATCCCAAAGAGAAGAGTATGGCAGGGAGGAATAATACCCCAGGGACTAGTAGTCCAAAAAAATGTATAAGGGGTGTGATATATATAGAAGCACAACTCATAGCTGATTTTAAAGGGTATTATCCATTTGACCAAGACTGCCGTGATTGTGGAAGAAAAGGTCATTTAGGCAGAGTATGCAGATACTAACCAAGGGACATGTAACATGGTTGGAAGATAAATTAGAGATTCTGGAAAGGATATTTTGTGTCAAGGTCAAAGATGAGGCAAGGAAAAGTAGACCCAAATCGAAATTCATAGTAAATGATGTGGCAGTAGTATCAGTAGTGGGTCCCAGGTCCAGGTATATCATTATTTCAGAATCATTATTTGATAAAAACATTTGCAATCCAGTGATATACAACCGAAGGAGAAAGGTGGTAGTGATATACACATTGACTCCTGGGTTTCATTCAAAGAGCTTAGTTGCAGTTGGGAAAGTGTTTGTAGCACCGTGAGATTTTGCAATATGATTTCCATATTGTCATTCATCTTGTGTCATAGATTCAAGATTAAATGAACACATGGTGGTGATACAGAAATGTTTAACACCATGTTGAACAAATTTAGTGATGTGTCTCAGGAAAAAAAGATACGTTGAAGGGTTACGTTTCAAAGATGGTGCATTGCCAGTAAGGCATAATTTGTGTTCCTTTAGCAGTATGAGATGGGGTAAAGGGGATGTTGAAGGATGTGCAGGATGAGCGTGTCACAGAAGCGGTGGCCTCAAAGCGTCTTTACCCACTGATGATTTCTAAAAAACAGGGTCGTGTTGATTTAAGTCGTGGATAGTTTCCCATGTCCAAATATTACAGAAATGGTTTTGCTTGTCAATCATGTAAAGCATTTTAGGAGATTGAATTTAAAATATAAATACCACCAGATTAAATTACACCTGAAGTCGAAACATTTTGATCCCTTTGTAACGATATAGGAGGTATTTCAGTTTACCAGTATTCCTGTCAGGTTCGCATCCCCTTTTAATGTATCCCAGCTAATGATGAATACATTGTTTAAGAACATGGCAAATGTTTGTTTGTGTTTTTCAAGTATGACATTCTAATTTTTGTAGCACTGGAAGACGAGCAAAACTGAGTTCTTGGAGAGGGGTTGGCAATATTAAGAGATGTGGGGTTGACACATCAGAAAGAAAAGTGTCAATTCTTCTTGAGTGAAAGTGAGTATCTGGCATATTCAGTCTCGGAGCAAGGTGTTATGCCCAAGGAAGAACTGGAAAATGCCAATAGGTCAGCTTCATGCACCATAGGAATATATAAGTTGTGTTATTGTGTATTGTGTTATTTATGGGATTGATTTATGGGACTGATTACATAATTTTCAAAAATTATTCAGGATTTTACAGAAAAAACTGAATACTTGAGGGAGTTATTAAGATAGGGTAAAGCATTTAAATGGAGGGGGGCAAGAAAATTATTTAAGCAGAAGCAAGAGTGAAATTGAAAATGAGAAAATGTCGACCGACCCCTTTTGACTTTCAAGCAGCATGTATAGTGACTTGATGTGAGTGTGCATGGTTCTGGGAGCTGTATTATCGGAAGATAAATAGGGAGGGAAAAGCCCTTGGCTTCTGATTCTAGATCAAAAGTGCCACGCTGTGATAGAAGGGCAAACCTGAGCAGCAGGTATGGGTGTGGAGTATTTCTGTGCTTACATTAGGGGAAATGAGTTGTAAGTTATGTATTGATCGCAAACCCTTGCTCGGGGTATTTCAGTCTGAGTTGGCAACCAACGTTTACGCAAGGACTTGATACTATATTGAGGTAAATTTCCCTGCACTTCGATCCCATTTTTTCCTGATACCTTCCTCCTCTGCTCACCATCAGAGTCGTATATAACATAACTCCCCATCCAAATTGATAATGTTAAATTTAATATGGTAGGTTCAGCCCTCCAGCTGGTTGACATTTAAAAGGTTCCCTGAGAAAGACAGATAACAGTGATTTACATTTGACATGGTATACATTTTCAGCATATGTTTCATACAGAAACATTGCTTCATCGAAAATACTTTGCCACGGCTATGAAGAATGTGATGATGTAATTGAGGTTTTGATTGAAGTCAACAGGAGACAAGTACAAATATTATAAACATTAGTCTATCAGTGGAAGGTCATCAAGACCTTACCACCACTTATGTATCGAATATAATCTTGGTGGTTGTACAATATGAAAATGCTAGTTAAAAACAGAATTTAAAAACACAACAGAGAATAAACTACTTCAATGATGATCAAATTATATTTTCCTCGCAGAGGCCTTTCCGCAATGGTGTCCACACCAACCTCTTTGTACCCTAAAAAAGCAGTACTAAGTGCACTAGCGAGAGAATACATTAATTATTATAATATTGCTTTCCACAAAAAATAACTAATGCGTTTAGACCTGTGCTGGCCTTGTTTAATCAGATCCTTTGTCTGTCTTCGTTTGTGCATGAGTGTCACCAAGTGATCACCCAAGTCTATGTGTTCAAGATTAATTTGGGAATTTTAGAATCCGCTGATTTTCAATCCCTGTAAGGTATACCCTGCACTTAAAAATCATAGGTTTATAAAGTCCCAAAGGGTTATAAAGAAGGCTAAACAAATTGACAGTGCGAAGGATCATATCTGTGTATGTTTGAGCGACAAAAAGGCGTTTTCAGTATTATAAATCTTTCTACCTATCTTCAAGAAAATTGCAATCATTTAGCCTAACTGCTATAATTCACAAAAAAACATCCCGTATCACCCCAAGTTTGTCTGAATGATCTCTGTAGTTTCGAGGGCCCGTCATCTGCTACCTTGGTACATTTTTCAGATTTATATCAGTTGAGCATGAATTGTGACTTCGATTTGCAAAGTCTAACTTTTCTGTGTTGTGAGTGCGAGTGAGCTTTTTTATATATGTTGGCTTTTCAGTCTCACACTTCCTCCTTTGTGATTTTTGTTTCTGTAGCAGTTAGATTTTCTAGGGAGGTGTGAAGTGCTCCTTTTAAGAACTGATTTTTGTTAGGTTTCTGAGAGCATCAGTTCACATTGTGAGGTTGACTGACTGTACTTTGGGAGAGCACTGGGTATACTGCTAGCTGGTGGAAGATAGGGTAGGCTGCTCCTTTTTCCCACGACTACTCTCACACTTACCCTACCATATTTTATGAAGAAGCCCATTTGTTGTTCTAAAGAAGAGTATTTTCACCTTTGTACGGTTCAAATGTTCACATGGTGCTATGCTCACTAGAACATCTTAGAGTGAATGAGCTAGGTTTCTGGTGTTTTAACCTATTTTCCGAATTGTGTTCTTATTGATATAGTTCTCCTTTGTGTGGGATTTGCTCAGAAGTTCCAAACAATGAAGGATCTGTCTTCGCAGATTACATTGTATGCTGTTGCACAGTAATCACCACAATTACTTTCCAGTTGAATACTGCTGGTACCGATGCTGACTGGAATTCAGAGCCAATTCTTAAATTTGGAGGACCAATGGCTATAAATCTTTGGTGAAGAGCATGGAGGCCTCCTTCATTTGAGACTAAGAATATGAGAAAAATGGCCATTGTTAATGCAATTCTGTTGGTCCTGTAGGTGTTTCAATGTGTACTGAGTAGGTAGCAATGCTTTTGCGAATGTAAGTCATATGTAGGCACTATGCAGGAGTGAACCTGTTATATTATGCCAGTATTTCAATCTGGTTTGGATAAAATTCCTTTCCTCTCTGCTGTTTTTGTGTGCAATCTTATATGATTAGGCTCATTGCACAAGCATGGGATCCCATGTCTTAAGACCTTGGTGTCCTAGCTTCAGTTTTTGGTTTTCTTTTAGACTAACATTGAGAGTGGTCAGTTTCTTTGGTTATGTATTCTGTAGTGGTTGTGCTGGTGCATGGTTGGAATTTTATATATGCCTTGAGGAAGCATCCCTGAGATTGTGGGTCCATTCTACTGTCCATTGTGAACTTCCTGCAGTCATCTGGATCTTTTACTATGGGACCTGCATTGATTTTTGTGGGATGGCTAATGTGTGGGATGTGGTAGTTATTTATCAATAGTGCTAGCTTTCAATAATATATTGTTAGCTACTCTTCCACCTGATGTGTAAATGTGTTCTGCGTCAGTTTCTATCCAATGTGCCCGGCACCTCTTGATTCCATATTAGACTTGGTAATTATGAGGCCGGATCTGAGCAGTCTGTCTGGATGGTTCAGTGGATCTTTGCCTGAACTTGTCATCTTAGGAGGCACTCACTGGTGAGTATAGTGGAGCTTTATGCTGACTGGAATTCCTCACACGTGAGTTTTATAAAGTCAGGTTTGCTGATTGTCTTAAATAGTTGTATGTGAGGATATCTGTAACAAAAAATGTCTGACAAATACTGTGGCCTAAATACCATTTAAAAAACAGCTTGTTTCAGCAAATGTAGATTTTCTATTATTAACTCCAACACAGCAATCAATATCTTTAGAAACAATATTTAGGACACTATGATTAACATACGATAACACAGTTACAATATGTAGGTCATAATATTTTGTACCATACCTCTTAGAACTCAGGTTGCTAATAGTAAAGACTTGCAGGTTATTTGTAAATATGAGATACAGTTATTCAGCTCTTCCTTTCGGTGCTGCTGTTTGCTAGTTTTGTTTGAGAATGCATTTAGTGCCAGGATACAATTACCTATTTGCTAGTGGTTCTGCAAAGGTATGGATGAGCCCCTGTTGTTTATCTATGTTGTGATTGCATTTGCAATATTTGTTGTTGACTCACAAGCCTTCTTGGGCTGCCTTTCATGATACGTTTATGGGAGTTTGTTAGCATCGAAATTATGAGTGCCTTTCGGACTGTCTGGAAGCAGTGTTGTTACATAATCTTGTACTTTAGAACAGTGTGAAGTTGCAAAGCTTCCTCGCTCAACCTTCATTCCTTTCTTTGGAAACATTTGCATCTTCAAGATGTTGCTAATTCTTAAGCTTTTAATACTATTAATTAAAAAAATGTTAATATTTGTTCCCATTTCTTTCATGAAATGTATACTTGTAGATAACATGCCTACATATTTTCCCATCTTGAGTAAGTGTAATTAAAATGAAAATGATCTCTCACTGCGAGGAAAGTTTGGCAAAACTTGACTGGATGAAAGAAAAACATTGCTTCGACTACAGTGCTATAATGAAATAGCTGGAGGGAGGAGATGTCGTGTGGCTTTCTAGGGTTCAATGTTTTATTTGCTCGTTTTTGTGCTGGAACTTCATGAAATTGGGAAGGTCTCTTGCTATCTATGCTCGATGCTTCAAGACCTGCACTGTTGTGATGTTAGGGTTGTTCTCCTACAGCGGGACTATCTGGTTTAGCGTGTGTTAAGTACTGTTGTGGTATCAAAGTATCAGCCAATTCCTGAAAACGAGTCTTGTCCTGTCCTTGCCAAAGTGCTACTAGACTCACAACAAGCTCGACATAAGAAAAAAAAAGCTGACAACATTTAAATGACATTAACTTTCTATCCTATTTTCCCTCCAGCAATGTGATCCTCACACACACCTAAAGAGGAGAAGGCAACTCGAGCTTCCGCAAGGGGAATCATCATATGAAGAGAACAGATCTTGCTACGATTCTCAGTACTGTGAAAAAATGTGCGTTCCTCCATCAGACCCAGTATTGGAATACTCCACGCACCATCATGGCAGCACCAGCAAAATAGACCAGTATTCTCGGATCCTTTTTCCCATGACCTTTGCAGTGTTTAATCTGGTATACTGGGTGGCTTACCTTTCAAAGGACAACATGGAAATACGCCATAATATTTAACTCTCCCAAAATTGCAGGTATATTTTAATTATTTTTCTTGTAAAACATTTATTTGTACGAGTTCTGCACCACTCTTTTACTTTTACTGCTAATGCCATTTCACTATTATCTTGCTATATGACACAAGCAGTGATTTCGCAGGAATGGGGGCAACGGGTGGTATCCCGATGCTAATGCAGACAAGCAAGAGTGCTTCACTAAGTCAACAGGCAAAGACACTGTGGTTAACTAACAAGGTTTTCAATTTCTTAGCATTGCCTCGTGATTTATTCAGCAATGGAAGTTGGTTCCGGGCTTAACAGTAGCTACGGACAGAGCTGTCCCACCTGCTCTGGATTTAGATCACTTATGAAATTTCAGGCGATGGACAGAAATTCATCTAAGAGAGCATGGCAGAACATATTTAAAAAATCTCAGTTGTAGAAAGAGCGAGCCTTTTGGGTGGATCGTCCACCCTGCGAGGTATAGACCTTTGAACTACATTTTTATGGAAGCAGAGGCAATTCAATTGGACGGTGGGCTAGCGACAGAATCCTGTCTGCTTAGACCTACTACCAATCTTGCTGTGGCTTTCTAGACAACATGCCGTTTTGTTAATCAATACTCAGGTAAAACAAACGTACAAGAAGTTGCCATATTCACAACATGATGTAAAAATGAGTCTGAACAAAGGATTTTCAGCAGTCAATAGGAAGAATCAGAAAAAATCTCTTTGCCACTTTCAATGTAGTAAAGAAGATCACTACTGATTTATTTATCTGAGGTCTTACTATCAACTTTCCTACAGTTTCCAGATGAGATGGAGAGGAGTCCCTATTACCTCCTGGTCTGTCTTCCTTGCCCCAGTATTTACGTCATGAGCTTTAGCCTCCCGACAGAAACTCCAAAGTAAAAAAAAATAGTACACTAGTTAACCATCCCTCCAATATGGCCGGCTTCCCCTTAACCCTCACAGTGCATAAAGAGGAAGTCGACCCACATCACATCCTGTTTTTTAGTTTCTGGATTGAGTAACTGTGAGTCAAGTCGTAAGATTCAAGTAAGGATTTAAAGGGGCAGAGGTCTGGCAGGAGAAGACTCACTGTGTCTATTGTTTTCGAGGTATAGGGTGAGCAGACCCTTTGGTTTGGAGTGTATTGATTCGATTTTGGTGGGTCCGGACTGGTGCTGAGTACTCCACCACTGTGGGATTTTGTATTGGGCATACCTGCTCGGAGGTCCTGCTATAGTGGACTCAGTTTGGGGCAGAGTGCTGCCATTGTTGCAGACGGGGTGCTTCTGCTGCCTGTGACGTGCAGCTCAGCTGCTTTGATGCTCAGTGGGAGCAAGCAATTTTGGACAGTACGGAAACATTACCATGGGTCAAAGCAGGCGGCAGGCGCTTGGGGCATTGGAGGTGGGGCCTAGTATGGTTGCTGGGAGATTATGACGCTTTTTGCTGTAGTCTTAGTCTATCTCTTAGCAACCATAAAAGTGGAAGAGAAGCTCAAGGAGTGACATGTGCAGGGGCAGGAATTGAAAGACGTCCTGCAACATGTCAGACACAACTTGAAGTTTCTTGGCATGGTTGTGCAGGAGAAAAGTGAGGATTGTTTTCTCCCAGTATCAAAGCGTGGAACTTGAGTCACTGCTGCTCCAATATTCTGTTAAAAGGATGATGGAAAATGAATGGAAGGAGGTGGACAAGCTTACTTTTAGATTCTTATCAAGGAGGTATCTGTTGCAGGATTATGCAGAGCACTCTCCAGCATCCATCAAGGTGGATTCCTTGTTGGCAGGTCTAGAGTCCCAGGGGGCTAATATTTCCTGGGATGCTGCCCGACCAATCTGGTGAAAAGAAAGGTTGATGTTGCAGTGAAACGTACCTTTGCGTTATCTAACTGTGCTATTAGGACGGCAGCTTATTCCTCCTATGCCATTCAGTCCTTGATGATGGATTTTCTGACTCTGGCAGAATTAATGACTCAAGAGGAGGATATTACACATACATTGGCTCTTATGAAGCAGTAGGTGCATCTGTTGTCAGATATTTCCTTTGATTCCCCGGGCGTGGCAGCATCCAGGGCTGGTTCTTCAATTGCAGCCATGTGATAGTTGTGGTTATGGTCTTGAAAGGCAGATGCTGAGTAGAAGTCATTATTGATGAAAATTCCCTTTTCTGGGGTTGAGCTCTTAGGCCCCCCTTTAGAGGAAATGCCCAAAAAGTCAGTGGTGCACTACAAGGTGATGGCCCTTGAGAAAATGGGTAAACAGAATTTTTTTACTTATAAAAGAACATTTGGGGCAGCCAGGCAGGATAAAGTCAACCAGCCCTTCTTTGGTGGGGGCGTGGCCAGGGCTCCCTTTCCACTGAGAAATCCCAATTCCCGGCTGGTCCAATGGCCCCTTAGCCTTCCTTCAAGCCCTGACTACATGACTGGTATGCATGCCCCTGTGGGTGGATGGTTGGTTTGGTTCTCCTGGATTTGGGAAGAGACAATGTCAGATCATTGGGTTCTTCAAGTGGTGAAGAATGGTTTCCGGTTTGGTTCCTATCTTTCCCACCAGATGTTTTTTTAACTACTTCTTGTCCAAAGGATGGAGTGAAAAGGTAGGCTTTGCAGAACAGAGTTCAAATGGTTATGGAAAAAGGAGCCGTGGTGCCTATGCAGACTTCGCAACAGGGAAAGATGTATATTACATTATTTTTCTGGTGGAAAAACATTTAGGCAAGCTCAGGCCTTTAATTGATTTAAAATGGTTAAATCAGTTCATACTCTAAGTGAGGTTCGAAAGGATGGCGCTACAGAACATTCTTCCCTTCATCCACCAAGGAGATTTTCTGGCATACTTGGATTTACAGGATGCATATATGCATGTTCCTGTCCATCCAAGGTCACACAGGTTTCTCCAGTTCTGTGCGCAGGGACAGCTTTATTAGTTCAAGGAGTTCTTCCCCTAGGGTTTTTATTAAAGTTCTTGCCTTCCTTATTGGTATCATGCATACGAAGGGGACTAAGGTGTTTCCATATCTTGATAATTTGCTAATTTCTGCCTCTTCTTTCTTCAAGGAGGAGCTTCAGGTCCAGGAGGTCTGCAGAGTATTGCCAGCTCACAGATTATTTTTCAATCACAAGAAATTAAATCTCACTCCAATGCAGGACCTGACTTTCATTTGGGCACATTTCCAGACATTGGTGGGAAAGGTATTCCTGCCTGTGGACAGGAAACAGACTCTGGTGGCGGAAGTCCAGGGATTACTTGCAAAAACATTGTCCTCCTGTAAAACAATGGTTGAGGCTACAGTGCCTGATGTCAGTCTCTTTTATGGTCCTCTCCTGGGCATGCCTACATTTCCTCCCCATGATCAATTACTTACTGTCCCACCTGGTACTGAGTTTTCTGGAAAATACCCGGGGGGTGCTGGTTACAGAGGTTGTGAGGGAGGCTTTGAGTTGATGGTTGGATGATGTGAATCTGCCAAGGGGAAATTTGTTCCAGGTAGTGCCATCCAAAGTTGTGACCACAGATACAGCACGGAGGGTTAGGGTAAGACCCTGGGAGACCTGTCATTGCAGGGGAGATGGTTGAAAGTTCAGGCTGCTTGTTCCTCCAGTTACAGAGAGTTGAAGGCAGTACATTTGGGTCTCCTGGCTTTTTTCCCTTAGTTGGAAGGTCATCATGTACAGACCCGGATGGACAACAATGTGGTCATGCAGTATAAGAATCACCATGGGGGCTTTCAGGGTTTGCAGCTGGGCGGAGAGATCTCAGGTCTCTGTCTGCAATCTACTTATCCGGGAAGAATAACCGGGTGGTAGACAAGCTCAGTCCTGTATTCTCATTCATGAGCTGATTGTCTTTGATGATGGAGGTGTTCTGTCTACTGCAGAAGAGATATGGGATTCCAAGTAGAGACCTGTTTGTCTCAAAAGACTATGCCAAACTGCCACATTTGTGCACAATTGTTCCTTTCCGTGAGGCATGGAAATTGGACGCAATGTTATTCACATGGCTGGAGGGGTTGCTTTAGGCATTGCCCCGATCCCTTTGATTCCCAGGGTATTGCAGAAAATCAGGTAGGACAAGGCTCTGGCAGTACTGGTGGTTCTAAGGGTGACAGAGGCACCCTTGGTTTCCCCTGTTGTTGAAGTTGGCAATTCAGCCACATTGGGAGATTCCATGTCAACCGTGCACCCTGATGTGTCCCAGTCTCCCGTTCACAGTCCTTCAAACCCTGCACCTTCAGGCCTGGTGTTGAAAAGTATAGTCTGATGGTTAGAGACTGTTCGTGAGTGGTGGCAGATTTGATCCAACAGTCTTACTGGCCTTTGACTTTGCGGGCTTATACTAAGCTTTGGGAGCTTTATGTTAAATGATTCGCTGGACAGAGTCTTGACCCAGACAACTTAGATCCCATGAAGGTTCTGAACTTCATGTCTGATGGGTTTGCTTTGGGATTGGTCTCTTTGAATCTGAGAGCACATTGGGCTGTGCCTCAGGCTTTTAAATCTCCATGGTTTGATAATTTGGCGCAAGTGTTAGCAAGGCTATTGAGATCTTTTTCTTTGAAGAGGCCTACGGCTATAGCGATAGTTCCTTTGTGGGACTTACCATTTCTGTTAAAAGCCCTACAATGGGAGTCTTTAGAACCTCTAGACTCAGTGGCCCCAAATTCATGACCCTCAAGGTTGTCTTTTTGGTGGCGATTTCTTCAGTTGGGAGGATTGGCGAATAGGGTTTTCATCTGAGCTTTTTTTTAGAATTTTGGTGGATAAAGTGATTTTTAAAGCTCACTGCAGTTTCCTCCCTATGGTTTCTTCCTATTTCACAGATCAGTGGAGGTGGTCCGCCTTGCTTTTTTTCCCCAATCCTGCGTCTGAAGAAGAGGCTTTATCGCACCTATTGGATGTTAAGAAGGCATTGTTGATTTACCTGGTCAGGACAGAGAGTTTCAGGAAGGAGGCAGTCTGTTTGTAACTTTTGGGTCGGTGAGGAATGGTTTGAAGCCCTTGAATTCCATGCTTAGTCAGTGGACCAAGCAAGCAATTTAGTTGACTTATGAGTCTCAGGGTCCGGAAGTCGAGTGTAGGGTTCAGGGGAGATCCACAACAGCCTTACAAGCTTCTTGGGCTGTGTTTAATGGGGTTTTGATGGAGGAAATCTGTAATGCAGCCTCCTGGGCTACTACTCATAATTTTACGGAGCACTATAGATTGGAGTTTGGGGGTGGTGTCTCTATGTCTTTCACCTCTACTATGATTTGACATGTTTATTCTGCATTATTTTTGTGATATATTTTTATTAAAGCATACCTGTTGATGATTCTGGCATAGTGGCCTTTGTTATTTTTGACAACACAGCAATTTCTGACTTGCGTATCTGCTCATGATGTAAATACTGGGGTGAGAAAGAGGGACAAGGATTTAATGCCTCGGTTATTTACTGGTAATCTTCAGTACAGTAAGTCCTGGTCTTCCTTGCCTCAGTATGGCTTCCCACCCCTCCGTGTCCTGTATGAACCAGCTTCAGATGTGGGATGTGATGTGGGTCGACTTCCTCTTTATGCACTGTGAGGAGAAAGTGGAAGTCAGCCATATTGGAGGGATGGGAAACTAGTGTACTAACGTTTTTGGCTTTGGCGTTTCTGTCAGGAGGCTAAAGCTCATGACATAATTACTGCAATGAGGAAGACCTGACTCAGAGTAATGAAGATTACCTGTAAGTAACTGGGGCATTAGCAGATCAAAACCAAAATTATTATTGATACAAAATTATACTTATGTTATAATACAGCACATTTCATAGATATACAACATCCCTCCATGTATTGCTTCTAAATCGTTTTTGATTAACCACCAATGGTACATAGGTGTTTTTTGTGTTTTTACAGCATGGATGCTGTTTTACCAAATGTGGAGTGAATTTTCATTAAACAAAAATCATGATGAGCTAGAATAATTAATTTTCTGAGCTAAAATATATTTATTTTGAAACATTCGTGACAGGAGGTATATTTTTTATTTTCATAGCATGGTAGAAGCATTGAAAACATAGGTATTTAACTAAATTTTGGTTCTAAAACTATGACTATAATGACCAATAAGTTAAGTAACAACAATTAAATGGCCAATAAGAGAATTAAATCCAGTGGTAAATCCTAAACCTATTTAAAGCACTAGAAAGTTCTGACAGTAGTTGGTAGAAGAAAATGTAGCCTCTCTATAATTATCAAACTATATTTATTTTTTTAAATGTATGTTATAAAAAAGAAACACCAGGTCAATGTAGACAAACGTACAAGACAATGTTAAGCATGCTTTTAATCCATCCGCCCCTCCCAGGTATGACCGCTCATAATGAAATGGCATATCCTGTTGGAATCTAGCATACAAGAATGGAAGGCAATATCAGGGGAGGGTGGGAACAAAGAACTGTCACAAATATGGCCGAACTTGGATTAATGAACATTTTCAGTAAGTAATTAGGTCAGTACCACCTCATTCCCTTTCTGGTAACAAAATTAACAGGTGACAGTGTAACAATCAGCCAACCTGTACAAACAAACATTAGCCACATGGAAGCCAATAGTATGCAACATTATGAATATCTAGTCAAGGAAGACAGCTTTTTTTTCTCTTTAGGGGGACATGATGGCCACGTAGCGCTGAGGCTGTGAGCTTCCGATTCTCCGGCTGATGTGCGTTGGAGATGCTGGTGCTGTGAAAATGCCTCTGATGTGCCTACCCCGCGGTCCTAGCCCCGGGCACCTTGCAGGGCAGCGCGGGGAGGTGAAGAACGCCAGGGAGAGGATCGGTAATGGGGGAATTAAGCCCTGGAAAGATGCTGCAAGGGTTTTTCAGCAGGGGAGACGCGGACTGGCTCTCTGCCACTGCCTGGGGGCCCCTGTTTCTATGGCTTTTTTCTGGAGGAGTGAGGCAGTGAGCAGAACCCAGTTTTGGGCCAAAACCTTGGGTTGCACGGTAGGGAAGGCTCTGCACATGACGCTAGTGAAGTTAAGGGCCCGGGGAGTCAGCAGTGGCCCATCACTGGCGTCAAAGCAGCAGCCGCATTTTTTTATGGGGGTAGTGGGCCCCCTTGTGAGGGTCCTGTTAGAGCTGCAAAAGTACTTGGTCAGGAGGGGGTTTGTAAGAGAAAAAATAAGGGGGCCATAAAAGCTAAAAGCTAAAAAAGAGTGCTTTTTGGTTCACCCGCAGTTAGAGGCAAAACCGGTGGGCAGGCACTGTAGTAACCTGGGTGACCCTCGTAAGGTTTCTAGTGTTCAAGGCCACCTATCAGGAGCAGTTAGTTTGGTCTCCCCCTTAAGCCCTTTTTTAAAAGGACTATACGTGGCTCTGAAATGCAGTCCTTACAGAGCTCTGAATTATCTTCCCCCTCCCCGGTCTCTCTTGCTTGTTCTTATTGAACGTTCCCGAAGGGCTAGAAGGGGATAATATTAAAGATTATGTAATGATGTTGTTTAAGAAATGTTTTCATTCTATGGATCATTGAAAGATGG
Organism: Pleurodeles waltl; assembly: GCF_031143425.1. Taxonomy (NCBI): domain Eukaryota; kingdom Metazoa; phylum Chordata; class Amphibia; order Caudata; family Salamandridae; genus Pleurodeles; species Pleurodeles waltl. Next base: position 855,571,269 of record NC_090446.1, on the reverse strand, counting down.
AAGAAAATATCCAGAGAATTCATCATGACCCCTTTAGGAGAAAGCCCGGTAGGAAGTCTCAAAGGAAAATTCTTGTTAACTTTGGTACTTATACCATTAAGGAGAAAATACTATCAGATGCCCTAAAGGCGAGCAATTTCTCAATGGGTGACTGGTCGTTAAAGATACGTTTAGACCTTTCTAGGGCAACGCTTGACAGGCAATGGGAGTTGGGGAAGTATATGCAGGAGCTTAGGTCTTTTGGAGCTACGGTTCAAATGAGATTTCCTGCATTTTTGAAGATTATGTGGAACAATACTATGTTTAATATCAGAGACCCTGCGGATGTTCGGGCTTTACTTGATAAGATGAAGTCTTCAGGTTGATGGCTTGCTCTTTTTGTTTTGTTTTTTGTCAAAGTCGCCTGGAAACCAAGCTCAAATGGGTGGTTGTATTCACCTAATTCGATGCTATGGGAGGGTTCCCCATTGGGGGTGGGTGGTTGAGGTTCATGGGGTTTGTTGGTTGGTGGGTTGTTAGCACTAGGAATGTGGGGTGTGGGGTGGCGGGGCTCGGGGATTATGCATTTTTTGGAAAAAGTCCTCAAGAATGTGGCAAGTGGCTGTGTGACGGATCTTGTGTTATTTTTTGTGTTTATGATTTTTCTTTTTTTTTCTTTTGGTCTCCTTTTTGACTGATGGCTAGTCGAAACAAGGTGTTGATTACATTTTTATCTTGGAATGATAATGGCCTGTGGGTTCCAGGGAGGAGGAGGAGAATATTTGAGTTTTTGAAAAGGATAGAAGAAGAGGTGATTATTTTACAGGAAACCAACCTATTAGAAGCAGAATGGGAAGAGTATCTCAAATACTTTAATTGGGTGGGATTCTGTGCATGTACTAATCAATCTTGTGTTGTGAAGGGGGTGGCAATTCTCATTAAGAAGTTGGTTACTATGAAAGTAGCAAAAGTTATAAAGGATTCTAAAGGTAGGTGGTTGACTGTGGAGGTTGCCCTATATGGGGTTTGGTTTACTATTGCTGGTTATTATGGGGCCAATATTGATGACCCCGCACCATTTCAAGACCTTTATAGCCATCTTCTGGCTGCTAAGCACCCGATTTTAGTAAGGGGGGACTTTAATATTTTATGATAGACTCACTGTGAATTCACCCAAAACCCAGCAGTGTATAAAACAAGGAATGTTGGATCTTGGCCTGATAGATATTTGGCATGAGAATGGTGGGGTAGGATCGCGGTTTACATTTAATAACAAAAAGTATGGCCATTACTCCAGGATCGATTTCTTTTTATTACAGCAACAGTTGAGGGATATGGTTAGATCAGTAACTCATGCACCAGCGCATCTTTCGGACCATTCAGCTATCAGAATGCAGGTTTGTTTTGAAATTTTTCCATCCATTCCTAGGTGGACAGTCAATCGTGCTCTTTTCTTGGACAAAGTGATAGTAGAGGGTCTGAAGAGGGGCACTAGAGAATTTTTGGGATTTAATTATTGATCTACTACACAGCAGCTACAGTGGGATGCTTATAAAGCATTCATTAGAGGTAGGTTAGTTGCTTTGGCTAATTGGTATTATCGGGAAGACAAGAATCAGCTTAAACAACTAGAGTCTCGTGTCGCCGCCTTGCAGGAGGCTACTCAAAAAGCTGAAGAGAGCCATTTGGACTCTGAATGCTCAGCTGGAGTGGGTTATAAAGAATTTGGGGTTATATCTTGAGAAGAAAATTAGAAGGTTGTGGGAATGTAGCAGGTTTGCTCACTATGAGTACGCAGAAGGTTGTGGGAAGCTTTTAGCTTGGAAGATCAAAACAGATCGCTCCAGGAATTTTGTTTCCTCCATTAGAGCAGAGGTTACTGGAGCCCTAGCTACAACTGAAGCTGAGATAGAGGAGGCATTTATAGGCATTTTTCAGAACCTTTACACTGAAGACCTGCATGTTTCCGAATCGTCGGTAAGAACTTATTTGGATGCCCTTCATCTTCCTCAGTTGTCAGAAGAGGATCAGATACAAATGGTCAGGGAGATAGATGGTGAGGAAGTGCAGGCTGCAATTCAGAGCTTAAAGAAGGCGGAGGCTCCTGGCCCAGATGGTTTGCCTAATGAATTATATTGTAATTTACGTGAGGAGTTAATTCCATTCCTGACAGAATTGTTTAACCTTCTCTTACAGGAAAGGGCTGTCATGCCTAAATCCTGGGATGAGGCGATTCTCCTTCTAAAGCCAGGGAAAGATCCAGCTTCTTGTAGCTCATATAGGCTATCTCCCTGTTGAATTCGGATTACAAGAACTATACACATATTTTGTCCAAAAGGCTTCAGGATGTGATTTGTAAATTGATACTCGTGAATAAGAAGGGATTCGTTAGAGGTAGACAATTGCATGAGTTAACCCATGATTTGCTGGGTGCTGTGGATTTGGCGGTCTCTGAAAAAGTTCCCTTATCGGTCCTTACTTTTGATGCCACCAAAGCTTTTGATCGTGTTAATTGGCGTTTTTTGCAATGTGTTATGGAGGGTCTTAGGCTGGGCTCTAAATTTGTTGGGACTATGCAGGCTATATATAAGGCCCTGTTCACCAGCATTATGGTAAATGATAGGATTTCCCCCAGATTTAGGATCGAGAGAGGGACGTGACAGGGTTGTCCCCTGTCTCACCTTCTCTTTGATCTATATATTGAGCCTTTGGCTGCTACAATTAGAGTAGACATTGACATACCTTCCTTTAAGTGTCTGGGTTGGGAAAAATAGGTGGCTTTGTATGCGGACGACCTTATGATTTATATTGGCCATTTGCCACTTGTTTTTCCTAGAATCCTGCAATGTTTAAAAGACTTTGGTGAATTGTCAGGTTATTCTGTTAATTCTGAGAAAACCGAAATTATGTGCTGGAACACCACCTATAATAGCCCTTTAGTCAAGCTGCAGATCAGATATTTGGGGGTTCAAGTTATTTCTGACTTGAATGATCTAGCACATTTCAATTTTGAAAAGATTTGTAAGGAGACCCGTGCTTTGTTTAAGACCTGGGCTTCCTTTATCATTTATAGGGAGAGTTAATGTTCTTAAAATGATTATTCTTCCCAAATTTACTTTTCTGTTTAATGCTATTCCTCTGGAATTCAAGAAAGGTGGTTTAAAAACATACAAGCAGATTTAACTTATTTTGTATGGTCCTCCAGAGGGGTTAGGATCGCTTGGCATAAGTTATGTAGGCCTAAGTGTAAAGAGGGGATTGCGGCTCCAGACTTTAGTAAATCTTATTTGGCTTTTCATTTGAAGAATGTTCGGTTTTTACTATGTGACAGTTCAGAATACACTTTTTTGTGGGCTGTATTGAGTCAAGAGTTTTCAGCTGCTGGTAGTTTCTTCTTGTATAAGTTTGGTCATCCCAAATTCTTTTAAAAAGTTAGTTTGAAACTTCTCAAAGATGCTGCTAGAGTCTGGTGGCTGGCTCGGCAAGCACTAGGTATTCACTATTATAGTTTTTGGGCTCCTGGTTTAGGCTCTGGGAGCTAACAGATTATAGGCTTTCCAAGTTTAAATACTTGCAGCTATTGAGTTGGGCAGCTTCCCTTCAAGAGGGGGGGGGCACTAAGAACTACTGGGAGGAGAGGCTGTTAACAGGTTTGATTCATAAATAGATTTTAGTCTGGTATGGGGTGTTGCTTGAAGCTTCGGACTCAGAGGCCTCCCTCCCAGAGAAGAAGTGGGGTAGTGTCTTGCCAGCCACAGTTATAGCACAAATTTGGGAGTTTTCATTTTCCATGCTTTGGTCAGTTACTAGATCAGTTGCCCTGCAGAAGAACCATCTGTATACAATAGACATCAAATCAAATCAAATCATTAACATTTATAAAGCGCGCTACTCACCCATGCGGGTCTCAAGGCGCTAGGGGAAAGGGGGAGGGTAACTGCTGCTCGAAAAAACAGGTTTTTAGGAGTCTCCGGAATGCGGAGTGGTCCTGGGTGGTCCTGAGGCTGGTGGGGAGGGAGTTCCAGGTCTTGGCTGCCAGGAAGGAGAAAGACCTCCCACCCGCCGTGGAGCGGCGGATGCGAGGGACGGCAGCGAGCGCGAGGCCAGAGGAACGGAGGAGGCGGGTGGGGACGTAGAAGCTGAGGCGTCGGTTGAGGTATTCCGGTCCCTTGTTGTGGAGGGCTTTGTGTGCGTGGGTGAGAAGTCGAAAGGTGAGCCTTTTGCTGACTGGGAGCCAATGCAGGTGTCTCAGGTGTGCAGAGATGTGGCTGTTGCGGGGTACGTCGAGGATGAGGCGGGCCGAGGCGTTTTGAATGCGTTGCAGGCGATTTTGGAGTTTGGCGGTGGTCCCAGCGTAGAGGGTGTTGCCGTAGTCCAGGCTCACGGTTTTTCTAGTGTCGGCGGGGATCCAGCGGAAGATCTTGCGGAGCATGCAGAGGGTGAGGAAGCAGGCGGAGGACACGGCGTTGACTTGCTTGGTCATGGTGAGAAGGGGGTCCAAGATGAAGCCGAGGTTGCGGGCGTGGTCTGTGGGGGTCGGTGCGGTGCCGAGGGCCGTGGGCCACCAGGAGTCGTCCCAGGCGGACGGGGTGTTGCCGAGGATGAGGACTTCCGTTTTGTCAGAGTTCAGCTTTAGGCGGCTGAGCCTCATCCAATCTGCGACGTCCTTCATCCCCTCTTGTAGGTTGGTCTTGGCGCTGGCGGGGTCCTTGGTGAGGGAGAGTATAAGTTGGGTGTCGTCGGCGTAGGAGGTGATGATAATGTCGTGCTTGCGTACGATGTTGGCGAGGGGGCTCATGTAGACATTGAAGAGTGTTGGGCTGAGCGATGAGCCTTGAGGTACACCGCAGATGATCTCGGTGGGGTCTCAGCGAAACGGTAGGAGGTAAACTCTTTGGGAACGGTTTGAGAGGAAGGAGGCGATCCAGTCCAGGGCCTGGCCTTGGATCCCGGTGGAGTGGAGGCGGGTGATTAGGGTGCGGTGACAGACAGTGTCGAAGGCAGCCGAGAGGTCGAGGAGGATGAGGGCGACTGTTTCACCGTTGTCCATCAGGGTTCTGATGTCGTCTATGACTGAGATGAGGGCGGTTTCCGTGCTGTGGTTGGTTTGGAATCCGGTTTGTGAAGGGTCGAGCAGGTTGTTGTTTTCCAGGAAGGTGGTCAGCTGTTTGTTGACGGTCTTCTCTATTACCTTGGCTGGGAAAGGCAGGAGAGAGATGGGGCGGAAGTTTTTCAGATCGCTCGGGTCAGCCGTAGGTTTCTTTAGGAGGGCGTTGACTTCGGCGTGTTTCCAGCATTCGGGGAAGGTAGCAGAAGAAAAAGAAGAGTTGATGACAGCCTGGAGGTGCGGGGCGATGATGTCGTCGGCTTTATTAAAGATGAAGTGAGGGCAGGGGTCCGAAGGGGCGCCGGAGTGGATAGAGTTCATGATGGATTTGGTTTCTTCAGTGTTGATGCGGGTCCAGTTGTTGAGGGTGAAGGCCGGGGGTGCGGGTTCGGTGATGTTTGGTTGGGTCTGGTGTCCGAAGCTGTCGTGGAGGTCTCTGATCTTGCGATGGAAGAAGGTGGCGAGGGATTTGCCCAAATCCTGTGAGGGCGTGACGGCGTTGGGGTTGGAGAACTCCTTGACGATGCTGAAAAGTTCTCTGCTGTTGTGGCTGTTTTTGTCCAGTCTGTTGGTGAAAAAGTTCTTTTTGGCACTGCGGATCAGGTGGTGGTGTTCGCGGGTAGCGTTCTTGAGGGCGGTCATGTTGTCAGCGGTGTGGTCCTTGCGCCAGGCCTTCTCGAGGGTGCGACAAGTTTTCTTTGATTCTTTGAGGGTGTCAGAGAACCAGAGAGGTTTTTTGGTGTTGGTCTGTCGATGCGTGCGTTTGAGGGGAGCAAGGTTGTCTGCGCAGTTGGAGATCCAGTTTGTGAGGGTGAGGGCTGCGTCGTTGGGGTTGGTGGTGAGGGTGGGTTGGTTGGCGATGAGTGCGGAGAAGAGTTGCTCTTCGGGGATCTTGTTCCACTGTCGACGAGGGATGGGTTGAGTGCGGAGGTGGCGGGTCTCGCGTCAGAATGTGAAGTGGACACAGCTGTGGTCGGTCCAGTGTAGAGCTGAGGTGTGGCTGAAGAAGATGTGTTTGTTGGCGGAGAAGATAGGGTAGAGCGTGTGTCCGGCGATGTGGGTGGCGGTGTTCACCAGTTGCTTGAGGCCGAGGTTCGCGAGGTTGTCAAGCAGGGCGGTGGTATTGGGGTCGTTGTTCTGTTCCAGATGGAAGTTGAGGTCGCCTAGGAGGATGTAGTCCGGCGAGGTGAGGGCGTGCGGGGAGATGAAGTCGGCGAGGGACAGGGTTTACTGGACACCCCAGAGGTTAACCGCTTTGGGTAAGGTAGAAAAGAAGTGCCCACGTTGTGAGGTGTCTAATGCAGATGATATACACATGTTCTGGAGTTGCCCTAACCTCTTTTCTTTTTGGTCCTCGGTTAATGGCTTTCTTAAACAGGCTATTTGCACGGGGGTGGAAGTGACTCCAGTATTAGTGTTTTTCGGGGTTTCTCTGGGTACCTCATGGGACTCTAAGTTGTCTAGATCACATAAGGGTATGATGTTTTTACTGATGTTGCTGGCTAGAAGACAAATATGTTTAAACTGGGTTAAATCTATATCTCCGAATATTTGTGACTGGTTTGCATCTGTTAATTATTTTTGTGATTTGGAACGCATGGGCCCGTTGGGTATCAGAGATGAAAGTTGGGCCATTTGGGATAACTTTGTGCAAACTGTCACCTCAGACATATAGTCCAATGATTATTACCACCTCCTTCTGTACACTTTCTTGCCCTGCCCCTGTCTCGTGGCTGGCGGCCGGCTGGTGGTTTTGCAGGTCACGAGTCTTGGTACCGGCAAGGAGAGGTGAATGGCTGCGTTTGCTCAGGTTGGATCTGACTATATTGGATCTCCTTACGTGATGCAGGTTGATGACCCTCAAGTAGCAATTTGGGATTTTTCTTTCTTTATTATTATGAGGACGAAAAAAAAAAAAAAAAAAGGAAGACAGCTTGGAGAAAGATATACTATGCAAAGAATGAAATCCTAAAACAGAGCAGAGCAAGGGCCATCCGTCATCAATTCGTAATGTTTCTTTATTCCAACAGACCTATTATATGCTTTATGTCATCAATGAAAGCGTTTCTGTGGCCTGATATAGAGTGTGGAAGAAGGGTACACCATAAAAGAAGTGCCATAGGATATAATGTATTAAAGAGGCATATAGAATATCTGTCGTCTTTGTGATGGAGTAACCCTGACTCACTTTCTCTACATGACAAAGGTACTTTTACCTGCCATTTAACTGCAGCCCAGCCAGAGCACAGTGATGCTCCTTGCAGACATATTTTTGTACTATGTTTGGGTAATGTAAATATACATGGCAGCCCGTATACGACATGCACCCTTCAATGCCATAAGTGCATTTTTAGCGCCATTTACAATGGACATAAAGGTAAGTTAACCAGGCCACTTATTTTTTCTGATCAGATATTGACCAAGAGAAAGAGGAAGACAGCACACAAACAGGAAAGAAGGAGGAATAAAAATATGGAAACACTGTCAAAAAGGGAGAATGCAGGGACCCGCAAGAGTGAGATAAATGAGCGGTATTGTATGAAAGTGGATTAAAGAGGTCTGCCCTGAGTTCAAGACTATGCAGCGTTGGTAATCAGCTCACCGACATTTAATAGCACCAGCACAAATTATTGCACTAATTAAGAACTTGCACCTCTCAAATTGAATCAATAAGCACGTTTTATTGCCTTGTACATGTAAGGCTAGAGTTAGCCAGCTGACTTTGGAATATCTAGACCATGGGTGCTCGCGAACATTTTCCCAGGTGCCAAAAAGCTTAGTCTCTGATGGCCGCATTGATGACAGCAGGGTGGGTGGTTTTGTTGTGGAGGTCCAGTAAGGTGGTTGCAGGGGAACCTAAGCATATACTTAGGTTCCCCTGCAATCAATCACAGTTTGACTACTTTACCAAATTGTGTGATCCAACGCAATTGTTTTATTTGGCTTTCCCTCTTTTTTCTTCATTATCACATTTAAGACCTCGAAATACATGACTTAAGGATAAGGCATACACAAAACCTTCTCCTGTGTTTGGCTCAATAACCTATAATATTGGTCATGTATAAAAGGGACCCGGGCCACCCAAAGAGTGAACATAACAATGGTCTTGTCTCTTAGTTCACTATTGGCATTGTTGTCAGGGTAGGGGGAATAACGTGTCTAAACTCGTCCCAAAACTTCCACTTTAAAAAAATAGGTCTCAATGCGCTGGTATAATCTGATATACTAAGGTGAAACGGTAGTACATGTAAATGAAATACAGTTTTTGAATTTTGAAGAGACTATCATATTTTTTACACTTTTGCTGCAATTTAAGTGATGCAGGGCGATCTAGTAACTTCCTTTGTTTAATTTCAATTAACCTTTAAATATATGTTTGCCCAATTATTTTGCATTGTTTTTTTAGTGCTGAGTGTAGTAAACTGTAGCCCAGTGCTGCTGTTGACCTGGGGCCGCATGCAAAAGGCCGCCTGCATCCCCGAGTCGTACTTGAGTACCAGTGATCTAGACTAACTTCATGCCCACGAAATGTGTCTCTAGATTGTTGAAAAAACGTTGAGCGCAACCCTGAGGGACACCCAACATTTTCGAGACCTCAATAAGGAATGATAGTTGCAATGGAAATATGCCAGAAGGAAGCATACACTTACCACAGAATAAGTTCTGTTTTACTTGGGGAAAGAAACACACGGCTAGGAAATAGAACAATGAATGGCTTATGGGGGAAAAGCTTAATACTACGGAAGGCCTATTATTTCACTTGTAGAGATGACAATGGCTATTATCTGTGAGACTGTTCTGAGATGGATGTGTCGAACCTATAATCTTCATTTCACAGATGAAAGCCAGGCTGTAAAAATAAAAAGCATGACTGACAGCCATACATTAAAAACCACTGTCAAGAGAGTTGTGCAGGCTCTTCATAATGATGCGGTTTTGTAGAACATTTTATTTCCCATTTAGATTTATATTTCTGGCAGCGCTGAAGAAACAACTAACATGCACACAATCTTTTCTTCTATCTCTGCAGTGCGGAATGCAAAATGAAGCAGTTGCTCGCTGAACCAACAGAGGAAAGGTGATGAAAACAGCTTCTTCAACGATTCCCTTATGATAAAACCGCAGTAGTAATCACTGTATGGCACTCTTACTCCAGCAATAAGAAGTAGATGTCAGATGGCCTACTCGAAGAGTTGACACGTGGACATTAGCAGAAGAAATATTAACTCCCCTTAAAGACATTTTGACTGTTGGGAAAAACTTACTAAATCCTGTATCACTTCTGCTAATTTAAACATTCGCGGGACAAAACGGGATCTATTTCTGGATGCTGAAAACGTTCAGATGGGATTTTTGCATTTAGTGCTTGGGTTAACTGTAAGCTTGGTCTCCCTAGAACTCCTCTCCAGATGAGTGTCTTTCAGCCGGCCTCATTTCTGTGGCTTGCCCTTCTAAATTAATATTCTGCTTTGATACAAAGTAGGCAAGGCATCGGAAATTAACGGAATTTCTGAGATCTCTTAACATTCAGAATCAATGTATAATACTACAGAGGGGCTGGCAGTAAGGGCTATGTTCCTAGGTAAAAATGATGCCGACACCTAGAGGCTGCCAAAGCACTTTAGACAATTACAGACACAGAAGTAGAGCCACATAATATACCAAAGCATCTTGGGAAAAAAACAAAAAAACAATAACAACAGTTACATTAAGGTATTTCACACAAATGAGCTTCGTAAGCTAAGGATAGTGTTGGCAGTGTTTCAATACAGTGTACCAGAGGAAATATGATCCTACTTGTACAACCCTAACAGTAGTGTTTAGGCACAGCATATAATGTTAAACATAATTAAAGTGCCTAGCTGGTCTATTAGTCCTAGTTACATCAGCATCGCTAGCAGCTGCAATGTGTCTCTCGGTGGCTAAATGTTTTTGGAATTGCAGATGTTTATATTTCTCTCTTAAAGGTCTCCTAAGAAGAAGAGGTTCTTATGTCCAGGGATAAGGAGTTCTTTGAAGCACTCAGAGAAGGATGGCTTTATTGCATGGGTACTCACAGACATTTTTCCAGGACCCAAAAAGTTCTGGTCTGTGATGTGCCCAAGAGTCGCATTGATACCAGTGGGGTGGCGATCGGGTGAGGGCGTTGTGAGGGATTGACGGTAAAGTGGGTTTAGGGAAAACGATGCACATACAACTAATGGCTGAATTGAACTATGTAAAAACAGAAAACCTGAGATTAATCACGGCTTTACCACTTTCCAAATTGTATGATCACAGGCAATTGTTTTAATTCACTTTCCTTACTTTTTCTTCATTATCACATATAAGAGGACCTCAAAATAAATGATTTCAAGAGGTGTGCTGTACAAAACTTTTTTTCTGTGTTCTGTGTATATAAACTATAATATTGCTCATGTACAATAGGAACCCAGGTCAATGAACAACTGACCTTCCTCTAGAGTTTACTCTTGGCACTCTTGTCAAGGTAGGTGAAAGAATTCATCTTCCTAAATTCATGTTTGAAAACTATCACTTTTAAATTGTTACTTCTCAATGCACTGATATAATCAGTTGTACTAAGGTGAAAATGTTCTGCATGTTAATTACATGTACTTTTTGAATTTTGAAGAGATGGCCATATTTCTACACTTTTGCTGCAAGATGTGTTTAAAAATGAAGGTGTTTCTAAAGTTAAGCAGGTCAGGATTGCCTAGTTGCATCCTTTCTTTAACACCAAAAACCTTTAAATACATGCTTGACTATTTAACAGTTTTTTATTTTTAGTGCCGGGTCGAGTAAACAGCAGCCCAGTGCTCCTGCTGACCAGGAGGCCACATGTAAAGGCCAGGAGGGCCACATGTGGCCTCTGGGCCGTACTTTGAGCACCACTGCTTTAGTGTTTTGTCCTTTAAATGGTAGTATTTAAAGAACAATGGGGTCTGCCTCCACAATTGATGCTGATCATCTGCAATGGACAGTTTCTCGGCTAGATAGGTTGTGGAGATCAGGGCATTGCTTAGTCAGTTCTATTTGGGGAGTGGGAATTCCAGATAGGCCAACTAAAGAAGCAGTGGGCTGCACTATGGAGGTATGAGAGGGCCAGGGTTCAGGAAAGAGTGTTTCCATGAGGAACACCCCCCCTTTCCCCTAGCGCCTTGAGACCCGCACAGGTGAGTAGCGCGCTTTATAAATGTTAATGATTTGATTTGATTTGAATACTGCTTTGCATTAGATGGGTCTCTGTCTAGATTGTCATAGAGCGAAAACAAAGCATTGGAATGGTACGCTGAGCAATTGCCTATTTGTAAGCATTCATCCCATCACCTTTTGGGTGTTTTATTGGTGGTAGTATGCCTAGAACCTTGAGGCTGGTTCAGCTTTCCAAGTCTACTACTGCCAATTATTGTGAATTTCAAAATGTAGTATATTTGCATTAATTCAAGGAATACCTCTGTTGGTGCTTATTTAGTACATTTTTGTCACTATATTTAGGATCCTGATCCAATTGAAATGAAAACTTTGGGAAAAACCGACAGAGACATAGCAGACCTCACTCAGGGCTTCCAAGCAAAAACGACTAATTGAAGAAGGTATCACACCCCAAACAGCCCCTCTGAATTGATGCTTTACTGTCCCACCTGGGCCTCATAGTTCTCCCTGGGAACTCATGAATACTGTCATGTGAAACAAAACAATCTGGAACCCCTAATGGAATCACTTATTTTAAATGTATTTTTACTGCACACATTCATCTTCTTCTTCTCTTCTATAAGAAGCCTTGATGGTAAAGTTATCAATTCAGTCAATATGGGCAGGGATTTTTGTTTCCAGCCCTCGCCTATAACTCTTTTTATCAAGTGACTGATGGCCACATGTGTTAAGCCTGACTCGCAAATAGTGGAGGGCTCGCAGGTAGATTATTTGGACAGGCTGAGTCAGAGCTGAATTATGTGTCTGGATTGGATCTAAGAGTCCTTGCACAAGTCGAGACATGAAAATGTATATAATTGAAAAAAAATAATGTTAAAATATCATACAATCTGCTTAAAATCCCAAAAAGTATATTTATTAAACATGTGAAAGCATTTCATCTTAGTACATCACAGTATATCACTGCATTGACAGACATTTATAAAAAATGTGATAGTTTTTAGAAACATTCATGGCTTGTCTCGCAATGGTAATGCTGTTAGCGAAGTAATAGACAAGACAGAAGCAACCCAGTTTATACTAGGTTCTGAACGTAATTCAAAAATGGAAGCAAATTGGTCTTGATGCAATTACCATGCTACAAAACTCTACAAATAATCCATACAACCAGGGTCGGTCAAAAGATGGAAGGCGCATACCCATAACAAGATAAAAGGGTGGGAAGACAATGGAGTATCACCCCAATAGAGGACAATATGACCAGTATTTCCGAGAAGGACCAGGTCTGTAATTTGAGGGTTCTACTAAGACCAAGTGTCAAACAGACTATCCTAAAAAAGGTTAAACAAGGTAGAAAATCAGGACCAATGATCACATTGTGGAATGGAACAACTGCTGAAATGGCCACATACCCTCAAAGTTACAGATGTCCAAGGAGCTTGCTGAAAAATTGAGTGGCACGCAGGTTAGCGACACAACTTGGAGTTGACCTGGTTGTTGCCAACATTCATAAGAAAGAAAGGTTCTCAACCTTTGCTAGAGTATTAAGGTAGGCATTAATGGAAAAAGAGACACAGATTGAATCTCAGGTTGACAAATACACACATTGATTTTTATGACTGATAGGGGAATAGTGAAACTATTCAGAGACATAAATCCTCAAGAGCTAATTCATGTATGTGGTACAGTGCTAAGGATAGTATGACCAGTGTTGTCAAAGCCTGGACATAGTAAACTGCACGTCATATGTAGACAAATAAGGCATCTGTAAAATATAGGATATTTTAGTGTCTTTGTTCCCAAACTCAAGGTTTTCTTACATCCAATACCACAAAAAAAGAATTTGGTGCTAGTCACACCAAAATACACAAGACACTTCCCTCAGGCCAATGTCATATAGAGGTCTCGATCATGCTGAAGCAAAAACTCAGAGTCAGACCAGATGTCGAGGCATGAATCTTTCCAGGACTGGTGACTATGGACTTTCTAACTCATTCAGAGTTATACACAAACATCCTTCTGAAGAAATGCTCTAAAAAATTATAAGAAGTTTCTCAAGTAATCGACCACCATGAGCTGGTTGGCTATGGCTCACCAATTGGCTTGCTTTATCATCATCAACACTTTCTTGGAATAACAGGACCACTATGCATATCACTAATAGTGCTCAATGTGTATAGCTGATGATTAACTTCACACAAAAAACTCAACCTCCTTTAGGTCCTCATCAAAGAAACAAAATAGATAATGCCTTCCTTCAAAGGTCCTTTAAAAATGAGTCAATCATGTCATGTCACATACATTTTTACTATGTGCCTAGGCTCATGATTACAATTGTACATGGTTAGACCAGTTTGTTGTGAATGGCCAACATGTTTCATTGCCAACAAAAAACTTACAAGCAAATTCATCAGGGCATGAGGTCCAATACTCACCCAACTGTGCTCCGTACCCACAAAAGAACAACCAGGGTCAGTTTACAGAACTGAAGTAGGATATACCTTACACGATAAAAGGGTGGGAAGTCCAATGGAGTGTCATCGCTATCATGGAAAATGCCACCATTGCTGCTGAGAAGCACCAGGTCTGTAATTTGAGGGGCTCATTGAGACCAAGTATCAAACAGACCATCCTAAAAAAGGGTGAGCAAGGTGGAACATCAGGTCAAAGGAACACATTCTGGAATGGAGCAATTGCTAAAATGGCCAGGTACCTTCAAAGTTACATATGTCCAAGGAGCTTGCTGAAAAATTGAGTTGTACCCAGGTTACCACTGTAACTTGGAATGGGCCTGGTTGTTGCCAGTGTTCATATGAAAAAAGGAGCATAATTTCTCAACCTTTGCTAGAGCATTGAAGTAGGCTTTAATGGAAAAGGAGACAAATACTTACTTGATTTTTGTGAATGAGAGGGGAATAGTGGAACTATTCAGAGACATGCACCCTTAAGAGCTGATTCATGCATGTGGTAAAGTATTATGGATATAACGGAGAGTGTTGTCAAAGCCTGGAAATAGTAAACTGCACGTGACTAATTAAGCAGCTGAAAAATATGGGGTATTTTAGTGTCTCTGTTCCCAAACTCCAGGTTGTCTTACTTCCAATACCCCAAAAAGGCCTTTGGTGCTAGACACCAAAAAACACTAGATACTCTTTCAGGCCAATGTCATACAGAGGGCTCAGTCATGCTTCAACAAAAACTCAGAGTCAGACCATATAACAAGGTATGATTCTTTCGAGGACTGGTGCCTAGGGTCCTTCTAACTCATTTGGAGTTGTACACAAACATCCTTCTAAAGAAGTGCTCAAAACAATTATGGGAAGTGTCTCACATAAATGACCACCATGAGCCGTTTGGCTATGGCTCACCAATTGGGTCACTGTATCGTCATCAGCACTTTCCTATAATAACAAGACCACCATGCACCATGTATTTCACTAATGATGCTCAATGTGTATAGCTACTGATTAACTTCTAACAAAAAACTCAACCTCCTGTAGGTCCTCATCAAAGAAAGAAAATGGATAAGGCCTTCCTCAAAAATCCATTAACAATAAGTCAAATATGGCATGTCAAATACATTTTTACTCTATACCTTGGCTCATGTTTAGAAGCAATCTTACATGATTTGTCAATTTTTGTTGTGAACAGCCGACATGTTTCATTGCCAGACAAAACTTACAGTGAAACTCATCAGGGTATGATGTCCAATAGTCACCCAACTGTGCTCTATACCTACAAAAGAAGAAGTGATCAAACAACAAGGAGAGGACAAAGACATAAAAGCATTAAACTGGGTAAACATATGAATGGCAATTCATCTTCACCCCCTTTCTTTTCTCCTTAAAGGCATGTTTACCATATGACCACATGACCACCAGATGAACTCCTACCAGTAGACCATAGGAGACAATTCTGGGGCAAGAGTTGTGGTCACTCATAAAAATCACAATCAGTGATTCAAAATAGCAGAAACTAAGTAAGGCCTTATCCATTTGACCGTGCCACATATAACATACCCAGTGCTCACAGTAATATTCTTCAGTTGTTACATACAGCTTCCAGGTACAAAATCTATCTCCCAAACGTCTTATAAGAAGTTCACATCCGTATGTACATGCAGTGCTCAAATCCCCGGGCATGTGCCTCTAGCAACAACTCCAGATGTAGTGGTCAACCCCCGTGTTCCACAATATTGCTACACTCATGCTGGTTTGTAATTAAGGCCCCCCAGATGGAAGAGACTTTAACTTTGATATCAACCATGGGTCAGCACTCTGTGTAACGCAGGCGTCTAAACAGATCTTACCTACGGTGCTGGCAGACCACATCAACAGCCACACGTCCCAAGTCAGCACCGCATTGCAGGAGAACAAAGGTCCTCTGACGTGTTGTGTCATTTACAGATCAGTCCCTAGACCGAGAACCATGCAGGTGCCATCTTGAAAGCATGATATTTTGACACTGCATTATACTGAGACCTAAAAAGGCCTCTTAGCCATTGTCCATGCAGTCACCATCTTAAAAAAAAAAATCTGAGTACACACTTAAAATAAGAATAGAATCCTTTAAAAATAGCATCATGTGTTTTTGCAAAAGGCATGATGTTACAATTTCAAAATATTGCATACTTGATGTATTACTTGATCATAAGTACATTGGCTGAATATAATGGTAGACAGTCTTACTCAAGCAAACCCGAAGACATAAAGTAAGGAACAGCAAAGAAGAAGCAGCCTACTAGACCACTGACAATTAGCCAGCCAAATCCACAGCTGCAATTTCAACCACTGATCTTATGCCATTCAACCACCACAGGAATGTACCAATCTATCTTTCAAGCTGGATGCCCTTTGAAATGCAAAGTGAGGTTTTAGCATTTTTTAAGGTCCCACATTCAACAAATGCTAATTCTTTTCTTATAATTTGGTGAATTTTTGTTGATAAAGGATCAAAAAAAGTGGAGACCACCGATATATATATATACATCCTTCGCTTTCACATATTTCTCGAAGAGGGCTGCACGAGGTTTGTTTAATGTCCATTTCCTGGCTTAATTCACAAGTCTTTTTCGATATGCCTGTTGTTCAAGCTGTTCTACCAATGTCATTGACTGATTAGCACCTTGAGACCCTCACGGGTGACTAGCCGCGCTTTACAAATAATGATTGATTGATTGATTAGCGAAAGTCCCCACATCAGTACAGTTTTTTTCTACATCTAAAAAATTGACTAACTGCAAGATTATCCCTAAGGGCCATTCATCTGGATGAAAAGATGCAAATGCAACAGAGAATATCTGCAAGTTGGTTTCTGGTGTTCCACAGTGGTTAATCTTGACCCAGTATCTGTTATATTCAGGTCTAAATAGGTAGCCGAGTCTCTACTGATGGACTAAGTGAAATGGAGTCAGGGGTCCAAACCTTTTATCCAATTAAAAAAGGACATCACATCATCCTCAAATACAAAAAACATTGTCAATATACTGCATCCACAAGTTTGGAGCGGTATAGGTTGGTTTTAAGAACAATTAAATTATTTTCGAACATCTCAACGTAGATACATGCAAGACGTGGAGCAAAGGTTGCTCTCATTGAAGTCCCTGACACTTGCAAAAAGAGCTGATCCTTGTATGCAAAACAAATCCTAGTTAATGCCAACTCTGTGCATTTCAACTCAAAAGATGCAGGGGTGTTCATAAAACCCAGTCCTGAGCCTTTACAGCCCTGGAGGCAGCAACTAGAGTGGCATCTTGGGGAATACTCGTATACAACTTTTCAATGTTTTATGAGTCACCAAAAACTGCAGTGCTGGAATGTACTCAAGCTCATGTAACAAATTCAAAACATCTGTGGTCTCTCGCAGATAAGCAGGTTGATTGATCACATTCTCTTATAGAAAAAAGTGTCAGCAATTGGGAGAGTGGCTCCAATAATGACTGAACCTCCTGCAAAATGGGATGACCAGGAGGAGGGCGTTGGGGTTGTGGATCTTTGGCAAAGTATATGGATTAAGCAAACTATCTGACTTAATTGCTACTCACAGATAATTTCTAGCTTCATTCACCATGGCCTTGATGATCCCCTGAAATTCAGATATAGGAACCCTCATTAATGGTGCATAATTGGATCATACACCCACCTTCCAACCTCTGCATCATAATCAGATGTGTTCAGAACCACAATTGCACCCCACTTGTCGGACGGTTTGATTACTTTATTAGGGCTTACCTGTGCGCTTTTCACAGTAAGCCATTCAGCTCTTGGCATATTCCAGAATTACCATGAAGGACGAGATTGATCCACTTTGGAAATATCTTCCAATAGCGTTCCTCAAAAAATGTTATTTCTGGACACTTATAAGATTTGGGAGGACAAAACGGAGAGGGCTTATGAACATTTATGAAAAAGAGTGATAGTGGATCCTTCGGTTTGTCCATAAAAAAATTATGCAGATTGAGTTTATGCATAGTTTCTTGGAACTCTTCCTTGCATTTGAAAGATCATTTTGTGGGGTGAGCAAAATCCTAGACCTTTATTAATGACATGGTTCTCAATTTCAGATGTGTCATAATCAGACAGGTTCACTACAATTGATGATCATACTGTGGATGATGCTACTGAGGACCCCTCCCTCTTCTCTGGGTTAAACTTGGGGAGCTTTTCTGCACAGAGAAGGTCCTGTCTGTCTCGGCCTTTTTCTCTTTCTCGGCCCCCTCACCAATTGCCTACCTGATCCTGCCCTAAAATGTCCTTAGTCGGTTACTCAGATCCTCTGTCTGCTGATTCTGTGCCATAATATGGACTCTAGTACTAGCTGAAGTAGAGGGTTGTTCACTAGAGGACTCCTCCTCACTGCTAGTATTATCAAAAGTCCAATTCAATGGAGTACGCCTCTTATTGACCAACACAGTTTTTGTTGGTTCTGTATTGAGGCCGGTTCTACCCAACAATACTTGTCATCAACATAAAAGAAAACCCACTCATGAGAAAACATTTCAAGATTTCATCTTAACCTTTTGATCTTTTGGATAACAATAAATGTTTTGCATTCAGTGAAATCAGATTGTAGGCAGTCCAAGTACTCCCTGGAATCACTGATGGTAGAGTCATTCTTTAATGCCTCTTTCTCTTCCAAAATCTCTTTCAGAAGTTCCTCCCCTAACCCGTTGGTGTATTAATAATATAATAAGTCATTTTCTAGTAGATGTGCTGGCAATACACCTCCAATCTAATCAAAAGCGCTTATTTTCTACAAAAAGAATTGACTCAATCCAAACCAGTAGACTAGTGGGAGCAGCACTGGCACATAAGTATTCAGTCCATAGGGAAGTTCATATCTGAAGTTTCTTGTAGTTCGACTTAGTTCCAAAACAGAACAGAATGTTTACACCAGGGTAGCAAAGGGTCAATATTTTATAACTCAGTTTGAAAGCAACATTTTATTATGACTCATTTGTCCTCATTATGCGCTAACCACTATTTGGTGCACAGATAGTGGGGGGACAGAATCTCTGACTGAGATCACAATAACTGTACCAAAAGTCAGCTAATCTGAGCTTTTAGTCCCAGAATAATAAATAAATGTTTGGACCTCGAGATACCAAAACCCTTACTAAGCATTTTTCTCCTGATTTATGTGGATAAAACACTGACATTTCCCGAATGCTCTCAGCACACTGGAAGTGTCAGTGGAAGAACAGATAGGAATGGAAGGGTAGTCTGGGGGAACAGTGGTAGGCACACTTGCACCTGTCTTCCCAGACCATTGTCTGCTCTTATGTGCTGCTATAGCTGTCAGGTGGAGGTCAGGCTGTACTGATACGCCTAGCTTTTAATCTTGCAGCGGAAAGTGCAGGCCCAGTGTCTTGGGTCCAGAGTTTGCACACCAGATAAATCTGGGCCTTGAGAGACTTTGAACCATGTTGTGAGGAATCTTTCCGGTGTAATATCCCTACTCATAGTGAGAGCCATTAACATACATAATTTGAACATTGTAGTTTTCTAGGCTGCTGACAATTTCAGAACTTTCTCAATTGAGGAAATTAAAAAGTGATTAAATAAATGTTTTTACCTAATCTCGATTAATGGCAACTGCTGTGGACAGCACTCTATCCCATCATTTTGTTACTTCTTGTGTCAAGGGAAAACTCTTTACCAAGTCGCCTTTGAACAGAAGCACAAACAC
Organism: Pleurodeles waltl; assembly: GCF_031143425.1. Lineage (NCBI taxonomy): Eukaryota > Metazoa > Chordata > Amphibia > Caudata > Salamandridae > Pleurodeles > Pleurodeles waltl. The sequence continues at coordinate 855,551,843 of NC_090446.1, read as the reverse complement.
TCAACTGTAGGCATGTTATTCCTACATTCCTTAACTTTATGTCTATGGGTAAATAGTCAGGTGAGTGAACAATTGATTGAATGACTAAGGGGGTCATTTCGACCTCGGCGGTCTTTTGACAAGACCGCTGAGGGACCGCCGTGCTGAAGACCGCCAGTGGTGGCGGTTTTCCTCTCGGCGTATTATGACTGCTGGCAGCCCTCCGTCCTTTTCCGGACAAAGAGCCGCCAGCAGCCATACTGGCGGGTGGCGGGGAAGTGGAGGTTGCTCAACCTCCACCACCACGTCAACAGAACACCGCCCACCAAATCACGTTCTGGAATTCGGCGTGGCGGTGTTCTGTTGACGGTGTGGTGGTGGCGGACCAGCTCCCATGGATCCCGTCCCCTCCCGGAAGATCAACGGACAAGGTAAGTTGATCGTCCGTTAGGGGAGGGGGGTTGTTGTGTGATGTGTGGGTGCATGGGGGTGTGCGTGTGAGTATGTAGAAGGGGTGTGTGAGTACGTGTATGCATGCGGGGAGTAGTGTGAATGGAAATGTGTGCGTGTCTGTCTGTATGTATGTCTGTATGGATGTGTGCATGTATGTCTGAATGAGGGTGTGCGTGTATGACTGTGTGTGTGTCTGTTGGCATGTTTGTTCGTGTGTGTGCGGGAATGTGTGTTGGTGGTGCCTGCATGCGTGTCGGGTGTGTGTCTGTGTTGTGATGTCGGGGGTAGGGGTGGGGAGGGGGGTCCTGCCACCTTTGGGGGGTAGCAGGGGGGTGGGGGGTGTTGGGTATGGACTCGGGGGAGGGGGTGGGGGGCGGCGGAGACCCCTATCAGTGCCAGGGAAGGAATTCCCTGGCACTGATAGTGCTTACCGCCATGGATTTCATGGCGGTTCCAAACCCCATGAAATCCATGGCGGTAAGCCGGGTCATGATACCGCCGGCAGTCTTGTGACAGCCGCCGGGCTGGAGACCCAAGTCTCCAGCCCAGCGGTCGTCTCCGCCATGGCGGTCTGATCGGAGAAGTGGCAGATGACCATGGCGGTAACCGCCATGGTCATAATTCCTATTTTTTTACCGCCAGCCTGTTGGCGGTAAAACCGCCACTTCTCCGTCAACTGCCAGGGTCGTAATGACCCCCTAAGTGTCTAATTTGTGGTAAATACAGGACAAATTAAGAAGGTCAAAAACATAGTCCCTGATTTATACTTTTTTTGCACAGCATTACCGTAATTTTTCGACGCAAAAGCAGCGCAAACTTCCAAAATACAATTGTATTTTGTAATTTTTCACCGCTTTTGTGTCAATTAATGATGGTAATGTGGCGCAAAAAAAGTATTCATCAGGGCCTTAATGTGCTACAAAGGATAGCATTGCACAGAACTGCAGAGAAATAGGGATTCTTTGTATATGTGCTACAGAAATACAAAAAAAGAAATATAGACAGGCAGAGAGGCAGGTAGTGTTAGAAACTGTAATATTATCTATGGTGGGTGACTGCCCATCTCAAGGTATAATCATAACTCTTGTCAGAGTGAACCCTCAAAGTCAGTAGATTAAACAGAGCTCACTCAACCCCTGCTAGCTGTGGCTCAGAGCACATTGACTTAATATCAAATACCAAAGAACTAAAATGTCAAAGGAGACAATAATTAACTTTTAATAAACAAAATAACACCAAATTGACAAAAATCCAGTAGACGGAACCGGAGAAATTAAATATCAAAGTTTAAGATGAATAAAGCATGAATTGCCAATGGTAGAAATTGGTTGTAGTAGACTGGGTCTGTGACTTGATTTGAGGCCAACCCCAATATAACATGGGTATAACACAACAAGTAGATTGGTCACGCTGAAACCTAGACGGCACAATGTTAAAAAAATGTCCAAGTCCCAAATCAATAAGGGATTTTGTCAATTTTCGGAGGTGAAAACTCTCTCCATGAATGTCAATGTTGAAGCTATCACCACTATTGTGGAACCATAGGCCAGATACTTGAAAGCAGAATAGTCCCACTGATGCTCTGGAGCTCTGCACCTTTTAGTCAAAAATCTTCTGAATCCCAACTCAAAAATGGACTTTGTTTTTCTGAGGTGTGGAGATCTCTGCACAAGACAAAACTGGAATTCAATCCCACACCATGGAACTGCTTGTCGGATACTTTTTTCTCCACATGTCCCCTTGAAGATGGGTGGAAAATTTGGATCCAGTCTTCTCTTGGGGGGGGTGTTCAAATCTTGCAAACATGATATCCCCCTGAAGATGGGTGGAAAATTTGGATCCAGTCTTCTCTTGGGGGGTGTTCAAATTTTGCAAACATGAATACTCATTCTACTCTGAAGGCCATGATTGGTATATTTGGTTGGCTGAGATATAAGTTGAGGATGCTGCAACTATCCATGTCTCATGCAGAATAGCTTTGCAGGACGATGTTCGACCACAGTCTGGTGCTTTTTAAATCAAAATGGGGACGCCAGGCGACTGCTATTCCACTATAGAGATTACTAACTGATGTAATGGAGGAATCCATTTTCAGGAAGACTCTCAAGGATGGTAGTCAGTAATATTTTTCTGACTGCATCGGGACAACCTGTTTTATAACTTTGGATTGTGAGGCATTAAGGGAGGAAATTAGGGATACCAACATAAGAGAGTATTCAAAATTCTAATGGGGTTCAGCAGGAACTGGATACAGAATTGTCAAAATAAGAACCTTGTAATTAACCTTGTCTTGGGCTGCTCCAGGAGCTTGCCAGTGCAAGGAGGAACGTGGCAAAGCTGTCTCATATCTCCACTAATTATTTGATTACTGGTGAAACCACTGTCAAAATGATTAGACAAATAGTTGATACCATTGGTATTGCTGTATGTGAAATAGGAACATCATATCACTATATGTGGATGACCTTCTCCTACATGTACATACCATAGTAGAGGGGACACAGGTCTTGCAGACAATAGCACAGCCATTTTGTAGGGTATCTGAACAAAAAGTCAGTTGGAGGAAATCTTGTATGAGCTCAATCCAAATGGCTAAGGTTGCAATACTGCCCCTAGCCACATGAGTTACTTAAATAGGAAAGCAATTTGTTTCGGTATCTGGGAGTATACATTTGTTGCAGTAATCCTGACATAGTGAATAGGAACAAAGGCAGACTCCTTATTGCGTTGAAAGTTTTTATGGCATTTAGGAGATCACTTCTATTGTCTCTTGTATGATTACCAGCAAATGGTTTCACACCTTGGCCAGCATTTTGCTTCTTTAAAATAGGGTGCTGGTAGGCCAGCAGTGGCACTGAGCCGAATGGTTACCACAAAAAAGCCTTCCGGAGAGATATGTCATAGGCTTAAACTTTCGCACCAATCATAATTCCATTATTATTTCACTTAATGTTGTTGCTTGAATCTGTAAATAAGCATGAACCATAGCTGATGTTGCCCTTCACAGTAAGAATACTAATGTGAGTGCATCTGTCTTTCAATAGATTTTGGGTATGTAGAAATGTTTTTGAAGGATCAATCAACAATAATCAATAAAATATGTAAATATCAGTGTTGCCTGTTTTATATTGTGTTCTGCTTAATTAACAATAATGATGTTTATTACTCTGTACATTAAGAAAAGAAACCTAATTTTAGTCATGTTTTGTGTCCTAGCAGGTGTGCAGAGTGTAATATGTTGCCATTGTTGAGTCATGTGCGGATCCATGACTCTTTCCAGATAAATGTCAGTAGAGGTCTGAAGCACATTAGCTTGCTATGAACTCAAAGGAGCGTGGCCAACAATATGGTTGGCTACGATGTTATTTCAGTAAACTCTTCCAAGCATGCTGTAATCTTGCATGAATCCTGTTTCAGAAGATGTTATCTGGGTGCACTTCACTCATAGGTCTGAATTGGAGACTAACCTTCTTCAATTACAGTGGCCAGTAGACCATGATTTATGTTTTGAGGCTCCAAGCTGCTGCTTGTTTAGAGTGTCCCTGTGCTATCTGAGAAATAAATGACAGCTTCCAGAGGTCTTGCAGACCTAGGTAGATGGCGCACTGCCTTACGACATAAACAGAAAGGTGGATTGGTAACTGCACTTGAGCACTGAAAGAAACCGAAAATCGACAGGGCTTTATGATGGGAAACAGCCTTTTCTACACAGCCGTAGCAATGCATAGCGTAGCATAGCCATGCAAGTGTTACCACGCTTGCCTGAACCTTGGATGTGCCTGAACCACACAAATGCATGGTAAAGATACCATGCATATGCGTAGTTCAGGCACACAGTAGAAACAGCTGGGAGAGGAACTGGGTAAGTGTGGTGGGGGTGGTGGTGGGATATTTAAGGATAGGGTGTCATAGGTTTTAGGGTTCAAGGTGGGGTGGGGGTGGGGTGGTCAGGGGGTCAGGGTAGTTTTTAGGACAGGGTGGGGTAGTTTTTAGGAGAAGGTAGGATTTAAGGTTTATGTTGGGGCGGAGAGTCAGGGTAGTTTTTAGGACAGGATGGGGTAGGTTTTAGGGTTCAGGACAGGGTGCGGGTTGGGGTTATTTTTAAGGACATGGTGGGGTAGTTTTTAAGAGAGGGTGGGTTATAGGGTTCAGGGGAGGGGTTGGGTCGTTTTTAGGACAGGGCGGGGTAGGTTTTAGGGTTTATGGCAAAGAGTCGGGGTAGTTTTTAGGAAAGGGTGGCATAGTTTTTAGGACAGTATAGGGTTTAGGGCAGAGGGTCGGGGTAGTTTTTAGGACAGGGTGGCATAGTTTCTAGGACAGGTTAGGTTTTAGGGTTTAAGGTGGGGTTGGGGTAGTTCTTAGGACAGGGTGGCATAGTTTTTAGGACAGTGCAGGGTTCAGGGAGGGGTCGGGTAGTTGTAGGAGAGGGTGGGGTCGTTTTTAGAACAGGGTAGGTTTTAGAATTTAGGGTAGGGGTCAGAGCAAGGTAGGTTTTAGGAAGGAGGTTGGGGGGGCATAGAGTACTTTTTAAGACAGGGTTGGTTTTAATGTTTACGCTGGATGCGGGGGTCGGGGTACCTTTTAGGAGAAGATGGGGTAGTTTTTAGGACAGGTTGGGTTTTAGGGTTTAGGGTGGGGCAGGGTTTGGGGTAGTTTTTAGGACAGGGTTAGGTTTTAGGGTGGGGGACTGGAGTAGTTTTTAGGACAGGACAGCGCAGGTTTTAGGACAGGGCCAGGTAGCTTTTAGGGTTTAGAGCAGGGGCAGGAGTCATGGTATATTTTAGGATGGTGTGGGGCAGGGAAGGTTTCAGGGTTTAGGCCAGGGGCAGGGGGCCAGGGTAGTTTTTATGACAGGGTAGGTTTTAGGGTTTAGAAGGGGGTCAGGGTAGTTCTTATGACAGAGCATTGTGGGTTTTAGGGTTTAGGGTGGGCGTGGAGGTGTGGGTAGTTTTTAGGACAGAGTGGGGTAGTTTTTAGGACACTGTGGGCCATATTTATACTTTTTGACGATAAACTGCGCTAACGTAGTTTTGCGTCAAAAAAATTAGCGCCGGCTAACGCCATTCTGAAGCGCCACGCGGGCGCCGTATTTAATCAATGACGTTAGCCGGCATTAGCCGCCGGCGCTGCCTGGTGTGCGTGAAAAAAAATGACGTACACCAGGCAGCGCCGGCGTAGGGGGATATGGAGCTTGGGCGCCAAAAAATGGGGCAAGTCAGGCTGAGGCAAATTTTTCGCCTCAACCCGATTTGCGCCATTTTTTTCAACGCCCAACCCCCATAGAAATGACTCCTGTCTTAGCAAAGACAGGAGTCATGCCCCCTTGCCCAATGGCCATGCCCAGGGGACTTATGTCCCCTGGGCATGGCCATTGGGCATAGTGGCATGTAGGGGGGCACAAATCAGGCCCCCCTATGCCACAAAAAAAATAAAAAAAATACTTACCGGAACTTACCTTAATGTCCCTGGGATGGGTCCCTCCAGTCTTGGGTGTCCTCCTGGGGTGGGCAAGGGTGACAGGGGGTGTCCCTGGGGGCATGGGAGGGCACCTCTGGGCTCCTTCCGAGCCCACAGGTCCCTTAACGCCTGCCTTGTCCAGGCGCTAAAAAACGGCGCAAAAGCGGCCATACGTCATTTTTTTTGACCCACCCACTCCCGGGCGTGAATTTTGCCCGGGAGTGTAAATACGGCGCACATGCCTCGGAGTCAATTTTTTAGACGGGAACGCCTACCTTGCATATCATTAACGCAAAGTAAGTGTCCACGCAAAAAAATTACGCAAACTCCATGGACTTTTAAAAACGACGCAATTCCGGCACAAACGGAGTATAAATATGCCCCTGTATGTTTCAAGGTTTAGGGCGATGGGGTCGGGTAGCTCTGCCAAGCGTGGTTATGTCATACAAGACTTTATGATGGGCTCATCCTATGGAGTAACAGAGGACTTCTTGCTCTGCTGGAAGGGGGCTGTTGTAATCCAAAAAGAATAAAGATGAAATCTTTGGAGTAGAGGCAAAAGCACTGCGGTTCTCCCCCATTCAAACCTGAGCTTAGCTGCACTGGAAGTGAGAAGAGGCATGTGAAACTTGACAGTTGGCTGGCTATGTGCTGGGGCTGCCAGCCTTTTGGGCAAGCACTTGGAGGAGTGGCACAAAAAAGCCTAAGCATTGGGGGGTGTAGGGAAACCCTGTGGATAAAAGTGTCTACTAGCACCATTTCCCTGATCATGATATATCAATATTCCATTGCAAGAGCTTGCACATAAGACTTGGGTAGAAAGTACAATTTGTAGGATGGCTCAATTGAATAGGGGTGCAGCACTACAGGTGAAGGATGCACTAACATTGTTTGATAAAGACACTGTTGATCTTGTCAACTTAACCTACATCGACCCCTGTGAGAGTGTCACTGGTTCAGTACTGGTTACTGACTTGAGTTGAAAGACATGGAGATCCTGTTCATGCTTCAGTTCCTGGCCCGGCAAAAAATAAAAGTGGAAGGAAAAACACACAAATTTGATGACGCTAAAGATGCTTGGTACTTGCTGGAACAATATGTCAAAGACAGCCAGTTCATCAATCAATCAATCAATCAATCAGTATTTGCAGAGCACGGCTACTCACCCGTGAGGGTCTCAAGGTGCTGGGGGGAGGGAAGAGGCCTCATCAGAAGAGCCACGTCTTGAGGTTCTTACTGAAGATGGTGAGCGACGGGCTTTGTGTGAGGTGCAGAGGGAGGTTGTACAAGCTCTTCGCTGCAGTGTAGGTGAAGGATCGTCCTCCGGTGGTGGTTTTGCAGATGCAAGGGATGGTGGCCAGGGCCATCTGGGCAGAGCTGAGGGATATGGCGGGGGTGTGGAAGGAGATGCAGTGGTTCAGGTATGCTGGCCCTGCATTGTGTATGGCTCTGTATGTGTGGGTGAGAAGCTTGAAGGTGATTCTCTTCTTGACCGGTGGCCAGTAGAGGGTCCTAAGGTGTGGGGAGATGTGTTCTCAGTGAGGGAGGTCCAGAATGAGTCTTGCGGCTGTGTTTTGGATGAGTTGTAGTTTTTTGATGTTCTTGGTTGAGGTGCCGGTATAGAGGGCATTGCCATAGTCAAGCTTGCTAGTGACTAAGGCGTGGGTGGCTGTCCTGCGACAGTCTGCTAGGATCCATCTGAAGATATTCCAAAGTTTGCGGAGTGTGTACCAGTAGGAAGAGGCAACAGAGTTTACCTGGCGGGCCATGGTTCGGGAGGAGTTGAGGTTGATTCCTAAGTTGCGGGCTTGCTCTGTCAGTGTGGGGGCGGGGGCGCTGAGGGATATGGGCCACCAGGAGTCTTCCTAGGCTGAGGTAGCATTTCCGAGGATGATGAGCTCAGTCTTGTTGGAGTTAAGCTAGAGGCAGCTTTCTCTCATCCAGGTGGCGACGGCTTCCATTCCTGAGTGGAAGTTCCTTTTGGGAGTGTCTGGGTCTTCAGCGAGGGAAATGATTAGTTGAGCATCATCGGCATATGACACGATGCTCATACCGTGGCCTCTGACGATGGCAGCGAGAGGGGCCATGTATATGTTGTCAAGAGTCAAGAAGACTGACACTAAAAACATGTAGGGGGCAGGGGTGCAGATATCAGAGCACCAAGAAGACTGTGTGACATCCGATACTGGTTGGCAGGATTGATACAATCACAGAAGCATGTGGAAAACCCACAACTTGAGTTTCAGCAGAACCAGCGAACACAAGCATTGATTAATTTGTCTTAGGCACTGATTGCTTAGCCTCCATCAGAGCTGAAACTGTTAGCTGTTACACTTAGAATTGCTGAAGATTTGGTGTGATGTAGCAATACATGTCTGTCTTCTCCTTCCTCCTTAGCATCTCACCACTGTGTCTCTGTTCCTTTCTTTCTCCTTGTTGAACTCAATGCTTGCCCTGTTGGAGGAACGAGGGGCTGGGCGAAGAAGGAGCAATGATGTGGAGGCCTCTGTAGATAATACGTGGTATTTTGCCCAGGTGCATGGATTCCAACAAGGCAGGGGGTTGGCAGAGCTCTCGCCCTATAATGCCTTACCATTTACTCTCACATATGGGAGCAGGTGTCTGGATCGTTTAGGAAACTTATTTTTGTTTTTGGATGGGGGGTTCATTGTCTCACTGCTCTTGCAGTGGATCATTGTTAATATGTATAAGTGGGCAGAGGATCACTTGGGTATCCATGCAGTTTCTCCTTCCGAAAGATAAAATACACTATCAAAGTCACAGAATTTGACTACTCACATGGGGGTAGCAGAACATGACTGCAAATGAGGAGTGCACATTTGAATATGGGTAACACACAGAACTATCCATTTGTGTCATTGAACATATGCAGGCTTAACAGTGTTTCCAAGAGGCATATGATGTGTACATACATTGAACACAATGGAACACACTATATTTATGCAGAAAATGGGCATTGAGCGGTGAATGCTTCAGATTTTGGTAAAGGTGGAGGTGACAGGTAATTAAAACCTCATATTCTCCATGTGCTTTGGATGTTGTTTTAGGTTGGGCCCATGATCATTTCATGTACCATCACACTTACACTGATAAGGAGGGGTAGTATTTGTCAGTGGTTGGGAAACTGGATGGGGCGAATATATGTTGTGAACTGATTTTTTTAACTGGGAACTTTCCCTTCAGATCCACCACCCACAAAATAACAAATATGCTAGGTTCACCGTATAGCTACCCAATCAATACACTGCAGGTTAAGCACAGGACCAAAACATTGAGGTAACATTAGTGATGACTATACGGGGAAGCAATCGGGCCCCTCGGTGGAGTGGAATATACATCACCTCCTCCATTAGCTGAATCATCAGAGCTCACAGGATATCCCATGGGGGGATTCAAGATAAACTGAGTGTCCTCTCCTTCTTGGCTGCCAAGCCAAAGTAAGAAATCGTCTTCCCCATACCTTCATGAACTCTGCCGTGCAACGCCCAGCCCCATACTCCACCCATTCTGCCTCCATACACTGGGTCATACCCTTGATCCACATGTGCTTGGTGGGTGTCAAGGGGCTCTGCCATCTCTTTGCAACATTCCTTTTTACCAATGCAAACCGGGTAACAATGTTTTGGGGCATGTAAGGTACATGTGACCCCTGCACCTTGGACAACCCCTCTAATACCTTTCCAATATTCCTGTATAAGGGGACAAGCCAGCATCATGTGGAAGAAGAGGCCATCTATGTCCCCGCAGCTCAAGCAGTTTGACTTGGGATTCCTCACCACTTAAATAAAGATTACAATCAAAGAATACCCTGTAAAGGATTTTGAGGAGTCTGAAACTTGTTTTTATTGCAATCCCCTGTGGGTACATCAGAGCTCCCTTCCAGTGCATGTCCTCCAGCTACTCCAACTCGGACTCCTACTACCCCACAGATGAGTCAAATTATTAGGGCTGTTGTTAATGAGCATACGGTATTCAAGGGAAACCACCTTGTATTACATCGGTCAATACTCTATTTTCATTGGGATTACAGCACTCTAGGTCCTCCCAGTCAAAAGATTTCATTTTGAGAGCATGCATAAGTTAAAAGTAGTGAAACCTTTGTGAGGGGTGTAAGTCCGATTCTTTCAGCAGATCTGCAACGGATTTCATCCCTCCCTTTCCAGCCAGGACCCCAGTGCTGAAACACCTATGTCGTCCCATCTTATGTACCCCACCAAATTGCTGTATTTCCCACATATCTCACTATCCCTATCACATGCCTCCAGGGTTTCCCAGGACAGTCCCAAGAGCTCTGTTCTGTGCTTCTTCCTACATGTATATAGGACTTGAGCTCCATCAGGGACCACTCCAGATGAGTAAAGGGATTGTCCCTACCTGCAAAGCCCATTCATTGACTGTCTACAAGTGAGCAGCCCAATGACAAGCCCTTAGGTGTAGCAGAGAAACATCCCCGCTGTACACATTTCTCTGTAACACCCAGAGAGCTATTTGAGGGAGCCCCCCCTTCCCAAAGGAATCTGCACAGAGTACTGTCCAAGTTATCAAACAAGGAGTCAGGAATCTTGTAAGGAGTATTCTGAAGGACGCATAGGAGTTTGGGTAATGTTATCATTCTGAAAAGGATAGCCCTGCCTGTAAAAGAAGTGGCAGGTGCCACATTAATATACATCTGCCCAAAATTCACAGTAGACCCTTTCTGAATCAATGGCCAGGAATTGGTCTTTGTTAATGGAAACTTCCATCCAATTAATTAAATACCCATGGTATCCACTGAGATTTCTGTCGTAAGTGGGAACTCCTCTTACTCCTTGCATTTTCTTGGTTAATCCTGTACCCTGTATACTTTTTGAAATTCCTAAAAACTGACATTTCCACCAGCAGGGAAGTCTTACAAGTAAAGCAGGACATCATCTGCATAAAGACATATTTTTTCGGTCTCTGACTCAAATACCGGGAAGTCTACTATGTCCCCTCTAATTCTGAACCACATTACTAATGGCTCTATCCAAGGTGAATAACAAGGGAGACAATGGGCACCCCTGACTTGTCCTCCTCCCCAGCTAGAGGGTCTCTGACAAACCCCAATGACTCTCACACTGGCCACAGGATGGTAATATAACATGTCAACCCAGCATCAGAACACAGGGCTGAACGCATATCACCTCAGGAACGGCCGTAGGTGCAGCCAATCTGTGGAGTCAAATGTTTTTTTCTGCATCAAGAACTACAAAGATCCTGAGAGTACCTAAGATAGTCGTCAGGCACGAAGCTGGCAAAGGGTTTGCCTAGTCGCCCGCTTTGGTATAACTTTGGTGTGATCTCTATGTAGCAGGACATAGATCTTGGGCATGCCTTCTCAGCTCTTGTCAACAATCCCTATTTTAAGTTTACACAGCAACCCATTTACATTTCAGGATAAAACTGCCAGGCAGTCAGAATAAAGTACTGTCATGTCTTGGGAGTCCATACTGTGGAAGAGCGATACAGCTGATAATCCATCCTCACCAACCCATACTGTTCTGCCCTCCAATGCATCGTAAAGTCTACCATCTACCCGTCGCCCGGCCTGAGCCATACTCAAGTTTGCCCTCTCACCATCCAATGAACGCACATGACAAGGGAAGCCATTCTCTGGGATGGCATTAGTTTTTGGCGCGGCCTCAGATTTACGTTTCCTTGTAAATCTGGGGAAGTGTCAAAAAGCAATAGGTGGTGTGTGGCTACGCCCACAGCAACACCCATTGCATGCCCCTCTGCTGCAGAAAACTGCATGGGGGGCCATATTTACAAGGCAAATTTAAGTTACAAAAAGCAGCTTAATGCCACCTTGTAAGTACGGCTCAAGGCACATTGCTACCTGCGCATCACAAAAAGTGACACTCTAGTGGTGCTAGGGGCTTGTAAATATGCCCCCAAGTATTTCGGTTTTCTATTTACGAGGTGGTATTTGGCTGAGCATTAGCAGTCTGTATAGAGTGTTTTCATTCTGCATGGCTTCTGCTCGCATTCCTCACAGTGCAGGACATGTTTACTGTTCCACATTGGGAGGTGACACAAATGACAGCTGGGCAGCTCAGCCAGAAGAGTGCAAAGCTGTGTGGAGGGCATGCTTTATTGAATGGATGTTGTGGCCTTAATAATTATGCCCTCTAAGCTACATGAGGAGAGATTGAATGTATGCTGCGTTTATCATTGTGAATCGAGAAATACCTGTGCACAGTCACTTCCTGACTTACCTGGCGTGGTGTGATGCGCCGATGTGTCACTCTAAGGGTTAGCCAATAAATCCACAGATCATAGTCCAGAATCACTCCTAGGCTTCATTCAGTCACCGAAAAGCAAACTCAATTTTTCGGGTTCCTCTATCAAGGTGAAAAACAACCTTAGCTCTTCATTTTTAGGGAATGACTTGGGATAAATGCACAAGTCCATATTGAAACTCAGGAGTGAGCTGCGTCCAAACCTAACCGATAAAGCAAGAAAACATTATACGAATAAGTCGTATAACATTATTAAGTGACATAGGCCCTAATTATGAACATGGCGGCAATCACCGCTCTGCCGGCATTGGCGGTAACTACCGCCTACAGGCTGGCGTTCCGGACCGCCAAATAATGAAGCATATGAGAAACAGACAGCGGGCCATCCACACACTGCCATTATTGGAGTGCTGACAACGACGGAAGGGGCCACCCACAGGCCGATGGAAAGGCCCCACCCACCCTACAAACAATGAAGCACAAGACCGCTGTAAAAGGAAACACTCACCGTAGGCACACACAACATGCCGAAGCAGACATGGAGAGAGAGTTGCAAATAATGCCAGTCCTGCTCCTTGCAATATTTCTCCACAACCGTGACCACTGACGAAGACGACGACAGTAAGTACTGCAACCTAGTAAACCTGGGAACCAAGGGCACAGTTAAACATCCCCAGACCCCCACCCAGCACCACACTCCCAACCGTTCACACCATCACATGCCATGCACACCAGAATAAGAGGTACTTACCGATACAAGGCAAAAAAAACCTGCCCAAAGTACGCACATGTGCACCCACAACCCCACAATGAAACGATGAACCATGTTTCCATATTGTGCCAACAGCACCACTGGGCACACAAACTTTAATACAACATTAAAATATTAATGTCCAAATAAGGCCATTGGCAAGTCCTTGTAGAATACCCTGAAGGGCCCAAATGTGCCAGACTTGATTCCCACATGTGCATAGGGTACTCCACCGTAAAAGGGACATCAATGGGGCAGCCAGGCACATCAGGGAACAGGGGCAGAGGGAGGCGGGTGGGGACCTATGCCTGGAAGGGGGGCTTGGGCTTACGTTTGGGAGGTAGAGGGGGTTTGGGTTTGCCCTTGGAAGATGGGGGAGTGGGCTTGGACTGGGGTAGTAGAGGGACCTGGGACAGCTCTTGGCTTCTTCCTCTCTGGGGAAGGGGCACAGGAATGGGAAGGGTGGACTGGGGCAGACCTGCATGAAGTAGGAGTGGACAGGGCAAGGAGATGGGCATGTTTAGGGACAAGACGGGGTGGGCCAGTGGGTTCAAACAGGTCAACAAGGGAGAGGAAAAGCTTCTTAGGGGCAGTTGTGGTGGATATGGAGGAAGGTGTGGGAGTGGAGGTAGAGGGAGTGGTTGTACCAGGTGTAGGTGTGCTAGATGTGGATACAGGTGCCTGTACAGTATGGTGATGTATGTTGACTGGGTGTCCGGGACCGTTTTAGTGTCTTAGGAGGAGGGGGGGTAGTCACAGTCGTACAAGGCAGGCCTGCCAGTGTAACTGGTTGTTGTCTAAGTGTCTGCAGGTCTGGTGAGTATGCTGCATGTGTATGCAAATGTAGCTGTGGTGAGTGCAGGTGTGGTGTCCGGGGTGGAGGACTGGATGTCAGATGTCGTAGTGACTGCAAGAATGGGGCCAGCAGCAGTGACTGAGGGTGCAGTGCATGTGGGTGTGCATGTTGAGGTGACAGACAGGGAGGCGTTAGAGGTGGATACCCTGGGGGAAGTGGATGTTCTCATGGGTGCCTTTGTATGTTGGCTGTGTGTATGCCTGTGGTGGGACTTGTGTTTCTCTGTGTGCTTCTTGTGTGTTGAGGTGTGTGCATGGCTGTCTGAACGTGTGCTTGGGACGGGTGAACGGAATGGGGTGCTGGAAGGGGTAGAGGTGGTTGGAGGGGGGACAGAAAGACCAGGGACACTGGCTGCCAGCAAAAAGGAGGCCAGAGCCTGAAAAGATCTCTGTAGGCCAGACATGGTACAGTCAATGCCTTCCAGGTATGCATTGCATTGCTGCATCTGGGATGCTAGCCCTTGGATGGCATTCACGATGGTCGTCTGCTCTACAGAGATGGTCCTCAGGAGGTCAATAGCCTCCTCCGTGAGGGCAGCAGGGCTGACTGGGGCAGGAGATGAGGTGCCTTCTGGGTGAGCAGGCACGGCAACTGGGTAGGGAGCAACTGGGAGGGCAGTGATGGCATGAGGGATGGCGGAAGATGACAAAGAATGGGTGGGCCCACTAGGGTCTGCCACCACCAGGGCGCTACCATCGGAGGAGGTATCAGAGTCACTACCACCAGTGGTAGTTGCCTCCCCTGTGGGACTCCCCTCGCCCTCCAACTCAGTGGTCCCATTGGGCTCCGCCAACTCTGCCTCCTTGGAACCCTGGGCCACCTCATCCCCACTCACCGATGCCACTGCTCTCTTGCCAGATGATGCTGAAGAACACAAAGAACACAAGAGCACAGGGGTGGGGAGACAAAACATGAGAGAAATTGTTAAATACCCGAATGGATGGACATACTTGGTGCACACTCACACTCCCATCCAGCTTACACACCTACACGCAGCACCTACAACAATAGTCATGACCATGCCCCTGGCAAGTGGCCACTACCCCAGAATAAAACTCATTTCCCACATGAAACATGGACCTGATGAACTGTGTGGACTACACACACGTGGACCATGGCCAGACAATGCACCCACTAGTTTATGTGCCCACAAAGAATCCTACAGTACAGGTAGATCAATCCCCAAGGGCCTATTGTGACCATTGACCCCTGCCCCACACCACTGTTGTGCCCCTGAAGGGCAGGACTGCTGGAACATACGTGTCAGAGTGCCTGGCATTAGACAGCATACATACCACAGCACCGAAGCACATCCATCAAAGTGGTATTAAACAGTGTTGATACTCACCCCCTTGTGGCTGCTGTGCTGCCTTCAAGTGCCTATCCAAATCAGGATATGCCACTGCCAGAATGCGGGACATTAGAGGGGTCAGGGTCCGACGGGCACCCCTTCCACATTGGGAGGCCTTCCCCAGCTGGGCCTCGCAGGTCTTCCAGGCCCAGCGCTGCAGGTCCCCCCACCGCTTCCTGCAGTGGGTGCTCCGCCGGTTGTAGACCTCCAGGGTCCACACCTCCTTGGCAATGGCTTGCCAGAGTCCCCTCTTCTGATGGGCGCTGACCTGTATGGGACAGACAGAGAAGAAAAACTGACATCAGGATATGCCCATCTGATACAGCTGACATGTCGTCCCCTGTGAGATGGAAAATTCACAGGATCATTTTACCAAGTCACTAATAGTACATGCCACACAACCTATGCCTGCGCAGTTACAAATTGAGCACACCTGCATACAGGCATCCGCCACTATCACACACATCCATGCAAGAAAACCGCCATCTCACCTGCTCCTCTGGTCGCCCATATAACCTGGCATACAGGGGTAGGACCCTGTCCACCAGCTTCTCTATCTCCTACTTGGTGAAGGCCGGGGCCCTTTCCCCTGTGACTCGTGCCATTGGAGTAACAATAGTCAGGACACAGCAGCACACTCAGTGGAGTACTTGCATGCACGGGATTCGGGAGTCAAGTGAAATTGGGGTGATGACATGGTGTACACTCCATACGGTGTGCACCGTCACCGCCGTCGGCGATCATGATAGGCCCAGTTTCCCCATTGACAACCATGTAAACCAATGAATGGGTGCACGGCGGTGAACACCGCCTTCTGCCATGACAACTACCACCAACGGAATGATGTCACTTCCACTCCTTCATATCTGGATGGCAGGAGGCTGCCATTTTGCTAGCACCACATACATATTTCCTGGTCAGGGGCCCCATTCAGGGCCTTCAAATCCCAGCCCTTAGTCGGCTGCCCACATGAGTGTCTGTTCCTCACATCAGACCAGAGTTATCACTGCATACATGTCCCTAAAGTTGTACATCATCCATTGCTTGTATGTGTAACCTACGTATTGTACACCAGTTATTCATTCGCAACATGTTTTGCATGTGTATTTGTGTCTCTCATATGTGTTCTTTCTTCCCCATGTGTACAGACTCATGTGGCGAGGGAGGGCCCCATCTGTGTAGAGACCTCTTGTTGAGTTGGCTACCATGGAGGAACATAACTTCATTGCCACCTACAGACTCAATCGTTCAACAATACATGACCTATGTACTTTACTGGATCCTGTACTGAGACCGGCTAATCGGAATCAACATGCCATCCCTACTGAAGTGTAAGTGCTCGCTGTGCTCCATTTTTTGGCTATGGGCTCACTTCAGGTGACAGTGGGCATGGATGCAGGGTTCTCACAGCCAATATTTAGCCTCATCCTGTCCAAATTTCTGGATGCATTTGTACAACACATGCAGACATATGTCAAGTTTCCCCAAAGGGCTGACCTCCCTGCCATCAAGTCTGTATTTTATGCCTTTGCTAACATTCCCCCTGTGATAGGTGCCATAGATGGAACCCACATAGCTCTCATCCCCCAAGAGTGAATGAACAGGTGTACAGGAACAGAAAGAACTTCCACTCAATTAACTTACAATTGGTGTGTACTGCTGACCAGTACATATCACATGTAAATGCCAGGTTTCCAGGATCAGCTCATGATTCCTTTGTCCTGAGGAACAGCAGTGTGCCACACATTATGGAACAACTACAAAGGACAGAGGTTGGTTCATAGGTGAGTGTGTAAGACACTGTATCAGTACATAACTGACAGCCAGGCTGTATGCAAGTAATGGCAGTTTGTTAAAATCCTCTTTTGTCCACTTTTGCAGGTGATTCTGGCTAACCCAACATGCAATGGCTCCTGACACCAGAGAGGAATCCCAGGACAGATGCAGAAAGGAATTATCATGAGTCCCATAGACGTACTAGAAGGATGACTGAGCGCACTATAGGTCTCCTGAAGGCTAGATTTCTTTGCCTTCATCTCTCTGGGGGATCCCTGTGCTATGGCCCTGAAAAGGTGTGTGGAATAGTGGTGGCCTGCTGCATGCTGCACAACTTGGCTGTGAGGAGAGCTATCCTCCTACTAGAGGAGAAGGGGCTGTATATCCAGACCTACTACCTCTGAGAGGGGATGAGCATGATGGTGAGGATAAAGAGGGGGATGATGTCCACTCCAGGAACCAGCTGATCCACCTATACTTCCAGTGACTATGAGATACAGTTCACTGATGATGTTGTCTACACTGCATAATGTTTGTCCGATTCATTTGTTTGAGGATATGGTGTCTGTAGTCATTGACACTGTTGCCTGATGACTGAGGTGGCATGTGCCATGGAGGCAACCATGGTGTACATTTTGAGTTACTCCAGACAATGTTGTTCTAGGGCTACCATTCCTGCAATAAAGGTATGCACATGGAATTGACTGGCCAATGCATTCACACTTACAATTGAATAATCATAATGACAGGGGACATACAAATTGGTGTAGATGTTTTTTATTACATGTCACGATTTCATATGTGTGCTGTACAGTGATAGGGTGGGCTCATGGTGCATGTCCATACCAGGTACATTGGCTCAACGATTGGTGGCAGTGGGTGTTGGTCCATATGTCGCTTGCAAGTTGGTATGTTGCTGTTGGCAGGTCAAGATGGTAGCACAGTGGCACACTTGGCAGACAGTTCAGGTCAAAGTCACTTCTTAGTGGGGGCCTTGGTCTTGGCAGGTGTTCCAGTGCCATATCTGGGTCTGAGGCCACGTTGTGTCCTCTGCCAGTGCCATCAGTCCATTTGCTGCTGCAGATGTATAGGGCAGGTCTGTGTCCAGGTCTGTGTAGGGGCCTCCAGGTTTGTGGGGGTCTCATGCTGGCTTGGGTAGTGGTGCTGCAGCACCCCTGCAATGGTGGCCATGGTGGCATTGAGTTGTTTCCACTGCTCTATGACCTCTTGGTGTTGTGCAATCTGCAGCCTTTGATTCTGCTCCAGGGTGGCTGGGATCTGGCCCATCCTGTCTTGGGTATGGTGGTATGCTCCCAGGACCTCAGAGATCACCTCCTGGGCTGCAGCATCCATCCTTTGGCCTCCCCCTGGGCCAATGATGCCCTCCCACTGGGCCTAGCCCCCTGTGCCTGTATCCCCTTCACAGGGCTGGCAGTCCCACTTGCACTGGGGCCATCATCATCCTGCCTGTTAGTTGGTGGAGACTCTGGCCTCTGTACATGTGGTCCACCAGTCTGTGGCCTGAAGACACTGGTGTGAGGTTGTTTAGCCTGAAATGATGGTGGTGGCTGAGTGGTAGGGGTGTCAGTGGTATCCTGGGTGGGGTTGCTTGAGGGTAACAGTCCAGGACTGTTTGATGGGCCAGGGTAATCCTCATTGTCCCTACGCCCCTCTCCAGTCTCCTGAGTGGGGCCTCTGCCTTCGTGTGGGGTGCTGGCACTCCTTGGCCTTTCCGTCCGGGTGACACGGGTGGTGGTGCCTGTGGGGG
Organism: Pleurodeles waltl; assembly: GCF_031143425.1. Lineage (NCBI taxonomy): Eukaryota > Metazoa > Chordata > Amphibia > Caudata > Salamandridae > Pleurodeles > Pleurodeles waltl. The sequence goes on along the minus strand of NC_090446.1, from coordinate 855,533,171 downwards.
GGGGAGTGAACTTGTAAGTTACATTTACAGAAAAGGATAAGGATGCACTGCACTGCCCTATTTTCTGCTACTTATTACCCTGTTGGGCCATGCAGGGACCTTTTGTGGGATTATCCTTTCATTTTGCATGGGATGTGGAGGTGCATTGTGGGTGCAGCAGTGCCATGGTGTTTCCTTGCAGGGGTAGGTGACTGTGCACAGGGGGAGGGGTGTGGACCTGTTAGTGGGTGTATGGGCATGCAGGGTGACTGGATGTAGTTATTGTGGCCTGGGTGGGGTAGTGGTCCTGGTGGTAGTGAGGGGATGTGGTGGTACATGCATTACAGGTGTGGTAGATATGAAGAAATTGTAGATGACTCACCTAAGTCCAGTCCTCCAGTGAATCCAGTGAGGCCCTCTGGGTGCAGGATAGCCAGTACCTTCTCCTCCCAGTCTGTGTAGTCAGGGGCTTTAGGTGTGGGTCCTCCCCCAGTCTTCTGTACTGCAATGTTAAGCTTTGATGCCATAGACCTCACCTTCCCGCGCAAGTCATTCCATCTCTTGCGGATGTCATCCCTTGTGCGTGGATGGTTTACCACTGCTTTGACCTTGTGTACAATCGTCTGCCATAACTCCATCTTCCTGGCGATGAGTGTGTCCTGGACCTGTGCCCCGAAGATTTGTTGCTTGACCGTGAGTATTTCGTCCACCATGGTCCTTAGCTCCCTATCTGTGAAGCGTGGGTGCTTAGGGTGTGCCATGGTGTGTGTTATGGGTGTGGTGTTCTGGGTGTATTGGTGAGGGTTCTTTTTTGTATATGTGTGTGTGCCTTTTGTTATGTTGTGTACAGTGTATGCTTGTTTTGTTCTCAATATCTGTTGTGCAATTGGTGTTGCAAAGGATTGTTGGGGTGTGAGTGTTTTATAGTGTTGTGGATGTATGTCAGGTGTGTGGGTTTCAAACTTGCCAATGTGTGCATTTCTTGCTGTTGGGTCCCATTACAGGCCGTGGTGGTCCGTACAGCCAATGGTCATTCGAAATCCACTATCCGCCACAGTGGTTTGTGCATCATTATTTGGTGGGTGGAGGATTTGTCTGCCTGGCGGTGGTGGGGTGGGGATTACAGTGTTTTCTCCATCAACGGCCCTGGCGGTGGCTGGAGGGTGCAGAAGTTTTGGAGGTTTCTGTTTTTGGCATCATTATATGGCGGTGTGCTCTTCACTGCCACTGGTGGTTTTCTGTACACCGTCACCACGGCAATCAGCGGTGTTTTCCGCCATGTTCATAATGACCACCATAGATTTCAACAAGCTGAGGCATTTATGTATCTTACTGTATCCATGTAGCATAGCTTCAGTTTTACTATCTAGACAGTTTTAAAGATATAATTGTACCTAAGGACAAATGTCAAACTGTAGGGCAAAGAGATCTCATTCAGTACATGAGACATTTGGACAACCCTCGGAGGTACACTGCTGAAGAAGCATATTACTATCTCTCATTATCCCCTTTTCTGTAGCATAGCACACATTTCATGATAAGCCGTTGGCAAGCATTGACTGACAATTACTATTTCCAAAACAAAAGCACTCCACCTGGAGTGTTATGTTTTTGTTCATTCCTAAATACACAACAGTCCAGACTACCAGTGTCATAAATGGAGTTAGTCCTCTAGATCCCATGCAATCTGGTTTGAGTCATTTATTCCTACAGTAAGGGCACAATGGATTTCCGGAAACCTACCATTGTCATGTATTCATCTTTTCAGAACACAAAAAGTGCAACAGCAGCTGAAAAATCCATCCAGGGCCGTATCTAATAAAGAACAACTTAAAAAGTGGTGTATTTACTATGGTCAACCTGAATTATGTCATTCAAAATGAGGGGTCTTATCTTTGTTCCTGGTACCTCTCAGTCGGTTATGCAAGACAGGTACCTTATGTTTACCTCCATCTGACATTCTGCAATGACAGCCAGACATTCCCCTTTCTTCACAAGTTACATTTGTTCTTTCTGCTCCTGGATGTGCTAACTAGTAAAGAGTGCTGAGTATTTTAAGCAACTGTTCATCTCTGAATTAACATGGGAAGAGGTGCCCACTAGAGCCCTTTTGCTATATACGTGAAGCCAACTTCTTAAAAAAAAGACACTTCACCTTTGTTTTAAATTCATAACCTTACTTACCTGGAGAGCAAGTACTGCTCTGCAGTGAACTGGCTGGAAGAGTAGTCCAATAGGAATACTAGAAAAAGAAGAAAGACAAAGGGCCTGATTTAGATCTTGGTGGATCTGGTCCTGCCATCATTTTTTCATAAATCTGTCCACCAACAAGGTCATCTGCCTGCTTTATTTAGGTGCTGGCAAGCCCATAGACAAAAGTCTATTGGCAGACCGCCGTCACCACCAGTATTGTATGCCCACGCCAATGGCACCATAGGCAAAAGTGGGTGGTGGTGGGAAACCAGCCATTTTTACTGCCAGACCAATCAAGATCTGCCTTTCCACTGACGTAATTGTGGCTCCACACCTCAGTTGAGGGATTCAAAGGCATATAAGGTCGAAACTTACCTTTTTTTCTACTTTTCACTTCCCTTGCTGCCATGAACCCAATTGTACAAGTCCTACCTTTGCTGCTGCTTCTGGACCACAACGAAAATGAACCCCATTGTCACCAGAACTGAAGGTAAGTGACTGTTTTACCTGTTACCACCAGAATGTTCTGTACATTAGCTCTGGACTCGTGCATTAAAAAAAAAATACTTGCAAGCTGTAGTACAATAATTTCCAATGCACATGTGTGTGAAGTGGTATTTTAAGAAATTTAAAGAAATTCATGTGTATAATTTATTTGCATTTACCAATTTGGTCCAAACTGCCTTTATGCTAATGGACACTTGCATAAAAAGTCACATTAATCCCAAATTCAAAACGGCCCTTACAGGTGTGTTCAGTCATTTTTCCCAAACTATCAAATCAGATTCATATGCATTACACTTTATTTGAATTACATAAATCTATGGGTTTACAAGAATGTACATTCAATGTCATCCCTAAACTTAAAACATTTTGTATATGTATTATTGTCATATTTTCCCTTGTTTAGTGCATTTTCTGTATATCATTAGATTTCATTTACCTCAAAAGTGTTTTTCATGTGTAATGGATATGTGTTTATTAACACTATTCATTTTTAAATAAACACACCTGCATTCACAAGTTACAAAAATATCAACATCTTTATATTTTGTTGTAAGTATCCATTATCATGATGAATGCTTGCACCAAAATTAATATTTCCATTACAAATGTTCATCACAAATGTATGCACTATTCAAATATGGCAAATACAAAACCTTTTTGATCACTGTCATAAATTAAATTAAGTTCATATTACTCAAATTTTTTAAATAACAATGTCATTACTTTTATTACAAGTGTCAGGACGAACTTTATGAAAATAAATGATATTTCATTAACAAATTAGATACTTCTCTCATAATCAATTTATTAACCATAAGATAATAATTGTCTATAAAATAGTTATGGATTCACAAGTTGGGTTTCAGGCCCAGAACTTGTTTCCTATTGACACTGCCAATGGACAACCTCCTCAGTAAGGGGCATCTGATGAGGAGGGCAGGCACCCTAATGGTCCTTCTTTGGAGGGATGAGTCTGGGTGTCTTGGGGGTCAGAGACAGATAAGTAGTAAACGTGGGTTGAGGAGAACGTGTGGAAGGGATGAAAGAGGCCTGGGTTTGGGAGGTAGACGGAGCTGGAGTAGGTGTTGTGTGTGTGTCTGGCTGTTTTGCAGGTGCATGTGAGTCTGGTGTATGTAGTGTATGCTTGGGTGTGTGTTTCTTTGAAGGCATGTAGTGAATCCTATCTTGGTTTAATGGGAAACAGGAGTAAGCTTAGCCTTTTGGCTTGCAGACCTCTGTCCCTGTCACCCAGTGACTTTTACCCTACTTAGCTTGCTCTGTTTTAGTTCAATTATTTAATTATATACTTCCAAGATAGCTGCCTTGTTTTTAGTTAGGACAATGTTTTAGTTTTGTGTTCTCAGTGCCACTCTCCTAAGGCGTCACTATCAGTGTCAGAGATAGATAAGATGTAGGTATTCACATTAGGTACTTTCCAACTTTATGCTTTCAAAGGAATTGTTTTTGTAACTGCCTCCCCAAGCATGTCTTGTTATCTATTGTTTGGGAACAGACCTACGTCAGGAGTCCAAGCAGATCTGTATAAATGCACCTCACATAGACAGATTGTCAGAGGGATTCCTACCAGATGCCATTGATGCTATCCATGTTACAAGTCGCCTTGATGCTGACCCAGTCTTCGCGTCCCTACGGAGTCTGAGCTAGAGACCTCATTCCAAGGTAACAAGGGTTGAGGGACTCTTCTCATGGACATGGATTTGGCAGATTAGGTTAAACATACCTAGCTCTCTTTTGGTTTGAGATTAGGTTCATCATACTAGGGTAATATGACATATTTAATATCTCATGTCATTTTATGCTTTTCTAGATGGTGGGCGTCTTTGTATTCATGACTCTTGGCTTTACTTTTCTGCTCCTTGCATTATTCATTATCCTTATCATTGCAGCCAATGCAACTTATTGTAGATTGTAGTTTTGTTAATAAAACCTATTGAAAACTTTACTGCATCTCTATCATAGCCTGTGTTTGATTGAGACATGTTGTTCATGTGAGAAAGGGATGTCTCACTCTTAAGTCTATGCATAAAGGCTGCCACAAATCACCTTTTACTGTTTGGGTTTTGGTGAGGTGCTGCTTGTGAGCCGAAAGGGTTGGGATGACAATTGCGACTTGTTGTAGGACTGGCATAGTCACCTACAAACATAAGTACTGTCATCCTTAAACCAGCAGTCTTGCCCAGAGCAAGAGTCAAAGTACGACAGGCCTGTGGTGTTCAAGTGAGTTTGTGCATTTGTGTTTGGTGAGTGTTGTGGGTGTGCTTATTTGTCAGTGTGTTTGTTTGGATGAGTGTGCTATTGAGATGGTTGGTGTGGTTATGGTGCCTGTGTCTGCACAAGGTGTAGATGCATGTGTGTCTAGTACATGTCTAGATGTTTGTGGTTTTGAAGGTGATTTTTATTTGGGTGACTGTGAGCGTGTGGGTTTGGTGGGTGTTGTTTTGCGTGTAGGTGTGTGTGTGTGACCGTATGTGTTTGGATGAGTTTACTGTTGAGATGGATGTTGTGATTATAGTACTTGTGGGTGTGCTGGTGGATGTGGGTGTGGTGTAGGTTGTGGTTGTAGTGGTGGTGCATTTGTATTTGGTTGTGGGTGTTATGGTTGTGGTTGTGGTGATGGCGCTTGTGGGTGTGGTGGTGGTGCTTTTTGCTGTGGTGGTTGTGGTGGTGATTGTGGTGTCTATGGGTGTAGTGTCAATAGAGTGTGCATGATGGATGGGTGCATGTTTGTGTTTATTTGTGTGTTTATGTGTGGGTATGCTGCTTGTGTCTGTAAACGTGGGTGCCTGCAAAGAAGTGAGTATGCTTGGGATTGAGGTGGGAGTTAGAATTTAGGATGAGGAAGGAACCAGAATGGGGGTACAAGGTTGGGCGGGTTGGGCGGGTTGGGGGGCTGGGGCCAGTGCAGAGGATATTTTTGCTAGCAATCTCTGCATGCCAGACATTGAACTATGAATGGCATCCAGGAATGTGACCATATGTTGCATTTGGGAACTAAAACCCTGAATGCCATTCATGATCACTGTCAGACTTACAGAGATCCTGTGTAAGAGGTCAAAAGCCTCCTCACTGATCACAGTCAGGGGGGCATGGGCAGGGGAGAGGTGCCTGAGGCAAAGGAGGTCCCAGCCCTTTTAGAGAGGTTTGGCCAAGTGGGAGGGTGGAGAAGAGAATTTGGGTGGTGGATAAGGATGCAGATGGAACAGGTCCTGTAGGGTCCGCTACCACTAGAAGTGGTCACTTGTGTAGGCCTCCAAAGAAGATGTTGAGCTGGAGGCCTCTGTGCCAGTCTCATCACCCCCTTTGCCACTGTTTCCATCAGTGTCCAATGTTTCCCTACCCAACACACAGTGGCAAGCTGCTTCCCCACCTTCATGGTCAATGTCTCCTTCGCCTGCTCCTGAAGATGCTGAAAAGACACCCACAACATTTTTATGGTAATGATGCAATTAAAAATGATCACTAGGCTCATTAACAAAACATTTCAAAATTTTAATATTTCATCTGCTTCAAGGCTTTAAAATGTAAGCATGCTTTACCATTACCCCTTGCATGTAGGGAAAGTATTATGACCCATTTGCTCACCGTTTTGTAAATTACCATCATTTTTTATCATTTATCTTAAAAACTTCTAATTCCTCATGGAATGGTTTAACACCTCTTAATGGTACAGACTGGTTGCTTTGAATAGTGAACTCATGTCACAAAATGAATATGTAGCTGCAAAACTTCCTTTTAATAACTACTTTGCTTCATTATTGATTTATCATCTGGACATAACAAAGGACACAAACAAGTTGTATTGTGTATGTCTTCTCTGTCACCAATGTGTACACATTCCTGTATGTTTGATTTAATAATGTTTTCCTACCAAATTAACGTTTATTGAAACAGACTGGCTTACATGCACATTTATGAAGGAGTAAGGCTTCATGCCAATCTGCAACTGTTAACTTGAACTGACTTCAATTTTGCATTGAAAACATATTTATTAAATGTTTTTGTTAAGAAATGTTGCCATTGTTCTCATATGCCTAGTCGTTTTGTATCACAGGATGAGTATTGTTTGGTCATTATACCAACTCACCAATGTGAAGTCTGGAACATCCACTGTATCAAAGTGCATTATGTGCGGCTACCTGTAATAGGGCCAACATGAATGAGAGCCTCTGTCATATGTACTTGGAGTTCAGTAGATACCTTTCCCCACATGTGGCACCATTACATGTATAATACATACAGATGCTCATTATTCTGAAGATGGTATACTTTTAAAAAGCCAAAAAATATTCAGACAAGTCCATAACTTGTTGGCTTCAGTGTTAGAAGGCTAGGCAGCTTTTTTCATAATACACGTACATGTACATGATGTTTGTGATCGTCAGCGGAGATGGACACAGCCATTGGATTTCGTACATTGCTGTCACATACGTTAGCCTATGGTTGTGCCTGTCGTGGAGTTTTACACCCAGTACCTGGTCAACTTCCACCGACAGCTGTAGGAGTGCAAATGTCTTGACAGCAAGGTCAGGTGGCCACCATTTTAGAACGGAAAGCAGTGTATTTTTAAATGTTAAGTGCATCACTACCATTCAAAATGGTGGCTAGTTGTTTTATATATGCCAAATGTGTACAATACTGGTTGTTGAAAAATTTGAAACAGTATCATGTAATGGATTACTTTGTTATAATGCGATAGTGACACAGTTTATTTTATACTTCCTTTGATGGAATTTTAGAAAAAAAGATAATGTGTAACTAATACATTTACATATATTATTTAGACATTATTTTTTTAAATATCAGACAAAAACATTTTATTCCAAGTTACATCACTAAAAAAGTATGTGTACATATATGTCAAAAAACATATGGAATTTTACAAATCCATGAGATGTGTGTTGTATATCATGGTATTGTTTGCCCAGTTACATTTATATTTCCCTTTTTTTCTTAAATGCAGATATATGAACCCAAGGAGAGGTAGAAGACAAGAGCCTCAAGTGTTTAGACCATTTCCTAACCTTGCCACCATGGAAGAAAGGGATGTTATCAAAAAATGCAGATTGAATAAGCAAACTATTTTTGATTTATGTCATCAGCTGGAACCAGATCTTTTGGCTCACAGTAGGAATCCCACATCAATAAAACAAATCATGAAGACCATGACACTACTCCATTTTTGGCCACAGGATTGTTCCAATACACTGTGACAGTATCTGGTAGAATGTCACAACTAACTTTCAATGGTGTGCTACAAGAAATCCTTTCTTCAATGATGAGACACATTAACAGCTTCATCCAATTCCCATGAAATAAGGGTTTTGCAAATGTGATGGGAGGGTTGTATGCATTGTGTGCCATACCACACGTAGTTGGAGCACTTGATGGCACACATATTGCCTTAGTGTCACCACACACCATGGAACAGGTCTACTTCAATCAGAAAAACTTCCTTTAAATAGGTGTGCAAGTTGTCTGCTTACCTGATTTGTACATCACAAGTGTCTGTGCCCATTTCTCAGAGTCAACACATGATTCATTTATACTACAGAACAGCAGCATACCCCAGCAAATGTCGCAACTTGGACCTCAGAGGGCCTCACTTGTTGGTAAGTACAATCTGTCTTTATGTTTATTTGGTTAATTTCTAGTTTAAGAATGTACAATGGGATTAGATATTTTGCTCAATATAGATTTTTTTCATATAGGAGATTCAGTTTCTCCTAACCAACCACGGCTGTTAGCACCGCTGAGGAATCCAACAACACCAGATGAAGTCTGCTTCATTGAGGGCCATGGAAGAACACAGAGGCAAGTGGAGCAGGCTTTTGTGCTCCTAAAGGTCAGATTTCGCTGTCTGGATAAGACTGGTGAGCACTCCTTTAATCACCTGATAAGGTTTGCACAGTCATCATGGCCTGCTGTATGTTGCACATCATAGCCCTGCAACAGAACATCCCATGCATTGCAGAGGATTGCACTGGATAAGGATGTTAAAATGCCGAATGAGAATGATGGTGAAGAGGAAGGAATTGACGTATGTGAAGATGTTATTGACAACTTCTTCACAGGAGTGTACATATATCTTTATGTAACATTACATTTAATGTCCAATGAAAGAGCATATCAGTCTGTGCTGGACATTTTTAGGAAAAGGTAGTTTAGGAAATTCTAGGGCAAAAATGTTAGTTGATGAAATTTGACACATGGATTACTGTGTTCATTTACATTGTTTATCTTTGATTGTTCAAAGCAAATGTGTCTAAAATTATTTGTCATTTGGAATGTGTCTATTTTGTCATGAAACTTCATTCTTTTATTTTTGTTATTCTGTTTTAGGATCCTTCACCATATTATCTTAATTTGGACATTTCAAAGTTGTGACATTTGCTGTTATATGCTGCTTTTGCAAAATATAAAGAGAACATGGCTCGATTCTATAAAAAACACACTCACACACTTTGAATACACTTATCTTGTACAAAAGACACCTTGAACAGTGATAGAATAGATGTTTATGTGACTGCACTTGACTTGCTTTTTGTTGAATGTTGCCATCAAGGCAATATATGCTGTTTAACTTGCTCTGACCACATGAGTAAGTCGACCCATACCATACTCATCTCCATTCACATTTGTAAAATCCTCATTTTGCATTAAGTGTATGTTGCTGTTGGTGTGTCTCAACACTGCAAAAACAGTTTTGTAGCACCCAACCTAAAATTGGTTGTGGCAAGCCACCAGACACTGCCACATTGTGTTGGAAGGATTTTCTGGTCACAAAATTGTGTACTGCCATGACTTTGACTTTTGGTGTTATTAATGTGGGAATCCTAATGTGAGGCAGGAGGTCTGAATCAATAATAGTTTGTGTATTGAATCTGTTTTATATGGTTACATCCCATTCTTCCAAGGTGTCAAGGTCAGGAACTGTAAAAAGAGAAATGACACAGACTATTTGTTTATGCTTGTGTTCTCATTTTTCTTTCATTTGACCAACTTTTCTTGATTACTGATGTATGAAAAAAATACATTACAGTCCAGATTTAAGAGGTCCTAGCACCATTCTAACGACACATTAGCGTCATTTTTTATGCTAATGTGACAGATGGCCAAAAACGCCACGCCATATTTACAAAGTGGTCCAGTGCATGCATTGTGCCACTTTGTAACACTTTGCGCTACATTATGCCTGCGCCAAGCATAATGGATGCAAAGAGGATGTTCTCCCTTTGGGGGGAGGGAGGGCAAAAAAAATGGTGAAAAGAAATCTAGGAGACTTCTTTGCCTAATTTATTTTTGCATTTTCAACACATACTTTGAGCAGGCGTTAAAAGGACGATCCCATTGGTCATAATGGGCCTCTGAGTGCTTTACAGAATTCGACATCAACATTTTTGACACTTATCCTGCAAAAATTCTGATGCTAGTTCCCTAACTACTGCCATGGTGTGCCATACCTTAAATACGGCGAACAGACGGTGGCGTTAGGGGGGCGCTAAGGGGCCCAAGAAAAGTGGTGCTACGTGCAGCACCACTTTTTATAAATATGCCCCTAAGATTTGTGGTGTTTGGTACATTTCCTTTTTTTTTTTACATGGGAGAGACATTACCGAAATGTAACTTTTTTCTTTTAAAAGAAGGCATGTGAAGAAATGTCCTGAAAAGAAAACGTTTTGACAGTAGCACTCCTTGGCCAATTTCCAAGATCATCCCAAATTCTCTCTGAGGCACCCATTTTGACAAACAGCCTCTGATTGTGCAAAGGTGTTTAGCTTGTAGGTATTCTCTTCTATATTATGAGTTACTTTCATAAGATATCCAGTCTTTTCTGGAACCTCATCCCCTTTTTCATTCAAATTGTCTGCACTCGAGCTGTGCATGGCTTGAGTTGATCTGGTTCTTGTTAGTGCTTTCAAAGTATGTTTCAATAGTTTTATTGCAACAGCATCAGTTTTTAATGCATTGGATTTCAAAGTACTTTCCTCAACATACTGTATTTTTAGTTCTATGCTTGATCTTTCCTTCCTTCAAGAATTTTTCACAGGTGGATTCTACAAAAACACTCATCAAAGGCTATTAATAGACTGCTAAAGAGAGCAATAACTGGGGTCTTTCTGGAGAGTATATTTTAAGTAGTCGATGCACTATTTGCTACTCTGGTACATAGTAATTCTTGGCGATTCTTTCTCTGCCTGGTTGTTGAAAATGGCTCTTCTTGCATGGTTACCCCAAAATGTTTGCCTTCCTTCTCCTCCTTTTCTGACCTTGTTTTTGTTGGCTTTAGGATTCTAAGCACTTTAACATTGCTACACAGTGCTAAAGTGTATGCGCATCTCCCTTAAACATAATAACATTGGTGTATCCACAATTTGAATATTTAATGTATTTGTAAGTTCATTGTAAAGTGGTATACCATATACCCAAGGGCTACAAATTAAATGTTACTAGTTGGCCTGCAGCGGTAATGTTGCAACACACACCAAGTAGTCCTGTGCACATGTCTTAGGCCTGCCATTGGAGAGCCTGTGTGTGCAGTTTCATTGCCACCTTAGCTCGGCATTTAAAACCTCTTACCAAGTCTGAAGCTCACCTTTTACTACATATGTCACCCCAAGGTAGGTCTTAGTTAGCTCATAGGGCAGGGTGCTAAGTAAAAGGCAGGACATGTACTTTTAAGTTTTACATGTCCTAGTAGTGACAAACAGCCTATTTCATTTTCACGACTGTGAAGCCTGCCCCCCTCATAGACTAGCATTTTGAATTCCTTAATATACTTTTAAGTTGTAATTCCTGATCACAAAGGAGTAGCTGCGTCATGTTTGATATCATTGGAATGGTAATGATAAATCCACTTTACTGGTGAAGTTTATTTTTACTATTTTAGAAATACCACTTTTAGAAAGTGGGCATGTCTCTGTTCTCACTGTTCTGTGTGCCTGACAGCCTGTCTCTAATACAGGTCTGGTCTGAGCTGTGTGACTGAGCTATGTTTGTGCATTCCCTCCTGACACCCACAACACAGGACACTCAACTGCACCTACATTCATCTGCATACTGATGAGGCTTCGTGGGCAGGGAGAATTGGAAGGGCTCACATTTACACTTTTAAGGGTAGCAGTTCCCCTGACTGATGGTCTGGAGCCGAGGCTGGGATGAAAGGGGGACCTGTGCACTTCAGAGAGGTCCTTTGAAGTCATCCCCCACATCAAAGGCACTTTTTGGTATAAGTACTGCGTCTCTGACCCCCTCAAATCAGTATACTACTGGACATAGAAGGAACTCTGATGGAGAAAAGGTTCTGTGCTGTAAGGATTTCTACTCTGCCAGGAACAACTGTTCCCTGGAAGTGCTTCTCTGCTTTGCTGTGCTACCCTGCTGCCTGCTGATCTCTCCCTGGAAGTGCTTCACTGCTTTGCTGTGCTACCCTGCTGCCTGCTGATCTCTACCTTGCTAATGACCAAGGACTAAACCCAGAGTGACTCCAAAGGCTTGCTGGCTTGCGCCCTGTTCATGGAATCTCAGAGCCGTCAAGGATTTCACCTTAAAGTCGCTGCTGTAAGACTCTGCCCTTCATGAGTCCAGCAGCTGGCTTAGGACCAAGTTCAGAGAGTGCTGAGAACTAACCCGACCTGATACAAGAACAGCACTTCACTTAAAGGGATTGGGAGCCCCGTGGATAACCCGGGCTGGATCACTAGTCTCTCTACTACTAAAGCCTCAGTGCTCTGTGAGCTGCCCAGGCCCGAACACCAGTGCCTTTCCACAAGAAGACCCTGAGTCCCAGTTGCCGGAGGTTGGCGTGTCTCTGCTGAAGCCATCGCAGCGTCTTGCTGGGTATCTCTCTCTCTGTGCCGCTTTGTCTTGGTAACCAAGGGCAGATCAGAGATGCAAGTGTCATCAACAGTCTCCACCCCTTTCAGGAGGGCAACAACACACACCGAGGTGGGCCCTGCACCCGAGGCTCGCTGACACACCTGCTGCCGGGCTCCTACCTCGGCATTCTGAGTTGGCATACATCACCGCAAGGTACTATGGTATACCGGGACAGGGAAAGGGAACACGCATTGGTGATTTGAGCTTCTTGCGGATGGCGCAACTCAACCAAACAACTTGCACTTAAGAATATTGTGAGAACTCTTCCTTTCAGCGTTGTAAAAACCCTCTTGATTTGAAAAGCACTGCTCTTGCATTTATTCCTTAGGAATTAATATCTCATGAACTACTTATTGGATTTTTGTAATCTGGATCCCATTTGACTCCAATAAATCTTCTCTATTTTTCCAAACTGGAGTTGTTTTGTGGTGTTTTCATTGTGCTACTGTGTGCATGTGTGTGTTGCACAAATACTTTACACATGGCCTCTTAAGTTAAGCCTGACTGGTCTGTACCAAGCTACCAGAGGGTGAGCACAGGTTAATTTAGGGAATGTAACTTACTTACTAACCCTGACTAGGATTGTGGTCTAAGAGTGTGGTCCCTACTTGAACAGGGTGCATACCAATACCAACGAGAGATCCAATTTCTGACACTGGTGGTCAATGTTTTAGAAGTTCCATAAACATATTTCACAAATGGCATTCATTTGTTTGTGTGTGTATATCTACACAGCATATATTTCAAGTGTTGATAATGTTAAGTTCAAATGACGACAGCTACCATGATATCTTGTTTCTGTATCTGGAAAACATGTTTGCACTGTGATGTCTCTCATCCTCTCCTTTCTTACATGCATATACATGTGTTGAAGTCTCATGCATTAGACAAACTCCATTTGATGCAATGAATGAACATGACATGATTTCCAGTATTGTATGTTGTCTCTTGCTTAGCAGTACATTGAATTGATGCCATTAAATATATAAACAAAGATAAGAGATATAAGTTTATTTAAAGCCATATGAAGAAGATATATGAAATCTGTGTAATATATGAGATGTTTTTGATTTCAGCATTCAGTGAATTAGATTTCTTTAATGATTTTTAAGGGTTGGGTGCCTGTATAAGTTTGTATGAATCATGTTTTTTAACCCTGAAGAAGTCCTGAAAAAGGACAAATTGCATTGGCTACGGGGTAAATGAATGAAATTTAAAGTCATTGACAGAAAATAGGAGAAAGTATTGAATAAAGGAGGCATCTTTATACAAGGAAAGGAATGGATTGAAGATTCTTTATTTCTCATATGGCTGGGTTCAAGGCTGTTTCCATTTGAAAATAATTTTCTCCCACTATGGTTTGCATGGACAATGTAGAAGTGTTTCTGGGGCAATTTTTTATTCAATTGGTGTGCTGCAAGAAGTTCATCCTACAATTATGAGGCAAATCAAGAGCCTCATACACTTAACACAAAATGAGGATTTAGCAAATGGAAATGGAAATGAGTATGATATGGTCAAATCACACATGCAGTTAGAGCAAGTGAAACAGCACATATTGGTGGTCATTACAACATTGGCAGTAAAAGCCACTTACTGCCGTGCAGAAGACCGCCAACACACCGCGGCGGCAGCGGAAATCCGCCACAGCTATTATGACCCACAGCACCGAATCCGCCAAAATTCAGACAACCACACATGTCCACCACACCAAAGGTCAGTGATAAACTGGCGAAAACAAATCCTCCACCTTCACGCCAACAGAAATACGCCCACACTATCACAACCCATGAATCCACGCGGTGGTCTTTTAACCGCGGTATTCCATTGGCGGTACACACCGCCGCGCTCAAAATACACGCAGATTTACAAAACACAACCACATTGGACAATTCAAAATACACACACCTGATACACATACACACACCACTCCCATATACCCAATACAATATAAAACACACACCCACATCACCCACAAACCCCTACGACCACAATTACTGAGAGACGGCCAGAGAGAGACACCACCATCAACAATACTAGCATCCACAGGCACACAACACCATCACCCACATAACTTCTACGCACCTCACACTACACACCACTACATATCAGCACACTACCCCATGGCATGGCAAAGACACCCCAGGTTCTCGGAGGAGGAGCTCAGGGTCATGGTGGAGGAAATTGTCCGGGTAGAGCCACAGCTATTCGGAGCACAGGTGCAGCACACCTCCATAGCTAGGAAGATGGAGCTATGGTGAAGAATAGTGGACAGGGTCAACGCAGTGGGACAGCACCCAAGAAATCGTTAGGACATCAGGAAGAGGTGGAACGACCTACGGGGGAAGGTGCGTTCTGTGGTCTCAAGACACCACCTTGTGGTTCAGCGGACTGGCGGCGGACCCCCACCTCCTCCCCCACAACAAATGAGAGGAGCAGGTCTTGGCGATTCTGCATCCTGAGGGCCTTGCAGGAGTAGGTGGAGGAATGGACTCTGGTAAGTCAAATCTTAACTGTTACATCCCCCACCCTACCTGCATTCCAGCACATACCCCCACCCTCACCCCAATCACTCTAACTCCTCACAAATGTCCCAACATCACAAACCACACATCCTAACACCAAGCCCTGCATGCAACAACAAAGCATGGACACACATCACTAAAGCATGCCCACTGCACATACCCATAGACCCCCCTAAACCATCATCACACAAGGTCCCACACAGGAATGCAAGCACTGGGGTACACGGTCACCCACCTATTGCACACCATGGCACACACAGATGTAATAAACATCCTTTTATACCCCTGCAGGACCCCTACCCAACATCACCGGACAGGAGGGTCCACACATGTCCACACCACCAACAGAAGAGGCCCGCAGTGGTGACAGCAGCTCTGTCCAACTGGATCTGGATGACCAGCCCGGCCCATCGGGGACCTCTGGACAGTCGGTTCCCCTCACCCAGTCACAGGCCACCACAGACATTCCCCCCTCTGGAAACACCAGCACAGCACCCACCCAGCAGGCCCATACCTCCATCCCCAGGACACGTAAATCAGCAGTGTGTCCACCACTACAGGGAACCCAGGCTAACCCACAACCCCAACAACAACAGGGACCTGGGGGCAGTGGTAGTGGGCACACGGTCCAGGGGACGGAGGCCCAAGAACACAGGGGAACTGGGAGGGCTGCTGTGCGACAGGCGGCAGACAGGCCGAGGGAACCCACTCTCCACGAGGCCCTCTCCAACATCATGGGAGCCTACCACCACTCCCAGGAGACGATGGCAACGGTACTGGTCAAGTTTCGGGAGACCCAGTGCCTGCAGGAGGAACAGTATTCGGGCTTCAGGGAGGAACTCAGAGCCATCAATTCCACCCTGGGCACCATTGTAGGGGTGCTGAAGGAAATACTCAACACCAGGAGGGACACTGTGGCACTTCAAGGGGTCCTGACACTAGCATGGACGATGAACTGCCCACCACCTCCTCCGGCGCTAGTGGACAGGAGTCACCGCCACAGGACCACCACACCAGCACCCCACCCCATGCAGAGGGAGAACCACCTTGCAAACGGTCCCTGAGATCCAGGACAAAGACAGAGAACGATGTCAAGACCCCTGCCAAGAAATGAGACCACCCTGAATGTCATCCTACTGTCCCACTTAGTCACCCTGTCCATCCTTAAACTGCCCCTGCTCCACTTCCTATGCCCATTAGGGCAATGCACCTGTGAGACTAATAGACTGGACTCTGCCATGGACATTCCTCTGCCATCACCCCTCACAATTTTGCTACCCCCTCCAATATTGAGCACTTAAATAAACCCCCCTAAAGCACAAAACAATCTGGAGTCAGTCTGTGATTTCAGAATAGTGTATTAGCAATTACTGTGGCAAAAAGCTCTTTCATTTGTAATGTCAACATACCTATGTCACACAGCTGTAGTCCATGAGGAATCAAAGCAGATGTCACACAGTGGGACCCACATCTGTGAAATCGTAAGGGGAAGTGACAACTCAGTGACCATACACTGGGTGAAAACGACAGACAGTAGAGAGGTAGTAGTGTTTAAGTACATGTAGTAGGCAGGCTTGTATTCTTACCTGTGTTTCACTGGAAATAATGCTGGATCACTGAGTCCCTGTTGTCCATGTCTTCTTCTTCTGCTTCCTCGTCTTCACTGTCCACAGGCCCCACAACTGCAACAACACCGCCATCTGGACCATCCTCCTGCAGAAAAGGTACCTGTCGTCACAAAGCCAAGTTGTGAAGCATACAGCAGGCCACGATGATCTGGCACACCTTCTTTGGTGAGTAGAATAGGGATCCACCTGTCATATGGAGGCACATGAACCTGGCCTTCAGGAGGCCGAAGGTCCGCTCGATCACCCTCCTAGTTCGCCCATGGGCCTCATTGTAGCGTTCCTCTGCCCTTGTCCTGGGATTCCTCACTGGGGTCAGTAGCCATGACAGGTTGGGGTAACCAGAATCACCTGCAAATGGCGAGGGACAACTGTTAGACACACACTAACCTGTAGGGATATCCCAAGACCCAGACAACCATTCCCACTGTCTTGCTTCCAGGTGCTCACCTAATAGCCACACACAGTGCCTCTGGAGTTGACCCATCACATAAGGGATGCTGCTATTCCGCAGGATGTAGGCGTCATGCACTGAGCCAGGGAACTTGGCACTCACATGGGAGATGTACTGGTCTGCCAAACATACCATCTGTACATTCATAGAATGATAACTTTTCCGGTTTCTGTACACCTCTTCACTCATGTGGGGGGGACCAAAGCCACATGTGTCCCATCAATGGCACCTATGAGGTTCGGGATATGTCCCAGGGCATAGAAATCACCTTTCACTGTAGGCAAATCCTCCACCTGAGGGAAAACGATGTAGCTCTGCATGTGTTTCAGCAGGGCAGACAACACTCTGGACAGTACGTTGGAAAACATAGGCTGGGACATCCCTGATGCTATGGCCACTGTTGTTTGAAATGACCCACTTTCCAGGAAATGGAGCACTGACAGCACCTGCACCTGAGGGGGGATTCCTGTGGGATGGCAGATAGCTGACATCAGGTCTGGCTCCAACTGGGTACACAGTTCCTGGATTGTGGCACGGTCAAGCCTGTATGTGATGATCACATGTCTTTCCTCCATTGTCGACAGGTCCACCAAAGGTCGGTACACAGGAGGATGCCACCATCTCCTCACATGCCCCAGCGGACAGTGCCTATGGAGGAGAACAGCGAGCACAGAGTCAAACAACTCAGAGGTACGTACCCACAGCTTACACAGAACACCAATCATAATCTAAAAAGTGGCCCGTATGTTTTTTGAGTCTAGGCCTAGGTATGTGTGACGCAGTAAAAAATGAAGCAATGTGGGCCCCTGAAATGGCGGCTGCCTGACCTCTAAAGTGGGACAATTGGATGTGAGGTAACTGCGCTGGCGTTGTACACCATTGCGGTAGGCGGTCGAAGACCGCGGCGCAATGCTGCATTGGTGAACATTGGACCCTACGGGTCAGAGGAGCCAATGACGATGTACGCCTGCGGTGACGGTACGCACCGCCGCGGACGTGACCGCCATTTTCTATCTGTTCAATCTGGGAGCATGCTGTATGGGCTATGCCTGTGTGGAGAGGAGTGGATGTAAGAAGGAAGGGAGGAGAGTGCGGCGTGCATGAAACGACGGTGAGTGCATGTGCCACATGCCAAGGGTAGAGATGGGGGCCAATGACTGTGATGGTGCAGTTGGCAATCAGCTTCTCTTCCCCCTGTACAAATCATGTAGGTCAGCGCCCACCAGAAAAAATATATTTGGCGTGCTATCGCCAAGGACGTCCGGACCCTGGGGTCTACCACAGACGGAGCACCCACTGCCAGAAAAGATGGGAGGACATTCGCCGCTGGAGCAAGAAGACAGCGGAGGCTCAGCTGGGGATGGCCTCCCAATGTGGGAGGGGTGCCCGTCGCACCATGGCTCCCCTGATGTTCAGGATCCTGGCGGTGGCGTACCCGGAGTTGGATGGGCGCTTGAGTGCACCACAGCAGCCACAAGGGGGTGAGTACACTCTTATCCTGCTGATTTTGCGTACAGTGGAGGGGTCTGGGTGGGGAGGTGGGCTGTGGGTTTCCCTAGGCCAGGGCGAGTTCCGTAGGCAAGGTCCCTCCATAAGGCAGGCCATGTGGCACCCCACCGCACCTCTGTAGAGTGCCAAGTACACCTAGTCATGCCCCTGTGTCATCCATATGTGCAGATGTCGTCCATAGCCTTGTAGGCCATTTCCCAGGAATTTAACAGTGGAGCCCAAGAGAGCGGCGTAGTGCAGGGGGCTTATTTGTCTGTCGTGTCCGCCAACGGTAGTGGTAATGCATGCACTCAACATGTCTTTCTTCTGTCCCCCCCTCTTTTTGTGGTCTCCCTGTCCTTGTGAGCATTAGCATCATCAGGCGGAGGAGCAGTGGCACCGGAGCACGAGGGGGCTGCATCCCACATGGCCATGGAGGGCCACACTACGGAATCGGACTTCACCGGTGGGATGGAGGGCGAGGGGAGCTCCACAGCGGGGACAGGAGCTGAGACCAGCGACACAGACTCGTCCCCTGATGGGAGCTCCCTTGTGGTGGTGGCAACATCTGTGCCGCCCCCATCTACAGGTACAGCCAACACCCCCCCTCCAGCACCACCCTCCCAGCAGCCCCTCAGCCTTTGCCTCGTGCCCGCTCACTCGGGAGGGTGGACATCACCTTCGCCCCAGGCACCTCAGCCCCTGCCCCAGTCACCCCTGCTGCCCTCAGTGAGGAGGCCATTGACCTCCTCAGGTCCCTCACTGATGGGCAATCTACCATTTTGAATGCCTTCCAGGGTGTAGAAAGGCAGTTGCAACAAACCAATGCATTTCTGGAGGGCATTCATTCTGGTCAGGCGGCCCTTCAGCGGGCTTTTCAGACTCTGGCCTCAGCACTGATGGCAGCCATTGTCCCTGTGTCTAGCCTCCCCCCTCCAACTTCCTCTACCCAGACCCAATTCCCTGTACCGCAGCCTATCCCAAGCACACCTCTAGACCAGCATGCTCACACGTCAACACACAAGGGAAGCTCAGGCAAACATAAGCACCACACTACCCACAGGCACTCACACAAGCATCAGACACATGCAGACACACCAACATCCACTGCCTCCACTGTGTCCCCCTCCTCCTCATCTCCCTCCTCCCTCCCAGTCTCTTCTACACTCACACCTGCATGCACTACCTCTACAGCCACTACTGCCATCACCAGCACCCACGACCACACCCCGCTCACGTGCAGTCACCATCCCAACTACCATTCACACGTCCCCTGTGCCCTCTCCCAGTGTGTCTGTGACGCCACCTCCCAAGATACACAAACGCAGGCACACACCCACCCAACAGCCATCCACTTCACAACAGCCTCCAGCGCATGCACCTTCACCCAAAGTCAGCAGACAAACACCTCCTACAACCACAACCTCTTCCTCCACTCCCAAACCCCCTCCAGCTACCCGTCCCAGTGACTCGAAAAAACTTTTCCTGTCCAACCTTGACCTCTTTCCCACACCTTCCCCACCCCGCCCGTCTCCTAAGTCCCGAACTAGCACTCAGCCACAACATCTCCGGCACCAGTGGTGCCTGTAGTCACCGGAATCTGGAGTGCACCGGCCACCAGGGCAGCCAGTGTGGCACAGAGTCACAGCACAGACAGTCCCCCACCTGTGAAGCATCAGAAGTTGGCCAGTGCCCGGCGGGAGAGGGGGAAGACTCCAGCCACCAAACCTGCTCCCAGGGGTCCCGGTGGGAGTGTGGAGTCAGCTGTGACACCTTCCAAGGTGGGGAAGGGCCACAAGAAACCAGGATATTCTGGGAAGACCAGCACAGTGGAGGAGACCGCCATCATCCCCGCTGCCCAGGAGGCCACAGCCATCATCCCCACTGCCCAGGAGGCCACAGCCGTCATCCCCACTGCCCAGGAGGCCACAGCTGTCATCCCCGCTGCCCAGGAGGCCACAGCCAGCCCAGGAGGCCACAGCCATCATCCCCGCTGGGACAGAGAGGGCCTCTAGCACAAGCCCGCTGTGCTAGAGAGGACCACCAGCACAAGCCCCGCTGGGCTAGAGAGGACCGCCAGCACAAGCTCTGCTGGGACAGAGAGGACTGCCAGCATAAGCCCCACTGGGCTGGAGAGGACCGCCAGCACAAGCCCCACTCGGCTAGAGAGGACCGCCAGCACAAGCCCCGCTGGGACAGAGAGGACAGCCAGCACAAGCCCTGCTTGGCTAGAGAGGACTGCCAGCACAGCCCCGCTGGGCTAGAGAGGACCGCCAGCACAAGCCCCGCTGGAACAGAGAGGACCGCCAGCACAAGCCCCGCTGGGCTAGAGAGGAACGCCAGTACAAGTCCGGCTGGGCCATGAAGGACCGCCAGCATAAGCCCCGCTGGTCCATGAAGGACTGCCAGCAGCGGAGTCACTGCCAAGGAGCCCGCCGCTCCAAGCACCGCTGAACAGGGCACCGCCATCTCAAGCACCGCTGAACAGGGCACCGCCGCCTCAAGCGCCACTGAACAGGGCACCACCGTCTCAAGCACCGCTGAACAGGGCACCGCAGTCTCAAGCACCGCTGAACAGGGCACGGCAGTCTCAAGCACCACTGAACAGGGCACCGCCACCTCAAGCAACGCTGGCCCATGAGCTCCAAGGGCACTGACGCTACTGAGTCCATCACGGGCAGAATGAAGCACTCTGGGCACCATGACTCCTCCAGAACCTGTGGAGAGATACATCCACTACCTCTGTCCTTAGCAGGATGAAGCACTCTGGGCACAATGCCCTTTCCAGAACCAGTGGAGAGATACATCCACTACCGCTGACCTTAGCAGGATGAAGCACTGTGGACACCATGCCCCCTCCAGAACCAGTGGAGATATACATCCACTACCTCTGTCCTTAGCAGGATGAAGCACTCTGGGCACAATGCCCCCTCTAGAACCAGTGGAGAGATACACCCACTACCTCTGTACTTAGCAGGATGAAGCTCTCTGGGCACAATGCCTCCTCCAGAACCAGTGGAGAGATACATCCACTACTTCTGTCCTTAGCAGGATGAAGCACTCTGGGCACCAAGCCCCCTCCAGAACCAGTGGAGACTGTTATCCACTTGAGAGACTGTGGATTTGCACTCCCCAGGATGGAACAGTGGGCAACCCACCCCCTGTAGAGACTTGAGAGACTGTGGCTTTGCACTCCCCAGGATGGAACAGTGGGCAACCCACCCACTGTAGAGACTTGAGAGGCTGTGGCTGTGCACTCCCCAGGATGGAACAGTGAGCAACCCACCCACTGTAGAGACTTGATAGACTGTGGCTTTGCACTCCCCAGGATGGAACAGTGGGCAACCCACCCACTGTAGAGACTTGAGAGACTGTGGCTTTGCACTCCCCAGGATAGAACAGTGGGCAACCCACCCACTGTAGAGACTTGAGAGACTGTGGCTTTGCACTCCCCAGGATTGAACAGTGGCCATCTCGTGGATTTGGCGTCGTGCACTCAACCGGCTGAGCTGCCCCCACTTTCCCTCCCCCTGAGGTGCCTGTTTTCTTGCTCTCTGATGTCCCTGCAGTGTTCTCCCCGTCATGGTCGGGGATCTTGTGTGGGCCTTGCCCATACCCTGTGGGCCCAGTGTTCCACGGATTTATTTGGAGCACTACCTGGACTACTATGCTTGGTGTATATTTTGTTAATGGTGTATATATGTATATTTTTGCATACTTGGTTTTAATATATTACAATGGTTCCACTAATTTCCTTTTGTCTTTGCATTCTTCCGGGAGGCTGTCTCTATCATGGACCACGTACATCCTGACATGTATTCTGCATTGCAAAAAAAGCTCACTTGCCTCCTAACAACACCTCCTCCATTTTTGCTGCTCTTATTGAGCTCTGGGAGCTAGTATGGTGGTCAAAGCAGGTGACAGGGCCCCTAACGTCTCTGCTAAGGAATTGGAACCCCTCACCATGGAGATCATGTCCCAGTACAGCCAGTTTTATGTAACCCACAGAAACAGGCATATGCTTGAATGGAAAAAGTATTTCTAAGTAACTTATTTCTTCTTAATGCACAGGCTAGTTTGTCCCTTTTAGTTCCTGAGTGAAGTGTTGTGAATGGCATGTAGTCAACTCAGTAATTTAGCAGGTGACATAATAATGTTTGAAAATGTTCGAAATGTCGGCAAATTGAAATGCAAAGCCATTTGAATGAATAAGGTGACTTTTCATTTCTATTTACTCACAACTCGAGATTTTGATTTATAAGCTGCATGTCCCTTACTTCCAGTGTGCAGTAGACATTGTACCAAAAATATAAGTGAAAAACACAGCCATATGTTGAAATGAGAGAAATGTAAAGTACAAGAAAAAACTTTCAAGTTATGGACTTGTGAACAGTATAGGGAAAGGTGCGGAAGACATTGTGACGCAAAGGGTTAGTTACCTTGAGCAGTGTATATGAGCGTGATGCCTGCTGAAACCCGAACAACGTGGAAAAGTTCACTATGTTATTTTCAAGCTTGTTTGTGTAGGAGACTCTGGCCCTCATTCTGACCTTGGCGGGCGGCGGAGGCCGCCCGCCAAAGTCCCGCCGTCAGGTTACCGTTCCGCGGTCGAAAGACCGCGGCGGTAATTCTGACTTTCCCGCTGGGCTGGCGGGCGGTCGCCTTCAGACCGCCAGCCAGCCCAGCGGGAAAGAGGCTTCCACGATGAAGCCGGCTCGGAATCGAGCCGGCGGAGTGGAAGCTGTGCGACGGGTGCAGTTGCACCCGTCGCGTATTTCACTGTCTGCGCAGCAGACAGTGAAATACATGTAGGGGCCCTCTTACGGGGGCCCCTGCAATGCCCATGCCAGTGGCATGGGCACTGCAGGGGCCCCCAGGGGCCCCGCGACCCCCCCTACCGCCATCCGGATCTCGGCGGTCCGACCGCCGGGATCTGGATGGCGGTAGGGGGGGTCGGAATCCCCGCGGCGGTGCAGCAAGCTGCGCCGCCGCGGAGGATTCAATGGGGCCGCGGTACACTGGCGGGACCCCGCCAGTGGTGCCGGTCCGACCGCGGCTTTACCGCCGCGGTCGGAATCCCCATTGGAGCACCGCCGGCCTGTCGGCGGTGCTCCCGCGGTCCTCCGCCCTGGCGGTCAAAGACCGCCAGGGTCAGAATGACCACCTCTGTCTCAACCTTGAGAACGAGAGTACAGGGAAAAGGTGGAATGAAAACAATGGCTGGGGAAGGGCAGAGCAGCCAAGAGACAAGTGCTGATAACATAGCTAGAAAATGCCAGAAAGGGATAGAATCCAAGCTTTGAGTTATTTAAGCACTGAAGTGCGGGTGAGGGATTTGAAGCTCGCAGATGGGGTTGTGAAAGCTGCCATCTCCAGGCCCAGCGCTGCCTCCCTGTTTGCTGTTCAGAGACCATGACGCTTGAGGGGGAGGTCCAAGCGGGCGGTAGAGGGCTTCCCAGCATTTCGTGGACTACGTTAAGTTCCACATAGGGATGAAAGGCCTTTGTTTCTCTGCTCTATTATTATAATTGATTATTATGCTTGCACTGTGTTTATAATCTGAAGTATTCAGCTCGATTATATTTTGCTTTCTGAACATCGTAGTGTGATCTTGCTGCAGTAATTGAAACATGCATTTTGGTATGCAGTTAATCAAAGCTTATCTGAAGTATTCAGCTTGTTTATATTTTGCTTCCTGAACATCGTAGTGTGACGCATTTTGGTATACAGTTAATCAAAGCTTATATCTGTCAATGAACTCTTTGCTCATATATATACAGAGATGCTCTTTTTAGTGTACTCATATATAAATAGATGCTCTTCATTGCTATTTTTATTCTACCATTTGTTGATGTGCTAAATGCATACATTTACCTGAAATTCTAGTAAAGCTAAATTGTATTCATAATTGGCGTGTGGTCCTTCATTGAGCGTCCTTATTGACTTATACTGAACAGGTGTCAACCAGTCACCTGGATTAGACAACTTGTCAGAATTTGTTTTCACTTTAAATTGATCCAATTTTCAGAAAAATTAGTATCTGTATGTTTCACCCATTGTAATTGTGCAACATATCTGGAAAGTAATATCCTGTGCTGCAAGCACAAACACCACAGGCTCTCAATCACCCATACAAGTATGTCCCTTTCCTACACACACTTGGGTGTGCTAATAACATACAAGTTGTTTAGCCTTCAGTAGTTCACAATGATTTGTTCTGCTCAGAAGTAGTGTCCACTTCAGGAAATGTTTCTGACCCCTTCCCTAGATAATGTTTGTGGTCTGGATTGTACCATGAGGACATTGCAAGTGTTGATTGAGGCTAACCAACAGGTCAATACAAATTAGTATTTCCTAAGAAAATTTAAATGTTGGTAAATAATCTGTACTAACATTTTAGAAATGTTTGTAAGAGATGTTACAAACTTGTGTCACAGCAATACAGACAAACTAAACCTAACAAAACATATTTTCCTTCCATTTTGTAATCCATATAGGTCAACGTCCATCAGAAGAAGGAGATATGGAAGGTCATTGCCAGAACAGTGTGGACCCTGGGGGTCTACAATCGGTGCAGGATGCACTGTTGCAAGAGGTGGTAAGACCTGCGATGCTTGACCAGTGAGTCAACTGAAATCCAGCTCAGCCAGTCCTCCCAAAGTGGGAACACTTGCACTGCACCCTGACCCTCTTAATGGCCCCCATACTTGTGGCGGCCTATCACACCTTGATGGGCAGTTGAGAGCCCAACAGGAGCAGCCAAAGGGTAAGATAATTTATTGAGTTCTTATTCTTACTTGACCATTTTGTTTCACAGTAATGATTTATGGGATCAATATAAAGGTTGACAGACATCCAAGGCACAAAATGATTTCTGGAGGCTGTAGGTTTTGCAGAATGTGTATGATGATGTGTTTTGTGTATTGAGTCGTGTCAAAGGATGCCATTAAATTCCTTATCACAACCAAAGCACTATTTTGAGTGGACACATGCCCGCTGAAGAACGAAAAGGTTCCTGGTTTTTGTCTATGATATGAGGGACCGTTGTACCACACAGGCCTCAATTGATGATTCTGTAAGGTGTAGTGCTCCATCACAATTGTGATTATGTAATGTTGTCCCTATTACAGTCAACATGGCAATCACAAAGGGGAAGTGGAATTGTGACCATTTTCAAACAGTCTCTCCATTGCACCTTCATGGAAGTTAAAATTACAGCCAGCTTTCTTCTCTACTACCCTGTGTAGTAATTTTCATTTATCTGGGTTTTTGATCTATCTCCTTCTGCGCCCAGCCTCTAATTTTATAACTTCTCTAGCAGACACAATGCCACCTTTTGTTCTACGATAATCAAATGTTATAGTTATTGGAGATCTATAGCTCCATTTTAAGGATGCTGAATGTTCAAGTGCAGCAGTATTGGACATTCAGCTAGTTCAACTAGTCTGTGGTCCTAACCAAGTTGGGACATAAGCTGGACCCCATTTTTTCTAATGTTACTAGAATAGTAGTGGATTCCCCTTTCCCCCTTTTCTGGTCAGATCATTTTGCTATACCTTTCCAGATCCCTATGATGAGATCTGCAGAGGCACATACCTCTGGTCAGCTGGTTAGGACAGGAAAATAGGCCAAAGTGACTTCCGATGCTCTTCCCAAGCCTTGGCTCAGAATCGCCCCATTCTAAATGAGTGTGTGGATTCAGCTAATTCTTAAGTAGAGAGATGGATCAGTGATGGGCTTCATCAAATCGACCGGCTGACTATCTATATCATCAAAAGAACCAAACACTAGGCGGAGTGATTTAAACATCAAATAGTTGGAACATAGCTGGTGTAGGAATATAAGCCTCCATCTATTCCTCCTTTCTGAAGAAAGTTAAAGTCGCCCCTTGTCTGAAGGGCAGATTTTAATTTTGTGCTGATAACTCAAGACTCTCCACTTTTAGCCCTGTTACCATCAAGGAACTGCTTTCCGTAGTTACAGCTATTAAATCAGGTTCCCCGGTCGACCCTGCTTCTCCTACGATCTTGGAACAAGGGATGGCTGTTATACTACCTGTGCTCTGTGATCTTCCTCATGGCTCGTTTGAAGATGGCCAGGTCCCTCCGGGCTGGAAACATACCACCCCAGGTCCGCAGCTTAAATAATCATCTTTGGAGTCCACTAAGCCGGAAAATCTTAGACCCCATCTCGCTGCTGCCTTTTTTCCCTAAAGTAGTTGAGAAATATACCAAACAACATCTGACGGCTTCTATTGAGGCAAAAGAACTCCTTCATACAACTCAGTCCGGTTTCCGCCCTCAGAACAGCACCTTCTGGGTTACTGTTCGCCTCTGAATCTATCGGTCATGTTGCAGACAGATGTGAAATAGTGGTGTTGCTTTTGTTGGACCTTAGTACAGCTTTCAACCCCATTTCTCACAGTCTTCTTCTTGAGCGGCTCTGGGGATACCGTCCAATTTAAGGCTATGCATGCAGTAGCTTGCCTTTTTCCTTCAGAACAGCACCTTTAAGAAAGTCTTGAAACCATTTACATCTAAGGATTTTCCTCTGCAGCAGTGAGTGCCTCAGGGCTCCTTGCTGAGCTGCAGCTATTCAGTCTTTATATGCACCCCCTAGCTGACATAATCAAACATTACCACTTTAATATTGTGTCATACGGCAATGATACCCAACTTACCATCACTCTATCTCACGACAATGTCAACACGACAGCCCTATTAAGATTGTGTCTGTTGGAAGTGGCTGAGTGGATGGCTCTCACCTGCCTTAGTTGAATGCATGGAAAACTAAGGTCCTTGACGTAGGTATTGAGCCCTCAATTTCATCCTCCTCTTGGTGGCCAGACTCATGAGGGCTATTACTATTCCATGAGGCAAAAGTCAAAAACCCTGGCATCTGGTTTGATGCAAAGCTCTGATTTGACAGCCAGGTCACTGCTCTGGCTGGAAAATGTTCGGGAATTTTTGAAATTCTAAAGAGGATTCTCAGTTTTCTTCCAGATGCAGCTCGAAAGACAGTGGTCCAGGCCTTAATCACATCTAGGCTAAACTACTGTAATGTTTTATATTTGGGAGTCTCACACTCTTCACTAATGAGAATCCAATGAGTCCAAAACTTGGCAGCTTGCTTGCTGCTGAATCTTCCAAGGGGACTGCCTGTGGGCCCTGCTATTGCTAAGCTGCATTGGCTTCCTCTGAAGGAAAGGTTCTACTTTAAAGCAATGTGTTTCTGCCATTTGATCATTGACAATACAGGTCCTCCATACCTGTGTCCTCTGGTTATACCATACCATCCTCATCTGAAGAGTTTTTGGGGCTACTCTTTTAGTTCCGAGGTAGCTAAAATGTGGAACTCTCTTTCCCTCTCTCTTAGACAGGAAAATTCTGAACACTAATTTCGTAAAAACTTTAAAACTTGGGCCCTGATTTATGGTGGCCTAGCGCCATTACAGTGCCACATTAGTGTAATTTGTATACACTAATGTGGCATTGGAAGGGAAAAAATGCAGTGCCTTATATACAAAGTGTTGCAATGCCTGCATTGCGCCACTTTGTAAGCCCTTGCTCCACATAATGCCTGCACCATGAATAATGTATGCAAGGGGGCGTTCTAGCGCTAGGAAGGACATAAAAATGGCAGAAAGGAATCTATGAGATTCCTTTGTGCCATTTTTATCGCCATTCTTTTACGCCTGCTAATTGCAGGTGTTAAAAAGAGGCTCCCATTGTGTTCAATGGGCCTCCGGGCGCTTTGCAGGTCTAACGCTAAAAATGATGACGCTAGTTCCCCTGACTACCGCCATGGTGTGCCGTATTTTAAACACCGGTGTTAGAAATGGGGTCTTTGGTTGGCAGTCAGGTTTCCCCCTGTCCAAGCAAGGACCCTCCCTCTAGTCAGGGTACGTCACACACAATCCAAATTATCCTGTGCCCACCCTCTGGTAGCTTGGCACTGAGCAGTCAGTCTTAACTTAGAAGGCAATGTGTAACATATTTGTGCAATAAATCATACAATAACACCATATAGCACCACAAAAATGCACCACAAAGTGTTTAGAAAAATATATAATATTTATCTGGATTCTTGCAGGTCAAAAACGATCAAAGATGCAATAAGAAAATGTAAAGATATCACTGAAAAGTGATATAAAGTGTCTTAAGTCATTTAAAAGCAAACAAAGTCTCTTTCAAGCACAAAGTAACTGGTTTGAGTGAAAAATCTCCGCAAAGGGCCGCAGATGAGGAGAAGTGTGGAAACAAAGTGGTGTGCGTCAATTTCTCAGGCCGCACATGGTCGATGCGTCATTGAGTTTCCACGCAGGGATGGCTGGGTGTCGATTTCCGGCACTCGGTCGTGGATCCTCTTCGGGTTGCGGGGTTTTCAGACGCCGCGGGGTTTGTGTGTGGAATCCTGGGCTTGTTGCCAAGATCTGCTTCGTTCCGGTGGGCGCTGTGGGGAAATTTCGCCCTCACAGCAGGCACTCTGTGGATTTCCCCTTTGGAAGTCGGGAGGCGGCATCCCAGGTTGGCTGTGTGTCAATCTGGTGGGCCGTGCGTCGAAGTTCCGGCTGCGAAGTCGAGCGTCGTCGTCTCGGTTTGGAGTGCTGTGAATTTTTCACCGCGGAACAGGCTGTGCGTTGTTTTTAGCATGCTGTGCATCGAATTTTTGCCGCACAAGGAGTCCAGTTGCAAGAGAGAAGTCTTTTTGGTCCTGAGACTTCAGGGAACAGGAGGCAAGCTTTATCCAAGCCCTTGGAGAGCACTTCTTCACCTCAGCCAGGGAACAGCAAGGCAGCAGGGCAACAGAAAGGCAGCAGTCCTTCACAGAAAGCAGTCAAGTGAGTCCTTTGGGCAGCCAGGCAGTTCTTCTTGGCAGGATGCAGGTTCTGGTTACACGTTTCTTCTCCAGGAAGTGTCTCAGGTGGTAGGGCAGAGGCCCTGTTGTATACCCAAATGTGCCTTTGAAGTGGTGGAGTCTTCAAAGAGTGGCTTAGAAGTGCACCAGGTCCCCTTTCAGTTCAATCCTGTTTGCCAGGGTCCCAGTAGGGTGTGTGGCAGTCCTTTGTGTGAGAGCAGGCCCTCCACCCTCCCAGCCCAGGAAGACCCATTCAAAATGCAGATGTATGCAAGTGAGGCTGAGTACCCTTTGTTTGGGGTGTGTCTGAGTGAATGCGCAAGGAGCTGTCAACTAAACCCAGCCAGACGTGGATTGTAAGGCACAGAAAGATTTAAGTGCAGAGAAATGCTCATTTTCTAAAAGTGGCATTTCTAAAATAGTAATATTAAATCCAACTTCACCAGTCAGCAGGACTTTGTATTACCATTCTGGCCATAATAAATATGACCTTCCCACTCCTTTCAGATCAGCAGCTACCACTTCAATAATGTATGAGGGCAGCCTGAATGTTAGCCTCTGAAGGGAGCAGGCCTCACAGTAGTGTAAAAACGATTTTAGGAGTTTTACACTACGAGGACATGTAAACTACACAGGTACATGTCCTGCCTTTTACCCACACAGCACCCTGCTCTAGGGGTTACCTAAGGCCCACCTTAGGGGTGACTTATATGTAGAAAAAGGGTAGTTTTAGGCTTGGCAAGTACTTTTAAATGCCAAGTCGAAGTGGCAGTGAAACTGCACACACAGGCCTTGCAATGGCAGGCCTGAGACAGGGTTAAGGGGCTACTTAAGTGGGTTTGCCAACCAGTGCTGCAGGCCTACTATTAGCATTTAATCTACAGGCCCTGGGCACATACAGTGCACATTACCAGGGACTTATAAGTAAATTAAATAGTCCAACTGGGTATGATCCAATGTTACCCTGTTTAAAGGGAGAGAGCATATGCACTTTAGCACTGGTTAGCAGTGGTAAAGTGCGCAGAGTCTAAAAAACAGTAAAAACAGTGTCCAAAAAGTGAAGGGAGGCAGGCAAAAAGTTAGGGGTGACCACCCTAAGGCTGTCAGGTCTAACAACCGGGCACCCATGGTGGTGTTAGGAGGACACAAGAAAACTGGTGCTGCAATGAATGCAGCACCACTTTTCATAAATATGAGCCTGGGCTTTCTATCTTTATTTGAATGGACTGACCGAGACTACTTGCGTGGATCTTTTTTGCAGCTATTTTTAGCACTGGAATATTTTGGAAGAAGTTACTATGTGCTTTATAAATTGTTTTATTATTATTGTTATTATTATTATTATTATTATTACATGACATACAGTGCTCTCACGATACAGTATACGTTTCTGACTGCACATTGGTGAGTTGTTATTATGACCAAACAATATTGAGCATCTAGTCAAAAATGACTTGGAACATGAGTACAATAGCAACATATCTTAGCAAAGACATTTGACAAAAATATTTTAACTGCAAGATTCAAGTCAGTTCATGTTGACAGTAGCAGATTGGCATGAAGCCTTACTCCTTCACAAATAAACATGTAGGCCAGTCTGATTCAACATACCTTAATTTAGTAGGCAAACATTCTTAATTGAAACAGATAGGAATGTGTACGCATTTGTGATTTTGTTACTTGTACCCCAAGCACAATTTGTGTATCCTTTGTTGTGTCCGTATGATGAACTATCATTGAAGGAAAGGGGTTATTGAAAGGGACTTCTGTAGGTGGACATTGCACATGTTACAAAGCATTCTTGCTTGATATTTAATTTTGTGAGATGAGTTCACTAAGAGGTAATGTACAATCCCATGAAATATTTGAAGTATTTAACTGAACTGATCTACAATAAGATGGGAGTAATGATGGCAATTTGCAAAACTGTGAGAAAATGGGTTTGTGGTATGTTCACAACATGCACGAGGTAATGGTGAAGTATACCTACGTTTTAACGCCTTGCAGCAGGTGAAACAATAAAATGCAAATTTATTTTTAAATGAACCTCATGAAAATTCTTATTTGCACAGTTATACTAAAAATGCTGTAATTGTCTTTTCAGCATCATCAGAAACGGGTGAAGAAGACATTGGCCAAAAAAGCGGGGAAGCAGCTGAATGCTGTGTTTTGGATGCAGGAACATCAAACATGGACAGACACAGTGACATGGAGGGGACTGGCATGGAGGCCACCAGCTCTCCATATCCTACGTAGGCCTCCAAAGAAGACCAGTCCCTAGTGGTGGTGGACTTGGCAGGGCATTTACCATCTGCATCCTAGTCCACCACCCACATTCCCACCACCACCCTCCCTCTTGCTTCCATCGAGTTGGTCAAACCCACCCTCCTAAGAAAGGTAGTGTTTTGTTTGCTGCAGGCACTGCCCCTGCCCCTGTCCCCCAGGCTGCACTCAGTGAAGAGACTATTAATCTCTTAGAGAGCATCTTTGTAAGAGAGACAGCAATTGTGAATGGCATGCAGGGGCTTGGTTTACAAATGCAACACATTTTTGCATTCCTGGATGCCAATAAAAGTTCCATGTCTGCAAGGCAGAGTTCGCTTGCAAATGTAGCCTTTGCATTGACTTCAGACCTCCAACTGGCCCCCCCCTTGTGCCCCTACTCCTGCCCCTTCCTCATCCCAAATACCAATGCCCCCCAACAAACCCAATTCCTTGCACACACCCATTCAAACAGACAGAAGCAGCACACAAACACATACATACAAACACACCAAGGAACACAAACATGCACCTATGCACCAGACACACACTAATGACACTCCACCCACAGGCACCATCACACCCACACTCATCACAACCGCAACACCCACCACCACAGACACAACCACCACACCCTCAACCACAACACCCACCACCACAGACACAACCAACACACCTACAACCATAACACTCACCACCACAGATACAACCCCACAACTCCCACCACCACATATGCACCACCACAACAACCCTAACCACAACCACACCCACAAGCATACCCTTTAGCGTCACAACATCTGCCTCTACATCTCACTCATCCAAACACACAGTCTCAAACACACACCTACATACAAGACAAAATTCACCAGACTCACATTCTCATAATCACCTGAAAACGGTACACCTACAAAACTCACCTGAACATAGTAAACCTATAAAACCACACACATCCAAACATACACACTCAATGAAAGGTACACACATCAACACCCACCAAATGCCAATGCACACGCTCATCCGAACAACACACACCTTCAAGTCCACACACACCCAAACATACACCACATACACCAGAACCACATGTACTTTCACAACAGACACACACACACACAACACCCACTCCATCTCCCTCTTCTTCCCGAACCCCAATCTCTCCTACTACTTCTACCTCTTTTCCCCAGACATTTTTAGTTTTGCCCTGCCCCTGACCCCTGTCAAACACAAACCTGCCCCTCGCACGAAAGATTTTTAAGGTGCCTCCTCTGCTCACTAGATAACCCTTACTGAAGAGGTTGTACTTGGCAGTGCCATTAGGATGCCAGTCCTGGGCCCGAAGCCCCTACGATTGATAATAAACACTATGGACAAATCCCTTTAATCATAGATTTATTTTATTTCCTTATGAGAGACCTATCTCCATATTTGATTACATTTCATTTATTGTCATTAACTTTGCCCTGGCATTATTTTTTAATTATTAGTAATTGATTGCTGACAATGTTATTGATGCAAATGTGTTTAACATGAACCTATTTTAATTTCTGACAGTGACAAACACAGGATTTTTTTTTTTACATATGCATATATTGCATACATTAGTGTTGACCATTTGTGATGGACATGTTAATTTTGGTGCAAGCATTCATCATCATACTGGACACTTACACCAAGATTAAATATGTGAATGCTTTTGTAACTTGTGAATGCAGGTCTGTTATTTTAAAAAGATAAGTGTTACTAATGAACACTAAGCATTACACATAGTGAATAACACTTTTGAGCTAAATGAAATGGAATGGTTAACAGAAATTGCAAAAGACAAGACGAAATATGACATTTATACATATATGACTTGTTTTAAGTTTAGAGGTAACATTGCATGTACAATTCTCGCTCACTCACTTGTTGCATTGTGGAGTGCAATTACTGCATTATATTGAATTTATGTAGTTACAATGATGTGCAGTGTTTATGGATATGATATGGTAGTTTAGGTAAAATGATTACACACAGACCTGTAAGGACAAATTTTGAATTAGGGATTAATGTAACTTTTTGTGTTGGTGTCCATTGGCATAAAGGCAGTTAGTACCAAATTGGTGAGTGTGAAAAATATTTAAAGGTGTATTTCTTTAAAGTTTACGTTTTTTAAAATTCCACATTACACACATATGGACAGCATATGTAGGAAGTTGGCTCTGTATGTGCTATTTCAAAGTAAGGAATAGCATGCACAGAGTCCAAGGGTTCCCCTTAGAGGTAAAATAGTGGTAAAAAGAGATAATACTAATGCTCTATTTTGTGGTAGTGTGGTCGAGCAGTAGGCTTATCCAAGGAGTAGTGTTAAGCATTTGTTGTACATACACATAGACAATAAATGAGGTACACACACTCAGAGACAAATCCAGCCAATAGGTTTTGTTATAGAAAAATATCTTTTCTTAGTTTATTTTAAGAACCACAGGTTCAAATTTAACATGTAATATCTTGTTTGAAAGGTATTGCAGGTAAGTACATTAGGAACTTTGAATCATTTCAATTGCATGTATACTTTTCAAGTTATTGACAAATAGCTACTTTAAAAGTGGACACTGTGCAATTTTCACAGTTCCTGGGGGAGGTAAGTTTTTGTTAGTTTTACCAGGTAAGTAAGACACTTACAGGGTTCAGTTCTTGGTCCAAGGTAGCCCACCGTTGGGGGTTCAGAGCAACCCCAAAGTCACCACACCAGCAGCTCAGGGCCGGTCAGGTGCAGAGTTCAAAGTGGTGCCCAAAACGCATAGGCTAGAATGGAGAGAAGGGGGTGACCCGGTTCCGGTCTGCTTGCAGGTAAGTACCCGCGTCTTCGGAGGGCAGACCAGGGGGGTTTTGTAGGGCACCGGGGGGGACACAAGCCCACACAGAAATTTCACCCTCAGCAGCGCGGGGGCGGCCGGGTGCAGTGTAGAAACAAGCGTCGGGTTCGCAATGTTAGTCTATGAGAGATCAACGGATCTCTTCAGCGCTGCAGGCAGGCAAGGGGGGGCTTCCTCGGGGAAACCTCCACTTGGGCAAGGGAGAGGGACTCCTGGGGGTCACTTCTCCAGTGAAAGTCCGGTCCTTCAGGTCCTGGGGGCTGCGGGTGCAGGGTCTTTTCCAGGCGTCGGGACTTAGGTTTCAGAGAGTCGCGGTCAGGGGAAGCCTCGGGATTCCCTCTGCAGGCGCCGCTGTGGGGGCTCAGGGGGGACAGGTTTTGGTACTCACAGTCGGAGAGTAGTCCGGGGGTCCTCCCTGAGGTGTTGGTTCTCCACCAGCCGAGTCGGGGTCGCCGGGTGCAGTGTTGCAAGTCTCACGCTTCTTGCGGGGAGTTGCAGGGTTCTTTAAAGCTGCTTCTGGAAACAAAGTTGCAGTCTTTTTGGAGCAGGTCCGCTGTCCTCGGGAGTTTCTTGTCTTTTTCGAAGCAGGGCAGTCCTCAGAGGATTCAGAGGTCGCTGGTCCCTTGGAAGGCGTCGCTGGCGCAGAGTTCTTTGGAAGGTAGGAGACAGGCCGGTGAGTTTCTGGAGCCAAGGCAGTTGTTGTCTTCTGGTCTTCCTCTGCAGGGGTTTTCAGCTGGGCAGTCCTTCTTCTTGTTGTCACAGGAATCTAATTTTCTAGGGTTCAGGGTAGCCCTTAAATACTAAATTTAAGGGCGTGTTTAGGTCTGGGGGGTTAGTAGCCAATGGCTACTAGCCCTGAGGGTGGGTACACCCTCTTTGTGCCTCCTCCCAAGGGGAGGGGGTCACAATCCTAACCCTATTGGGGGAATCCTCCATCTGCAAGATGGAGGATTTCTAAAAGTTAGAGTCACCTCAGCTCAGGACACCTTAGGGGCTGTCCTGACTGGCCAGTGACTCCTCCTTGTTGCTTTCTTTGTTCCCTCCAGCCTTGCCGCCAAAAGTGGGGGCCGTGGCCGGAGGGGGCGGGCAACTCCACTAAGCTGGAGTGCCCTGCTGGGCTGTGACAAAGGGGTGAGCCTTTGAGGCTCACCGCCAGGTGTCACAGCT
The DNA here is from genome assembly GCF_031143425.1 of Pleurodeles waltl. NCBI lineage: Eukaryota > Metazoa > Chordata > Amphibia > Caudata > Salamandridae > Pleurodeles > Pleurodeles waltl. The sequence goes on along the minus strand of NC_090446.1, from coordinate 855,497,362 downwards.
CCTGCCTGGGGGAGGTGTTAGCATCTCCACCCAGTGCAGGCTTTGTTACTGGCCTCAGAGTGACAAAGGCACTCTCCCCATGGGGCCAGCAACATGTCTCTAGTGTGGCAGGCTGCTGGAACTAGTCAGCCTACACAGACAGTCGGTTAAGTTTCAGGGGGCACCTCTAAGGTGCCCTCTGGGGTGTATTTTGCAATAAAATGTACACTGGCATCAGTGTGCATTTATTGTGCTGAGAAGTTTGATACCAAACTTCCCAGTTTTCAGTGTAGCCATTATGGTGCTGTGGAGTTCGTGTTTGACAGACTCCCAGACCATATACTCTTATGGCTACCCTGCACTTACAATGTCTAAGGTTTTGTTTAGACACTGTAGGGGTACCATGCTCATGCACTGGTACCCTCACCTATGGTATAGTGCACCCTGCCTTAGGGCTGTAAGGCCTGCTAGAGGGGTGTCTTACCTATACTGCATAGGCAGTGAGAGGCTGGCATGGCACCCTGAGGGGAGTGCCATGTCGACTTACTCGTTTTGTCCTCACTAGCACACACAAGCTGGCAAGCAGTGTGTCTGTGCTGAGTGAGAGGTCTCCAGGGTGGCATAAGACATGCTGCAGCCCTTAGAGACCTTCCTTGGCATCAGGGCCCTTGGTACTAGAAGTACCAGTTACAAGGGACTTATCTGGATGCCAGGGTCTGCCAATTGTGGATACAAAAGTACAGGTTAGGGAAAGAACACTGGTGCTGGGGCCTGGTTAGCAGGCCTCAGCACACTTTCAATTGTAAACATAGCATCAGCAAAGGCAAAAAGTCAGGGGGCAACCATGCCAAGGAGGCATTTCCTTTCACAACCCCCCCCCAAACGAAAGAGGATGAGACTAACCTTTCCCAAGAGAGTCTTCATTTTCTAAGTGGAATAACCTGGAAAGGCCATCTGCATTGGCATGGGCAGTCCCAGGTCTGTGTTCCACTATAAAGTCCATTCCCTGTAGGGAGATGGACCACCTCAACAGTTTAGGATTTTCACCTTTCATTTGCATCAGCCATTTGAGAGGTCTGTGGTCAGTTTGAACTAGGAAGTGAGTCCCAAAGAGGTATGGTCTCAGCTTCTTCAGGGACCAAACCACAGCAAAGGCCTCCCTCTCAATGGCACTCCAACGCTGCTCCCTGGGGAGTAACCTCCTGCTAATGAAAGCAACAGGCTGGTCAAGGCCATCATCATTTGTTTGGGACAAAACTGCCCCTATCCCATGTTCAGAGGCATCTGTCTGCACAATGAACTGCTTAGAATAATCTGGAGCTTTTAGAACTGGTGCTGAGCACATTGCTTGTTTCAGGGTGTCAAAGGCCTGTTGGCATTCCACAGTCCAGTTCACTTTCTTGGGCATTTTCTTGGAGGTGAGTTCAGTGAGGGCTGTCACAATGGATCCATATCCCTTCACAAACCTCCTGTAATACCCAGTCAAGCCAAGGAATGCCCTGACTTGAGTCTGGGTTTTTGGAGCTACCCAGTCCAGAATAGTCTGGATCTTGGGTTGGAGTGGCTGAACTTGGCCTCCACCTACAAGGTGTCCCAAGTAAACCACAGTTCCCTGCCCTATCTGGCATTTGGATGCCTTGATAGAGAGGCCTGCAGATTGCAGAGCCTTCAAAACCTTCTTCAGGTGGACCAGGTGATCCTGCCAGGTGGAGCTAAAGACAGCAATATCATCAAGATAAGCTGTGCTAAAGGACTCCAAGCCAGCAAGGACTTGATTCACCAACCTTTGGAAGGTGGCAGGGGCATTCTTTAAACCAAAGGGCATAACAGTAAACTGATAATGCCCATCAGGTGTGGAGAATGCTGTTTTCTCTTTTGCTCCAGGTGCCATTTTTATTTGCCAGTACCCTGCTGTCAAGTCAAAGGTACTTAAGAATTTGGCAGCACCTAATTTATCTATGAGCTCATCAGCTCTAGGAATTGGATGAGCATCTGTCTTGGTGACAGAATTGAGCCCTCTGTAGTCCACACAAAACCTCATCTCTTTCTTTCCATCTTTGGTGTGAGGTTTGGGGACTAAGACCACTGGGCTAGCCCAGGGGCTGTCAGAGCGCTCAATTACTCCCAATTCCAGCATCTTGTGGACTTCCACCTTGATGCTTTCCTTAACATGGTCAGACTGTCTAAAGATTTTGTTTTTGACAGGCATGCTGTCTCCTGTGTCCACATCATGGGTACACAGGTGTGTCTGACCAGGGGTTAAGGAGAAGAGTTCAGGAAACTGTTGTAGGACTCTCCTACAATCAGCTTGCTGTTGGCCAGAGAGGGTGTCTGAGTAGATCACTCCATCTACTGAGCCATCTTTTGGGTCTGATGACAGAAGATCAGGGAGAGGTTCACTCTCTGCCTCCTGATCCTCATCTGTTACCATCAACAGATTCACATCAGCCCTGTCATGGAAGAGCTTAAGGCGGTTCACATGGATCACCCTCTTGGGGCTCCTGCTTGTGCCCAGGTCCACCAGGTAGGTGACCTGACTCTTCCTTTCTAGCACTGGGTAAGGGCCACTCCATTTGTCCTGGAGTGCCCTGGGAGACACAGGCTCCAGAACCCAGACTTTCTGCCCTGGTTGGAACTCAACCAGTGCAGCCTTTTGGTCATACCAAAACTTCTGGAGCTGTTGGCTGGCCTCAAGGTTTTTGGTTGCCTTTTCCATGTACTCTGCCATTCTAGAGCGAAGGCCAAGTACATAGGCCCTCATTCTGACCCTGGCGGTCTTTGACCGCCAGGGCGGAGGACCGCGGGAGCACCGCCGACAAGCCGGCGGTGCTTCAATGGGGATTCCGACCGCGGCGGTAAAGCCGCGGTCGGACCGGCACCACTGGCGGGGTCCCGCCAGTGTACCGCGGCCCCATTGAATCCTCCGCGGCGGCGCAGCTTGCTGCACCGCCGCGGGGATTCTGACCCCCCCTACCGCCATCCAGATCCCGGCGGTCGGACCGCCGAGATCCGGATGGCGGTAGGGGGGGTCGCGGGGCCCCTGGGGGCCCCTGCAGTGCCCATGCCACTGGCATGGGCATTGCAGGGGCCCCCGTAAGAGGGCCCCTAAATGTATTTCACTGTCTGCTGCGCAGACAGTGAAATACGCGACGGGTGCAACTGCACCCGTCGCACAGCTTCCACTCCGCCGGCTCGATTCCGAGCCGGCTTCATCGTGGAAGCCTCTTTCCCGCTGGGCTGGCTGGCGGTCTGAAGGAGACCGCCCGCCAGCCCAGCGGGAAAGTCAGAATTACCGCCGCGGTCTTTCGACCGCGGAACGGTAACCTGACGGCGGGACTTTGGCGGGCGGCCTCCGCCGCCCGCCAAGGTCAGAATGAGGGCCATAGTCCACTATGTCTTGTTTAGGCTCATGAAGAGGTCTCTCCCAGCCTTCTTTAACAAGAGCAAGTGGTCCCCTTACAGGGTGACCAAACAGAAGTTCAAAGGGTGAGAATCCTACTCCCTTCTGTGGCACCTCTCTGTAAGCGAAAAGCAGACATGGCAAGAGGACATCCCATCTCCTTTTGAGTTTTTCTGGGAGCCCCATGATCATGCCTTTTAATGTCTTGTTGAATCTCTCAACTAAGCCATTAGTTTGTGGATGGTATGGTGTAGTGAATTTGTAAGTCACTCCACACTCATTCCACATGTGTTTTAGGTATGCTGACATGAAGTTGGTACCTCTGTCAGACACCACCTCCTTAGGGAAACCCACTCTGGTAAAGATACCAATGAGGGCCTTGGCTACTGCAGGGGCAGTAGTCGACCTAAGGGGAATAGCTTCAGGATACCTAGTAGCATGATCCACTACTACTAGGATGTACATATTTCCTGAGGCTGTGGGAGGTTCCAGTGGACCAACTATGTCCACACCCACTCTTTCAAAGGGGACCCCCACCACTGGAAGTGGAATGAGGGGGGCCTTTGGGTGCCCACCTGTCTTACCACTGGATTGACAGGTGGGGCAGGAGAGGCAAAACTCCTTAACCTTCTGGGACATATTGGGCCAGTAGAAGTGGTTGACTAACCTCTCCCACGTCTTGGTTTGTCCCAAATGCCCAGCAAGGGGAATATCATGGGCTAAGGTCAGAATAAACTCTCTGAACGACTGAGGCACTACCACTCTCCTAGTGGCACCAGGTTTGGGGTCCCTGGCCTCAGTGTACAGGAGTCCATCTTCCCAATAGACCCTATGTGTTCCATTTTTCTTGCCCTTGGACTCTTCAGCAGCTTGCTGCCTAAGGCCTTCAAGAGAGGGACAGGTTTCTTGTCCCTTACACAGCTCCTCCCTTGAGGGTCCCCCTGGGCCTAAGAGCTCAACCTGATAAGGTTCAAGCTCCAAAGGCTCAGTTCCCTCAGAGGGCAGAACTTCTTCCTGAGAAGAGAGGTTCTCTTTTTCTGACTGTGTTGCAGTTGGTTTCCCAACTGACTTTCCTTTTCTCTTGGTAGGCTGGGCCATTTTTCCAGACTCCAGCTCTACTTTTTCACCCTGTGCCTTGCATTGTGCTCGTGTTTTTACACACACCAGTTCAGGGATACCCAGCATGGCTGCATGGGTTTTTAGTTCTACCTCAGCCCATGCTGAGGACTCCAGGTCATTTCCAAGCAGACAGTCTACTGGGATGTTTGAGGAGACCACCACCTGTTTCAGGCCATTGACCCCTCCCCATTCTAAAGTTACCATTGCCATGGGATGTGCTTTAGTTTGATTGTCAGCATTGGTGACTGTATAAGTTTTTCCAGTCAGGTATTGGCCAGGGGAAACCAGTTTCTCTGTCACCATGGTGACACTGGCACCTGTATCCCTCAGGCCCTCTACACTTGTCCCATTAATAAAGAGCTGCTGCCTGTATTTTTGCATGTTAGGGGGCCAGGCAGCTAGTGTGGCTAAATCCACCCCACCCTCAGAGACTAGAGTAGCTTCAGTGTGGACCCTGATTTGCTCTGGGCACACTGTTGATCCCACTTGGAGACTAGCCATTCCAGTGTTACCTGGATTGGAGTTTGGAGTGGAACTTTTCTTGGGACAGGCCTTGTCTCCAGTTTGGTGTCCAGACTGACTACAGTTTCGACACCAGGCCTTTTTGGGATCAAAGTTTTTACCCTTGTACCCAGGATTGTTTTGTGAAGAGGCTCTGGGCCCACCCTCCTGTGCAGGTTTTTGGGGGCCTTTAGAAGACTCTTGACTATTTTTATTTTTGGCTGTCTCACCACCTTTCCCCTGGGGAGGTTTTGTGACCCCTTTCTTTTGGTCACCCCCTGTGGAAGTTTTGGACACCCTAGTCTTGACCCAATGGTCCGCCTTCTTTCCCAATTCTTGGGGAGAAATTGGTCCTAGGTCTACCAGATGCTGATGCAGTTTATCATTGAAACAATTACTTAACAGGTGTTCTTTCACAAATAAATTGTACAGCCCATCATAATTACTTACACCACTGCCTTGAATCCAACCATCTAGTGTTTTTACTGAGTAGTCTACAAAGTCAACCCAGGTCTGGCTCGAGGATTTTTGAGCCCCCCTGAATCTAATCCTATACTCCTCAGTGGAGAATCCAAAGCCCTCAATCAGGGTACCCTTCATGAGGTCATAAGATTCTGCATCTTGTCCAGAGAGTGTGAGGAGTCTATCCCTACACTTTCCTGTGAACATTTCCCAAAGGAGAGCACCCCAGTGAGATCTGTTCACTTTTCTGGTTACACAAGCCCTCTCAAAAGCTGTGAACCATTTGGTGATGTCATCACCATCTTCATATTTAGTTACAATCCTTTTAGGGATTTTCAACATGTCAGGAGAATCTCTGACCCTATTTATGTTGCTGCCACCATTGATGGGTCCTAGGCCCATCTCTTGTCTTTCCCTCTCTATGGCTAGGATCTGTCTTTCCAAAGCCAATCTTTTGGCCATCCTGGCTAACTGGATGTCCTCTTCACTGGAGTTATCCTCAGTGATTTCAGAGGTGTTGGTCTCTCCTGTGAGGGAACCAGCATCTCTGACTATTATTTTTGGAGTCAGGGTTTGAGAGACCCTGTTCTCCCTAGATAGGACTGGTAGGGGGGAATTGTCCTCCAAGTCACTATCCTCTTCCTCTGAGTTGCCACCCTCAGAGGGGTTGGCCTTTTCAAACTCTGCCAGAAGCTCCTGGAGCTGTATTTTGGTAGGTTTGGGGCCCATTGTTATTTTCTTTATTTTACAGAGTGACCTTAGCTCCCTCATCTTAAGATGGAGGTAAGGTGTGGTGTCGAGTTCCACCACAGTCACATCTGTGCTAGACATTTTGCTTCTAAAAGTTGGAATACTTTTTAAGAATCTACAACTGGTTCTAGAATCTAATTCAAACTTTTACAAACTTTTAAACTCTAAAAGAAATGCTAAACAGGATCTAACACAAGGCCCTAGCAGGTCTTTTAAGAATTTAGAAAACTTTTCAAATTGCAAAAATCAATTTCTAATGACAATTTTGGAATTTGTCGTGTGATCAGGTATTGGCTGAGTAGTCCAGCAAATGCAAAGTCTTGTACCCCACCGCTGATCCACCAATGTAGGAAGTTGGCTCTGTATGTGCTATTTCAAAGTAAGGAATAGCATGCACAGAGTCCAAGGGTTCCCCTTAGAGGTAAAATAGTGGTAAAAAGAGATAATACTAATGCTCTATTTTGTGGTAGTGTGGTCGAGCAGTAGGCTTATCCAAGGAGTAGTGTTAAGCATTTGTTGTACATACACATAGACAATAAATGAGGTACACACACTCAGAGACAAATCCAGCCAATAGGTTTTGTTATAGAAAAATATCTTTTCTTAGTTTATTTTAAGAACCACAGGTTCAAATTTAACATGTAATATCTTGTTTGAAAGGTATTGCAGGTAAGTACATTAGGAACTTTGAATCATTTCAAATGCATGTATACTTTTCAAGTTATTGACAAATAGCTACTTTAAAAGTGGACACAGTGCAATTTTCACAGTTCCTGGGGAGGTAAGTTTTTGTTAGTTTTACCAGGTAAGTAAGACACTTACAGGGTTCAGTTCTTGGTCCAAGGTAGCCCACCGTTGGGGGTTCAGAGCAACCCCAAAGTCACCACACCAGCAGCTCAGGGCCGGTCAGGTGCAGAGTTCAAAGTGGTGCCCAAAACGCATAGGCTAGAATGGAGAGAAGGGGGTGCCCCGGTTCCGGTCTGCTTGCAGGTAAGTACCCGCGTCTTCGGAGGGCAGACCAGGGGGGTTTTGTAGGGCACCGGGGGGGACACAAGCCCACACAGAAATTTCACCCTCAGCAGCGCGGGGGCGGCCGGGTGCAGTGTAGAAACAAGCGTCGGGTTCGCAATGTTAGTCTATGAGAGATCAACGGATCTCTTCAGCGCTGCAGGCAGGCAAGGGGGGGCTTCCTCGGGGAAACCTCCACTTGGGCAAGGGAGAGGGACTCCTGGGGGTCACTTCTCCAGTGAAAGTCCGGTCCTTCAGGTCCTGGGGGCTGCGGGTGCAGGGTCTTTTCCAGGCGTCGGGACTTAGGTTTCAGAGAGTCGCGGTCAGGGGAAGCCTCGGGATTCCCTCTGCAGGCGCCGCTGTGGGGGCTCAGGGGGGACAGGTTTTGGTACTCACAGTCGGAGAGTAGTCCGGGGGTCCTCCCTGAGGTGTTGGTTCTCCACCAGCCGAGTCGGGGTCGCCGGGTGCAGTGTTGCAAGTCTCACGCTTCTTGCGGGGAGTTGCAGGGTTCTTTAAAGCTGCTTCTGGAAACAAAGTTGCAGTCTTTTTGGAGCAGGTCCGCTGTCCTCGGGAGTTTCTTGTCTTTTTCGAAGCAGGGCAGTCCTCAGAGGATTCAGAGGTCGCTGGTCCCTTGGAAGGCGTCGCTGGAGCAGAGTTCTTTGGAAGGTAGGAGACAGGCCGGTGAGTTTCTGGAGCCAAGGCAGTTGTTGTCTTCTGGTCTTCCTCTGCAGGGGTTTTCAGCTGGGCAGTCCTTCTTCTTGTTGTCGCAGGAATCTAATTTTCTAGGGTTCAGGGTAGCCCTTAAATACTAAATTTAAGGGCGTGTTTAGGTCTGGGGGGTTAGTAGCCAATGGCTACTAGCCCTGAGGGTGGGTACACCCTCTTTGTGCCTCCTCCCAAGGGGAGGGGGTCACAATCCTAACCCTATTGGGGGAATCCTCCATCTGCAAGATGGAGGATTTCTAAAAGTTAGAGTCACCTCAGCTCAGGACACCTTAGGGGCTGTCCTGACTGGCCAGTGACTCCTCCTTGTTGCTTTCTTTGTTCCCTCCAGCCTTGCCGCCAAAAGTGGGGGCCGTGGCCGGAGGGGGCGGGCAACTCCACTAAGCTGGAGTGCCCTGCTGGGCTGTGACAAAGGGGTGAGCCTTTGAGGCTCACCGCCAGGTGTCACAGCTCCTGCCTGGGGGAGGTGTTAGCATCTCCACCCAGTGCAGGCTTTGTTACTGGCCTCAGAGTGACAAAGGCACTCTCCCCATGGGGCCAGCAACATGTCTCTAGTGTGGCAGGCTGCTGGAACTAGTCAGCCTACACAGACAGTCGGTTAAGTTTCAGGGGGCACCTCTAAGGTGCCCTCTGGGGTGTATTTTGCAATAAAATGTACACTGGCATCAGTGTGCATTTATTGTGCTGAGAAGTTTGATACCAAACTTCCCAGTTTTCAGTGTAGCCATTATGGTGCTGTGGAGTTCGTGTCTGACAGACTCCCAGACCATATACTCTTATGGCTACCCTGCACTTACAATGTCTAAGGTTTTGTTTAGACACTGTAGGGGTACCATGCTCATGCACTGGTACCCTCACCTATGGTATAGTGCACCCTGCCTTAGGGCTGTAAGGCCTGCTAGAGGGGTGTCTTACCTATACTGCATAGGCAGTGAGAGGCTGGCATGGCATCCTGAGGGGAGTGCCATGTCGACTTACTCGTTTTGTCCTCACTAGCACACACAAGCTGGCAAACAGTGTGTCTGTGCTGAGTGAGAGGTCTCCAGGGTGGCATAAGACATGCTGCAGCCCTTAGAGACCTTCCTTGGCATCAGGGCCCTTGGTACTAGAAGTACCAGTTACAAGGGACTTATCTGGATGCCAGGGTCTGCCAATTGTGGATACAAAAGTACAGGTTAGGGAAAGAACACTGGTGCTGGGGCCTGGTTAGCAGGCCTCAGCACACTTTCAATTGTAAACATAGCATCAGCAAAGGCAAAAAGTCAGGGGGCAACCATGCCAAGGAGGCATTTCCTTACAGCATATCATTGTACTATTGCTGGAAAGTATCTTTAAACATGCACGTGTCCAGAGCCAATTTACACAGACAATTCTGGTGGTAGATAAAATAGTCAAACACGTGTCCAGAGATACGGCACTCGCTGCACCTACCTTAGATGAAAGACTTTCTACAGTGATACAGCACTTGCTGCACCTACTAAGGGTGAATAATTTTTTTAAAAATTCTTGCTATTTATATTTAAATGACTGCATTTACCATGATGCCTTGGGGCTATTTTCCGCTTGAATGCAAGGCAGTGTGCTCCCTTTTTCTTTTTGGATGTCTAAATGACGGCTCCCGTGAGCCTCTTGCTGACGAGCACTGGCGATGCACCTGTGTGCCTACTGAGTGGTACAAAAACCTGTGAAGACGTTTGGCGGCATTTCAAGCGACCCCTTCAGTTACATACGCTCTCTGCTGATGACGGCCGAAAGCCAGAAACACGTGTCCAGAGATACGGCACTCGCTGCACCTACCTTAGGTGAAAGACTTTCTACAGCGATACAGCACTTGCTGCACCTACTAAGGGTGAATAATTTTTTGAAAAATTCTTGCTATTTATATTTAAATAACTGCATTTACCATGATGCCTTGGGGCTATTTTCTGCTTGAATGCAAGGCAGTGTGCTCCCTTTTTCTTTTTGGATGTCTAAATGACGGCTCCCGTGAGCCTCTTGCTGACGAGCACTGGCGATGCACCTGTGTGCCTACTGAGTGGTACAAAAACCTGTGAAGACGTTTGGCGGCATTTCAAGCAACCCCTTTAGTTACATACGCTATCTGCTGATGACCGCCGAAAGCCAGAAACACGTGTCCAGAGATACGGCACTCGCTGCACCTACCTTAGGTGAAAGACTTTCTACGGCGATACGGCACTTGCTGCACCTACTAAGAGTGAATAATTTTTTGAAAAATTCTTGCTATTTATATTTAAATGACTGCATTTACCATGATGCCTTGGGGCTATTTTCCGTTTGAATGCAAGGCAGTGTGCTCCCTTTTTCTTTTTTAAAATAGTCAAAGGGATTGATCTGTGCCATGGTCCAGGTTCAGCAGCAAAGGCGGGACTTGTGCAAATGGGTACATGACAGCAAGGGAAGTGAAAAGAAGAGAAAAAGGTAATTTTTGTGCTTATATATCTCCCAATCTGTCAACTCAGGTGCCGAGGTTAGCCACCACAGATACATCAGCGGGAAGGCACATCATAATTGGGCCAGTGGTAAAAGGGGCTGGAGTTAGGCTGCCAGCCACTTTTGCCTATTGCAACATTGATGCAGGTATTCAATTTTGACGGTGACTGCAGTTCATTAACCGACTTTTGTCCATGGGACCTCCAACATTTATATAGAGAGGACGGACTGCCAAGGCGGTGGGTGGGATATGCGAGTAGAAATCGACAGTGGGACCGATTCCCCCCTAAATTAGGCCTTTAGAATTTCACCCCCGTTCTAGGGCTGCAATGAGCCTTAAATTTACTTCCGGCTCTCCATTTCGTATTCTTCACTCAGTGGAAGGAGTTGCACTAGCCACAGTTGGGCCAGCAGCTGCTCTACTTGAAATGGGCAAGTGTGGGCTACATATCAATGTCCTGGAGGCAGCGGAGGTGCCAACTATCTTCAGATGGTAGCCCACTTCTGGGCAGACAGGCGGTGAGTCTTGGGGTCAGTCGCTTGAGTCTCCCTGGAATGAGGCATTGATGCAATTGTAATTTAGGGGTTCACTACTGAGTTGATTCAAGGCATTTAAGGCAGCATTGGCTGGATCCAATTGAGTAGACACAATTGAAAAGTGATGGTGGCTTGCCACAATCGCAGTCAATTTGGCACACTTGAGCAGGTATCAGAACTTCTCAGGTTTCCTTTTGTGTGGCACAGACTACTTGGGCACAAGTAGGCCAGTGCCACAGTAATGTGAGTCAGTTCAGGCACACAAGTAAGTCTCGCAAGTCAGGGTGGTGTCCTTTTTCAGCAGTGCAAATCACTTGAGCTCACATAGGTAAGTGTCTCGGCAGTAGCAATTGGGTCGACAAGTGGATCTGCTTGGACATACTTCAGAAGTGCCGTGAATCCTCAGTTTCAATATCAGTGAAGGGCTCCGAGTTGTCAGCATTCCAGTCATGCCCTTTAAAAGACTTGGGTGGGCAGACCTGCAGCACCAGGTTCAACCTCTACTGTCCTCATCTGTAGTCAGCTTCTCCCTTACGATGGCTGGCTCTTTCCACTTTCTTCCAGGCAAGACTGAGTAGGCAATCCAGTACAGGGAAAACAGTTCCTTCTGCAGGTTAAACTCTAGGTGATGCCACCTCCACTCTAGAAAGCTGGCTTTCAGGCAGACATGAACTCGGGCTGTGCAGTAGTACTCTGGGTACTCAGTGGAGCACCCTCTCATTGGTCAAAGAGAACTTGGAACTGGAACAATAGGCAATGCTTACTTTTATGCAACATGGACACACAGTGGATTAGTGTCCTCTTTTGCCCTACTGATCCAGCTCCGGTCAGTTTGCCTTTCAAGTGTTCATCTCAGGCTGTCTTCCAGACTCAGCCTTTGCCTAAAGTGATGCTCTTCACACCACGATTGTCTCTTGTGAGAAAACATAGCTGATTGCAGAGGCCACCTAACTTTTGCTCCCATTTTTCACTTTTTGCTGGTGTTTCCCTACTCTGATGGTGCCCTGGGTACTGCTAACCAGTTCCAGGACCTGTGCTCTGTATAAAGTAAGTATGCAAATTTGGCTAATTATAATTGGCTATGTCAACCTACCTATATGTCCCTAGTATATGGTAGGGCATGTAGGTTTAGGGACACCAGCACAGGTAGTACATCCATAGGTGCACTGCTGAGGTGCCCAGTGTCATTTTAAAGACAAGGCAGGTTTGCCTTGCTGGCTGCTTTTAAATTAAAGTTACATGCAAATTCGACTTTTGAATTAAAAGTACTTCCAAAGTCTTAAATTACCTTATTGTTACACATAGGTCACCCCTAAGGTGTGCCCTATGTGCCCCTAGGGTTTGGTGCCATGTAACTATAAGCAGGGACCTTATAAAAATAGTTGTATAAGCCCTGGTGAGGTAAAACAGCCAAATGCATGTTTCCCTCATTGTAGTGAATGGCCTCCATGGGCTAGAATAGGGAGACTACTCTTTAATTTACAAAGGGGGTCATTCTTACCCTGGCGGTCCGAGACCGCCAGGGTAGGGGACGGAGGAAGCACCGCCAACAGGCTGGCGGTGCTTCTGGGGCTATTCTGACCGCGATGGTAAAGCCGCGGTCAGAAAAGGGAAGCCGGCGGTTTCCCGCCGGCTTCCCGCTGCCCCTGTGAATCCTCCACGGCGGGAGCGCCGCCATGGGGATTCCGACCCCCTTCCCGGTTTTCACCGCCAGAACCTGGCTGGCGGGAACGGGTGTTGTGGGGCCCCTGCACTGGCATGGGCACTGCAGGGGCCCCCTAACAGGGCCCCACATTGATTTTCAGTGTCTGCTTGGCAGACACTGAAAATCCCGACGGGTGCAACTGCACCCGTCGCACACCAGCAACTCCGCCGGCTCCATTCGGAGCCGGCTTCCTCGTTGCTGGTGCTTTCCCGCTGGGCAGGCGGGCGGCCTTTTGGCGGTCGCCCGCCAGCCCAGCGGGAAAGTCAGAATGACCGCTGTGGTCTTTTGACCGCGGTACGTCTTCTGGCGGTTCCCGCCAGGCGGGCGGCGACTGCCGCCCGCCAAGGTAGGAATGACCGCCAAAGTCTCCTTAAGTGTCTGACACCTCAGGTTTGATATCAAATTAATTGGCATAATAAATACCACAGCTTACAATTGTTGGATTTAATATAACTTGTTCAGGTAAACTCTACCTAAAAAGTTGCCAACTTCAACCCTGAAGTGCTCTGCTCTGATTGGCCAGGCTGCCTTGGTGAGGTGTGAAGTGGCCTGGGCTGGACAGAAAGAGATGTGCCTGGGGAGGAAAACTCCCCTCAGTAGATGGAGAAGCAGGAAGGGGGAGGGCTGCCACACTGGTCTTCAAAGGTAGGGAAAGACATTTGGAGTGCCTGAGCACCTCCCTCACATCCTGCAACCCGAGACAATTAGGTGTCCTCTTGATTAGATTAGGAGAGGGCAGGAGAGGAGTGTGTTTAGGATTTTTAGCCATAGCAGTGGGTGGGCTTAGCCAGATGTAACCTCCAAAAATCAGTTTCAGCCCTGATGGATTTTTGAAAATGAATTGCTCCCATGGACTGATTTTTTGCACACTTGCCAAGAATTGGACATCACATGGGGGAAGGACCCTGCATCTGATTGGAGAACCAGGACCCCCCTGTTTTTCACCCAGGAGCAAAGATAAATATGGCAAGGCTGCACCCACACCTCAGACCCCTACCAGATCCCTACCCGGAAGAACTACAGGAGAAGAAGGCCTGCCCTGTTGGACCTCTGACCTGCACCTTCACTCTGGAGGACTGCAGTAGCTGCACACCTGGGCTTCACCACAAGAAGGACTTTGCCTGGCTTCAGCTGGTTCAAGGCGGGACTCCCTGTTTGCTACAGGTGAAAAATTGCTAACCAGAGTCCCCTGCATCAAGTCCTGTAAGCAGAGCCCATCTGACCAGCACCCAGTGGCCATTTGAGAGCTCTGACCAGGTGCATTCTGGAAATTGTAGTCCCAACTCCCTAGGAGCAACTCAGAGCTTCTGGAACCTTGGATCAAGTTGTGGACACTTCAAAGACCCAAAAAGTACTTCTGGAAGAAGATCCAGAAGTTTGGAGATGTTTGTAGCAACTCCATAAGTTGAAGGGTTGCATTGTGGGAGTTGTAGACACAGACCCCAAGAGGCAAACCAGAGCCTCTGAACACTTGGCTGGTGCTGTGGACCACTTTCCTGAATCAAGAAACACTTCTGAAAGTAAGCGTGACAGTGTTACCTCATGGGTGGCCTGAACTCTGGGCTTTGTTTCTTTCCAGTGTGACCTTTTTTTTAACCTTTTGAGTGCTTCTGTGTGCTAGAAATCATTAATTCTTTAAAAACTCAAATCTCCATTTCTACTTATCCGATTTTAATCGTTTTGATGTCATTTAAAAGATAAAAATATAATCTTTTTTTTATGAATTGGTATTGCATTTTTATTGTGCTTGTGTATTTTACTTATTTACTATTTTGTGAGTTTTTAAATGCTGTACACATTTGTCTCCTAAGTTAAGCCTTGTCGCTCGTTGCCAAGCTACCAAGGGTTGAACTGGGTTAAAAGTTATTGAGACCTAACTGGACCTAAGTGGAGGTTAGTGGCCTACTGCTAAGTGTAGGTACTTACCTGCCCTTACCAATAATCAAATTTCCAACATATCCGGTACCTAAAACAGATGGGCAAAAAGGTGTGAGCAGTCTAGACCTGACTGTCAGAAGCCACAGGAAGAGAAACTAATGGTTAACACCCTTTTAAAGGACCATTCGTGCTTTGGCAACAGGAAATGAAGTCCCACCCTTAACACATACCATTCCTCAAATTTCAGTTTTTAGGAAGGTTGACTAACAGCTCTCTATATCAAAAGGACATAATCAAATTTCTAAGGGGAAGTTTCAGCAATATCAACAATACAGTGTCACTCTCTGGATAAGACGTCTCACCAACATCATGTGCACACGAACAGGCCAAATGCTTCCAAAACGGAACCCACTGGCCTGTATTGCTCTGCTTCAGTCAAACAATCATTTACTGTGTGCAGCACTTAACACACACTACACACATCTATCCATCTACTCAGGATTGCGATGCTGGGATCCAGGTAGTCACTAAACTTTACATGAGTAGGCCTTCACTCCCATGGAACAGGTATAAAAAGTCTGGTCACATGATTTGGCAAAAAAAAATCAATATGCTGTCACCTCTATGCTATGTGACAGGAAGTTTAGTCTTCTATCATAAGAGAGGCATGCTTCTGAACAGCAATATTAAGAGAGTACACATTTTTGAGTTTCAATGTCTGCAGTGCTGTTCTCTATTTTGTTTCTTTCCTTCAGTTTCTTTAATAAAGCATCAAAGCCCTAATTTGTACTACTCTCTGCACTTCCAAGATGTTCAGGTGTTTTCTCTTGTGAGCCTCCTAGTGAAAACATGTCTTCAGTATACTAAATTGTATGTACAATGTTATCGTCTTTGTCATTTCAAGGACTGTTGAAATTGTTCCTAATGTGGACCAGGCTAAGACACTAATACGTATGTTCTGGCCATACTGTGCACTTATATCATAAGCAATGTCTGCAATTTACAAGCACAAAGGGCCTGATTCAAGAAACATGGTGCTGCATCGAGTGCAGCGCCACTTTTCTTGCACCCCTTAGAGCCCCTCTATCGCCCCCATGTGTGCGCCGTATATACGGTGCACCATGGTGGTAGTTAGGGGAACTAGCATCAACATTTTTTACGCTAGTTCGGAGATTTGTAAGATTAGCATCAAAAATGTTGACACTAATCCTGCAAAGTCCATTGAGGCCCTTATAACGCCTGCTCTGAGTAGACATTAAAAAGTGCTAAGAAAAATGTCGCAAAGAAATCTATTTGATTTCTTTGCTTCATTTTTTCCACCCCTCTAACAGGGCCTGGCGCAGGCATAATGTAGCGCAAAGGGTTACAAAGTGGCGCAATGCATGCATTGCTCCACTTCGTAAATTTGGTGCAGCGATTTTAGTCTTGGCCACATTAGCATAAAAAAATGTACGCTAATGTGGCGCAAGGAGGCGCTAGGGTCTCTCAAATCTTCCCCAATGTATCAAAGGCGATCTCTTACTTCATAGGGCACTATCTCTTAATTACCCCAAGCAGTGTACGCTCATCTGACTTGAGGAATCACAGCAGACTTCCTCTTCCACAGGAAATATTAGGCATAAAAATCAATATTGGGTGTGGCCAGCAAAACTCCAGTGAAGAAGCTTAAACATATTTTTAGGTATTCAGTATAGAACAAATAAACACATGGGTATGTTTGAAAGATAAACAAAAGCCAGCGATTTCACTAATGCTGAAATAACGAAATACTTGTCTGCTGCTTATTTTGACTGTTTTATTTAGATGAAAGATTTAACAGCATGTTTTTTTCAGCCTACTTTAGAAAACACCGATTTATAAGCGTGTGAATTTTTAAGCATGTTACCTCTTTACGCGCAACTTGGAAACCCCCTAATTCATTCTCGATTCCCCATATTTAACTTTTTGCAACTATTCTAACATTTTGTGGAAATCACAGTTATCTTACCAAAGTGTCAGTGATAGACATTTTTACAGCAACCACTTAGTCGTAGGGTAACACATACTCATGTTGTACGGTGACTGGACCACAGATACTCCACAAGTCAAATACCTGGTACCTAAGAGTGCAATTATAGAAAATAAAACTAATACCATTTCCACAAAAAGATGGATCATCATTTATTGAAGCGTGAAATAAAGGTGGTTCCGGGATTTACTTAATCTTTTCTAAGAACGGGACACCCAATTTCCAACCTCGTAATATATTAGGGTCACCAAATATTAGACATAATGGAATAAAAGGATCCGACGTAGGGAGTCAAGAGAGTCAGTGATAAATATAACTGTCACAGAGCACAAGGGAGGATGTTGATGCCATACCCGAAAGCTAAGCCCCACAAAAGAACCAGTCTCTGTCTTGGTCCTACGATTTTGTAACTTTAAGTTGCTTTGTTTTCTTTTTGACACTTGTTGCAGTTGAACCCATGAATTATTAAATGCTGTGCACGGATAATAAAAAATGACAATTTTTACATTTGCAAGCTAGGCTTTTTTATCTCAACTCCAAAGAAGGCCATTGGCTTAGGTCTGAGGTTACATGTTCATGATTATCATTATGTAGTACCAGATTGCTTGGTTGGAACTTGAAGCTTAACTAGCAACTAGCTATATCTAGTTATAATTTGTTAAACTGTTTATTTTTAGACAGGACATTCTATTTTCAATGGGTGCTGACAGTGTGTCTTATATGTGTTGCTTGATTCCTGTTGAAGTAATGTGTACACAAACATGCACCTTTTCACGACAATTGTAAACAAATTGGTCGTTCGAAACATTTTGGAAAACAGTTGAGTTAACATTAGGTGGAGTTTTCCACGTTAGATAACGTGAGTTTCTATACCTGAGTAGATACAAACTACAGATAAAAGTTACAGGTAAAAAAGAATACACATTGGAACCACCTTTTTGTGTTATACTATTTCCATTCAAGTTGCCAAGAGTTTGGTGGATTGCCCCAGAGTGTATCTATGAATGACCATTGACAATCTGGCACAGGACAAAGAGACTCTTTCAAGAATTCTTTATCCAGGATCCCGTCTATGAGGGCTTGCAACCCAAAGTCTGGTGTTGAGGATGCATCACCCAGCCAGCGCGATGGTCAGTCGTCAGGAGCTGCAAGGCTGCAATGAATGGACCTGGTTCAAGGTCGAGGCAGCTGTTGACCAGATATTTGCAATGCAAGGATCTGTGTCAGGAAGGTTTTGTGCAGGGGTAGTGCTGATGTGGGCTGCGGGGTCGATGCAGGGTCTCTGCACTGGGAGAATACTTGTACAGAAAGTGATGCATTGGTTCCTCTCCTGGTTGTGTCAAGCAGCAGAAGAGATGAGTCAGTTCTGCCAGATCAACAGATGGGCTGGCAAAGCACCTTCAGGTCCACTTCCAAGGGTCCAGGACTGGGGTGGCAACACTTAGCAGGGTAAGACTCATAGATGGCAGAGTCCAGGTGCTGGGTTCAAATGTGGTTGGAGCCATCTGTCACTGAGGCTATAGTCAGAAGGCCAGCCAACTAGCCCTTGGAGTCACGTTGGGGTCCTGGGTTCAGCAGATGCAGGTCCAGTCCTTTTCACCTAGCACGTCAGTGCAGTAGGCAGAAGTCCTTGAGGGCAGGAATCAAGCAGAGTGGTAGTCCTTTAAGCAGTACAGCAGTGCTTCTTCCTGGCAGAGTGCTTTACAGGACCAGAAGTGTACTGAACAGTGGGGTCCAGGGTCCAATGTTTATAGCTGGGTATTCCTTTGAAGTGGCAGAAGCTTCTAGAGGTTTCCTTTTGAAGTGCATACATTTCCTGCCTCCCCTGGCCTGGCTCCAGACTAACTACAGGGAGTATTCAACAATTTATGTAGAGGAAGGGCACAGCTTATACAAGTGTAAGTAGGGAAGAGGTAGGCCTTGCAGCAGTGAAAAACGAATGTAAAGATTTTTGACTGCCAAGGTACTTAAAACTTGAACATACATGTCGGTTCTTTTGAATATACTGCACCCTTTCCTCTGGGCTTTCCACAGCCTACCTAAGGGTGACATGTATATTAAAAAGGAAGGATTGGCCTGGGAAAAGGTTTACTTTGCCAGGGCAACATGGCAGTGTTAAAACTGCACCCACAGGCTGCAATGACAGACCTGAGACTAGGGCTACGTACCTGGGTAGCACAATTAGTGCTGCAGGCCCACTAGTAGCTTTTTATTTACAGGCCCTGGGCACAGGTACTGCCAAGTTACCAGGGACATAAATGTAAATTAAATACGCCATTGAGTATAAGCCAATTCTACCGTGTTTTAGGGAGAGGGCGCAAGTACTTTAGCTCTGGTTAGCACTGGCAAAGTGTGGAAAATCCTAAGGGCAGCAAAAACAAAGTCAGCAAAGCAGGAGGGCTGAAAGTAAAAAGTTAGGGAGAAAGCCACACCAAGGTTGCCAAGTCTAACAGCTGCTTATTCTTGTAATGGGGAGATGGTGTTTTCTTTATTTTACTTCAAAGTGTGAGCATTTTGAAAAGTAACCTATGTGATAATCTTGCTGAGGAACAGGAAGTGTGAAAAGAAAGGCTGTTGGATGTCATTTTTTTTAACACACAGCAACATTTAAATATCTGTAAGTTAACTGCACAAATTTTTCAAAATATATTAGCAGTTAGGAGAGCATAAATTAAGCCCTATTTTGTAATTCTGAAATTTGATGGAAACATAGGCCCTCATTACAACATTGGCGGTAAAAGCCACTTACCGCCGTGCAGAAGACCGCCAACACACCGCCGCGGCCCCGGAATCCCACCACAGCTATTATGACCCACATCTCGAAATCCGACAAAATTCAGACACCCACACAAGTCGGCCACACCAAAGGTCAGTGATAAACTGGCGAAAACAAAACCTCCACCGTCACGCCAACAGAAATACGCCCACACTATCACGACACACGAATCCACGCGGCGGTCTTTCAACCACAGTATTCCATTGCCGGTACACACCACCGCGCTCAAAATACACTCACTTCTACAAAATACCACCACATTGGACAATTCGAAATACACACACCTGATACACATACACACACCACTCCCACACACCCAATACAATATAAAACACACACCCACATCACCCACAAACAACCTACTACCAAAAATTCTGAAAGAAGGCCAGAGAGAGACACCACCATCCACAAACTAGCAGCAATAGGCACTCACCATCACCCACACAACTACCACGCACAAAACACCACACATCACTACATATCACCACACTTATCACCACACACACCACCCCACACATCACCCACACCACCCCATGGCACGGCAAAGACACCCCAGGTTCTCGGAGGAGGAGCTCAGGGTCATGGTGGAGGAAATCGTCCGGGGTAGAGCCACAGCTATTCGGATCACAGGTTCAGCACACCTCAATTGCAAGGAAGATGCAGCTATGGCGAAGAATAGTCGACAGGGTCAATGCAGTGGGACAGCACCCAAGAAATCAGGATGACATCAGGAAGAGGTGGAACGACCTACGGGGGAAGGTGCGTTCCGTGGTCTCCAGACACCACCTGGCGGTACAGCAGACTGGCGGCGGACCCTCACCTCCTCCCCCACAACTAACAACATGGGAGGAGCAGGTCTTGGCGATTCTGCATCCTGAGGGCCTCGCAGGAGTCAGTGGAGGAATGGACTCTGGTAAGTCAAATCTTAACTATCATATCCCCCCACCCTACCTGCATGCTATCACAGACCCCCACCCTCGCCCCCTCCCCTATCACTCCAACTCCTCACAAATGTACCAATAACACAAACCACACATCCAAACACCAAGCCCTGCATGACACAACAAAGCATGGACACCCATCACTAAAGCATGCCCACTGCACATACCCATAACAACCCCCTCAACCATCATCACACAAGCCCCCACACAGGAATGCTAGCACTGGGGTACACGGTCACCCACCCATTGCACACCATGACACACACAGATGCAATAATCATGTTTTTACACCCCTGCAGGACCCCTACCCAACGTCACCAGACAGGAGGGTCCAGACATCTCCACCCCACCCACAGAAGAGGCCCACAGTGATGACAACAGCTCTGTCCTACTGGATCCAGATGACCAGACCGGACCATCGTGGGCTTCGGGACAGTCGGTTCCCCTCACACAGGCACAGCCCACCACAGACCTTCCACCCTCTGGTAACACCAGCACAGCACCCACCCAGCGGGCCCATACCTCCGTCCCCAGGACACGGCAATCAGCTGTGTGTCCATCACTACAGGGAACCCAGGATAACCCACCACCCCAACAACAACAGGGACCTGGGGGCAGTGGCAGTGGGCACACGGTCCAGGGGACGGAGGCCCAGGAACACAGGGGAACTGGGAGGGCTGCCGTGCGACAGGGGGTGGACAGGCCAAGGGAACCCACTCTCCACGAGGCCCTCTCCTCCATCATGGGAGCATACCACCACTCCCAGGAGACAATGACAACGGTCCTGGCCAATTTTCAGGAGACCCAGTGCATGCAGGAGGAACAGTATTTGGGCTTCAGGGATGAACTCAGAACCATCAGCTCCGCCCTGGGCACCATCGTAGGGGTGCTGAAGGAAATACTTAACACCAGGAGGGACACTGTGGCACTCCAAGGGGCCCCTGACACTAGCATGGACGATGAACTGCCCACCACCTCTGCCGGCGCTAGTGGACAGGAGGCACCGCCACAGGACCACCCCACCAGCACCCCACCCCCTGCTGACGGAGAACCACCCCGCAAGCGGTCCCTGAGATCCAGGAACAAGACAGAGCACGAAGCCAAGAACCCCGCCAATAAATGAGACCACCCTGATTGTCATCCTACTGTCCCAGTTTGTAACCCTGTCTATATTGGAACTGCCCCAGATCCACTTCCTATGCCCATATGGGCAATGCACCTGTGAGACTAATAGACTGGACTCTGCCATGGACATTCCTCCACCATCCCCCCTCACCATTTTACAACCCCCTCCAATATTGAGCACTTCAATAAACACCCTTGAAGCACAAAACAATCAGGAGTCAGTCTGTGATTTCGAAATTGTGTATTAGCAATTACAGTGACAAAATGCTTTTTCAAATGTCATGTCAACATACCTATGTAACACAGCTCAAGTCTATGAGGAATCTAAGCAGATGACACATGTTGGAAACCACACCTGTGAAACCGTAAGGGAAAATGACAACTCAGTGACCATACACTGGGTGAAATCGACAGACAGGATAGAGGTAGAAGTGTTAAAGTACTTGTAGTACGCAGGAATGTTTTCTCACCTGTGTGTCACTGGAAATATTGCTGGATGACTGAGTCCCTGTTGTCAATATCTTCTTCCTCTGCTTCCTCCTCATCACTGTCCACAGGCTCCACAGCTGCCACAGCACCGCCATCTGGACCATCCTCCTGCAGAAAAGGCACCTGTCGTCGCAAAGCCAAGTTGTGAAGCATACAGCAGGCCACGATGATCTGGCACACCTTCTTTGGTGAGTAGAATAGGGATCCACCTGTCATATGGAGGCACTGGAACCTGGCATCCAGGAGGCCGAAGGTGCGTTCGATCACCCTTCTAGTCCGCCCATGGTCCTCATTGTAGTGTTCCTCTGCCCTGGTCCTGGGATTCCTCACTGGGGTCAGTAGCCATGACAGGTTGGGGTAACCAGAGTCCCCTAATAGCCACACCCGGTGCCTCTGGAGTTGACCCATCACATAAGGGATGCTGCTATTCCGCAGGATGTAGGCGTCATGCACAGAGCCAGGGAACATAGCATTTACATGGGAGATGTACTGGTCTGCCAAACATACCATCTGTACATTCATTGAATGATAACTCTTCCGGTTCCTGTACACCTGTTCACTCCTGTGGGGGGGGACCAAAGCTACATGGGTCCCATCAATGGCACCTATGATGTTGGGGATATGTCCCATGGCATAGAAGTCACCTTTCACTGTAGGCAAGACCTCCACCTGAGGGAAAACGATATAGCTCTGCATGTGTTTCAGCAGGGCAGACAACACTCTGGACAACACGTTGGAAAACATAGACTGTGACATCCCTGTTGCCATGGCCACTGTTGTTTGAAATGACCCACTTGCAAGGAAATGGAGCACTGATAGCACCTGCACTTGAGGGGGGATTCCTGTGGTATGGCGAATTGGTGACATCAGATCTGCCTCCACCTGGGTACACAGTTCCTGGATTGTGGCACGGTCAAACCTGTTGGTGATGATCAAACTTCTTTCCTCCATTGTCGACAGGTCCAACAGCGGTCGGTACACCGGAGGATGCCACCATCTCCTCACATGTCCCAGCGGACGTTGCCTATGAAGGACAATAGCGACCACAGAGTTAAACAACTCAGAGGTATGTACCCACAGTCTACACAGAACACCATCCATACACAAAATGTGGCCTGTATTTGTGTTGTGAGACAAGGCCTAGGTATGTGTGATGCATTTGGTAATTAGGCCATGTGGGCCCCTGAAATGGCGGCTGCCTGACCTCTAAACTGGGACAATGGGATGTGAGGTAACTGCGCTGCCGTTGTACACCGTCGCGGTAGGCAGTCGAAGACCGCCGCGCAATGCTGCATTGGTTAACATTGGACCCTATGGGTCCCAGGAGCCAATGACGATGTACGCCGGCGGTGATGGTACGCACCGCCGCAGACTTGACCGCCGCGGACGTGACCCCCATTTTCTATCTGTTGAATCACTCGATACCTGATCTTCAACAGGAGAGGACCTACACTGCAAGTGCTGCTGTGACCTCGGTCTGGAAGAGACAATGGCTTGTGCGTCTGGGGAAAGGGCCCCTGCCTTCACTGCAGAGGAGTTGGAGAAGCTCGTCGACGGAGTCCTCCCCCAGTATACGCTACTCTACGGTCCTCCAGACAAACAGGTAAGTACACAGGGAGCATGTTGTATGGGCTATGCCTGTGTGGAGAGGGCTGGTTGTAAGAAGGAAGGGGGCAGAGTTCTGCGTGCATGAAGGACTGTGAATGCATGTGCCACATGGCAAGGGTAGGGATGGGGGCCACTCACTTTGACGGTGCAGTTGGTAATGACTTCTCTTCTTCCCCTGTACATGTCATGTAGGTCAGCGCCCACCAGAAGAAGGATATTTGGCGTGCCATCGCCAAGGACGTCCGGACCCTGGGGGTCTACCACAGACGGAGCACCCACTGCCGTAAAAGATGGGAGGACATTCGCCGCTGGAGCAAGAAGACGGCGTAGGCTCAGCTGGGGATGGCCTCCCAACGTGGGAGGGGTGCCCATCGAACCATGACCCCCTGATGTTCAGGATCCTGGCGGTGGCCTACCCTGAGTTGGATGGGCGCTTGAGGGCATCACAGCAGACACAAGGGGTGAGTATACTCTCATTCAGCTGACTTTGAGCGCAGTGGAGTTGTCTGGGTGGGGGAGGAGGGCTGTGGGTTTCCCTAGGCTAGGGCGAGTTCCGTAGGCAAGGCCCCTCAGTAAGGCAGGCCATGTGGCACCCCACCCCACCTCTGTAGATTGCCAAGTACAGGTATTCATGCCCCTGTGTCATCTATGTGTGTAGATGTCGTCTATAGCCTTGTAGGCCATTTCCCAAGAATTGCACCAACGGCAGTGGTAAGCCATGCACTCAACCTGTCTTTCTTCTGTCGTCCCCCCCCTTTTTGTGGTCTCCCTGTTCTTGTGTGCATTAGCATCATCAGGCAGAGGTACAGTGGCACCGGAGCATGAGGGAGCTGCATCCCACATGGCCATGGAGGGCCACACTACGGACTCAGAATACACCAGTGAGACGGAGGGCGAGCGGAGCACCACGGCGGTCACAGGATCTGCAACTCATCCTCCAATGGGAGCTCCCTTGTGGTGGCGGCAACATCTGTGCCCCACACTTCTACAGGTACAGCCGCCACCCCCCTACCAGCACCGCCCTCCCAGCAGCCCCTCAGCCTTCGCCCTGTGCCCGCTCACCCAGGAGGGTGGGCATCACCTTCGCCCCAGGCACCTCAGCCCCTGCCCCAGTCACCTCTGCTGCCCTCAGTGAGGAGGCCATTGACCTCCTCAGATCCCTCACTGTTGGGCAGTCTACCATTTTGAATGCCATCCAGGGTGTAGAAAGGGAGTTGCAACACACAAATGCATTCCTGGAGGGCATTCATTCTGATCAGGCTGCCCTTCATCGAACCGTTCAGACTCTGGCCTCAGCACTGATGGCAGCCATTGTCCCTGTGTCTAGCCTCCCCCCTCCAACTTCCTCCACCCAGACCCAATCCCCTGTACCTCTGCCTATCCCAAGCACACCATCAGACCAGCCTGCACACACCTCAACAAACAAGGGAAGCTCAGGCAAACATAAGCACCACACATCCCATAGGCACTCACGCAAGCATCACACACATACAGACACAACAACATCCACTGTCTCCACTGTGTCCCCCTGCTCCTCGTCTCTGGGACCAGTGGTGCCTGTTGTTACAGGTATGTGGAGTGCACCGGCCACCAGGCCAGCCGGTGTGGCACGGAGCCACAGCACAGCCAGTCCCCCCCTGTGCAGCACCAGAAGTTGGACAGTGCCCGGCGGGGGAGGGGGAAGACTCCAGCCAGCCAAGCCGCTCACAAGGGTCCCGGGGGGAGTGTCGACTCAGCTTTGACTCCTCCCAAGGTGGGGATGGGGCAGAGGAAATCTCCAAAGTCTGGGAGGAGCAGCACGGCGGAGAAGACCGCCATCATCCCCGCTGCCCAGGAGGCCACCGCCAGCCCCATCGTCACTGCCCAGGAGGCCACCGCCAGCCCCATCGTCACTGCCCAGGAGGCCACCGCCAGCCCCATTGTCGCTGCCCAGGAAGCCACCGCCAGCCCCATCGTCACTGCCCAGGAGGCCACCGCCAGCCCCATCGTCACTGCCCAGGAGACCACCGCCAACCCCATTGTCACTGCCAAGGAGGCCACCGCCAGAGTCACTGCCCAGGAGGCCACTGCCAGAGTCACTGCCCAGGAGGCCACCGCCAGAGTCACTGCCCAGGAGGCAACCGCCAGAGTCACTGCCCAGGAGGCCACCGCCAGCCACAGCCCAGCTGGCCAGGAGTGCCCCGCAAGCCACAGCCCAGCTGACCCATGAAGGACCGCCAGCCACAGCCCTGCTGGGCAATGAAGGACCGCCTTGGCAAGGACCGCTGAACAGGTCAGGCACTGGCAACTCAAGCAACACTGAACAGGCCAAGGACCGCTGAATAGGGCAAAGACCGCCATGGCAAGGACCGCTGAACAGGGCAAAAACCGCCATGGAAGCAACCGCTGAACAGGTCAGACACTGGCAACTCAAGCACCCCTGAACAGGCCAAGGACCGCTGAACAGGGCAAAGACCGCCATGACATGGACCGCTGAACAGGGCAAAGACGGCCATGGAAAGCACCGCTAGCCCATTAGCGGCAGAGGCAGTGATGCAACTGGGACCGTCACGGGGTGAGTGCTGCACTCTGGGCACCAGTCCCCCTCCAGAACCAGTGGAGACCTGCATCCACTCCATCTGTCCTTGGCAGGATGAAGCACTCTGGGTACCAGTCCCCCTCCAGAACCAGTGGAGACCTGCATCCACTTGAGAGACTGTGGCTTTGCACTCCCCAGGATGGAATAGTGAGCAAACCACCCACTGTAGAGACTTGAGAGACTGTGGCTTTGCACTCCCCAGGATGGAACAGTGGGCAAACCACCCACTGTAGAAACTTGAGAGACTGTGGCTTTGCACTCCCCAGGATGGTACAGTGGGCAAACCACTCACTGTAGAGACTTGAGAGACTGTGGCTTTGCACTCCCCAGGATGGAACAGTGGGCAAACCACCCACTGTAGAGACTTGAGAGACTGTGGCTTTGCACTCCCCAGGATGGTACAGTGGGCAAAACACCCACTGTAGAGACTTGAGAGACTGTGGCTTTGCAATCCCCAGGATGGTACAGTGGGCAACCCACCCACTGTAGAGACTTGTGAGACTGTGGCTTTGCACTCCCCAGGATACATCAATGGGCATGGAGCCCCCTCGTGGATTTGGCGTGGTGCACTCATCCGGCTGAGGTGCCCCCCTTCCCTTCCCCCTGAGGTGCCTGTTGTATTTCTATCTGATGCCCCTGCAGTGTTCTCTCCGTTTGGATCTGGTATCTTGTGTGGGCCTCGCCCATGCATTTTGGGCCCAGTGGTCCACGGACTATGAATGGTGCAATACCTGCACTACTAATCGTGGAGTATATTTTTTTATTGTGTATATATATATATGTATATATTTACTTACTGTATTTGGATATATTACAATGGTTCCACTCATTTCCTTTTGTCTTTGCATTCTTCCAGGGGGTTTGGGGGGTGTTACTGTAATGTATAGATAAGCATTGGTGTGTGTGTTGTAGTGGGTGTGGGTCGGGTGGGGGTTGGGGTGTTGAGTGTGTGTGTGTCCCTGTGTTTTTGCCTCCCCCCTCCCCTATGTCGTAGGTGCAGTACTCACCGTGATGTTCGCCGCCTGCGTTGATGCTCCTCGTAGAAGAGCAGGAAGACTAGCACTGGAAGAATATGAAGTTCCGGCTCCATGGTGCCCTCCTTACTCGTGGAGTGTGTAGAGGTGAGCGTTTTTCCTTTGAAATGGCTGTTTCCGCCGTGTTTGCATCCGCGGTGAATCCGCCCCGGAAAAGTTGGCGGATTGGTAGGTTGTGATACTGTGGGCGGTACATTGTCTTCCGCCTGTCTGTTGGCGGTGACCGCCGCGCTGTTTGTTTGTACCGCCGAGGCAGTCGGATTGTTAAAGTGGCTGTCTTTGTTGACGGTTCCTGCCATGGTCATAATTGCAAAATGTTTACCGCCGGCCTGTTGGCGGTCTTACCGCCGCTTTAACACCGTCCACCAGGGTTGTAATGACCACCATAGATTTTAATGCGATCCAAACATATCAAAGCACTTTATTAATTGATGTACAAATGATGAATATTCGTGAAACCCAATTTCCACACATTATCATTTGTGTCAAATATAGTTTCATCAGTAAAACTGCATATCTGTGCACATTTAGTGGTAAACGTGCTGTCTGTAACTGACTGTGCATTACCACACCATGCTATAGTAATATATGCGTGAAAGTGTGCTCCAAAGTGCACCACCAGCTACATACCACACCTTTACCATTCTCTACTGAATGTGTGTGGCTTTTTTCCTACTCTTGTTGTTACCATGATGCTTGAATTTTCCATAAAGTCTATGGGGGTCATTACAACCCTGGCGGTACAAGACCGCAAGGGCTGAAATTACGGAAGCACCGCCAACAGGCTGGCGGTGCTTCCCTGGTCATTACGACCGCGGCGGAAGCGCAGCGGTCACACCGCCGTGGCGGGCGGTTTCCTGCCACAATGGCCCCAGCAGTAGTAATCCGCCAGGGCAGCGCTGCTAGCAGCGCTGCCTAGGGGATTACGAGTCCCCCTACCGCCAGCCTTTTCCTGGCGGTTTGAACTCTGCTGGTTGCTCCACTGGCATGTGCAGTGAAGGGGCCCCCTGACAGGGCCCCATGCAGCTTTTCACTGTCTGCATAGCAGACAGTGAAAAGCGCAACGGGTGCAACTGCACCTGTCGCACGGCCGCAACACCGCCGGCTCCATTTGGAGCCGACTCCTATGTTGCGGCCGAGATCCCCGCTGGGCCGGCGGGCTGAAACCAGGTTTCCGTCCGCCGGCTCAGCGGGGATCTCATAATGACCGCGGCGGGGGTGCGGCTGCATTGGCGGCCGTCCGGCGGTCAGATCTTGGGGCCGCCCGCCAAGGTCATAATGAGGGCCTATGACTTTACTGACATAACATTGATGGCAACACCTCCACTCTGAAAATTGTTTCAGCACCACTATTGAAATGCCCTGTTTTCACACCCCTTCGCCTTGTGAATCACTTGGATTTAGAAATTATGTCTTGCAAATCGTAAAGACATTTATGACTCACAATGCTCTTTGGTATACTTCATTTTTATTGTTTCCTTCTTAAAAGTTTCCACTCTCTAATGAATCAGAAAACTATCTTTCATTCAACATGTCTCATTTTTCTTAACAGTTAGATGACTTCACTGTATTGCACACCGACCGTTAACAGCAAACGTGAAAAATTGAAAATGAATGAGTTGAAAATAGCTCTGCATTACAAGCAATACAGTTATGCAGAGTCTTGCTAAGAGACCTCATAATCTCTAAGAAGCTGAGTAAAACATTACAGATTAGCAGATAACAATTTGTCTTGAAATAATTCAACAATAATTTACATCTTGCCTCGTAGGACCAATTCACTTACTGGTTGGAACTTGTTCAGTTTCCTGTATCCACTTCCTGTACTGAGGGAAGGAAGTTAGACAGCTACTGCTGGCTACACAGGTGGCTATGGAGGCCTGGTGGAGAGCCACTGGCTGTATAGGTTGGACGGGTAGGATTACATGGGTGACGCCACTTTTGGTAAGGTGCTTGGTTAGAGGAGATTGGGAAACTTACAGGATTTGGTCCTGGGATCTACTGGGGATTTCTCGCATAGGCAACCTCCTAGAGTGTGGATAAGCTGAAGCAGTTTGCATTTTTCCAATGCAACTACTCCATACATCATAACTAGGAGAAGGTGAAGAATTCTGGCCCGCTGGCAGAGTTCACAGAGTTTTGCTTTCTCCACATGGAACGCGGAGTTCAGAGAAACTTCGCAAAGCAACGCAAAGCACATTTTTTTCTCTTGTGCAGCTCACCAATGTTAGGTTGGTGAACTGGAAAAATCAGCACGCTCGCTGGCGAGAGCGAGATTTCTGGACACGGGTGGTCACAGCAGGTCTCTACCACTCGCGTTGGGAAAGCTGCCACTCACATTGATGAAGCTGCCACTTGAGTAGAACATTTACTCGAGTGAAAGAAAGAAGTTAGCGGCCTCTGGCATGCCATGTGATAGAGTTCACACAAATTTTACAGTGCAGGAAACTCCTGGCGTGGAAAATCAGCATGAACAGTGAGACTTACCCAAACTCAGCTGCTTGTGGAATTCTGTGTAGCGCAGTAGAGTTTTTTCAGCACTACTCGGAGTTTCGTGTAGCAGAACTTTGCAAACTCCTTCCAGGCCTAGTAGTCACCAGTTCCTGAAGTATGACCAGCTGCCACACACCTGACTAGTGGAGGGCTTAGAGATGCTGGACTTACCTGAATTTGTCCCAGTAGACAGACAGCTGCTATTGGAGGAACTGTACTCTAAAGTTATCTCCCTTACAACTAAGCCATTCAACAACATTATGCCAGATAGACTGGCCAAACTGAGGGAAAGTTTGAGCCAGAAAGTGGGAAATTTTGAGGATGTAGATTGGAAGGCAGCCCTGAAGCACTAAGGGATGTGGTGATACATCCTGCCTATACTTGATTCAGCTCAAAATTCTCTTTCAAGCATATTGTGATAGAGATCAATTACATTGTATGGGATGGGTGACCTCCCTGGACAGTCTTCAGTGTGGGGAGGTGAGGGGGTCTTATATACACAAGTTGTGGAGTTGCTCGGACATCCAGAGATACTGGTCGGAGGTGGTGAGAGAGGTGAGATGGGAGGTAGATGAAACCCCCCATTTAGAACCTAAGTATAGCCTGTTAGGAATACCGGGTGATGTTAATGTTCCCAGGGCACAGCTTCTCTTTTAAAACCTGGGTCTGGTGGTGGCAAAGCATGATGTAGCATGTTATGGGGAGCATCAAAATCCCTGTCACTGCAGAAAGGGAGGAGAGGAATGGACTTCGCTCAGCAGTTACTCAACCCGACTATGCTGGTAGGAGCTTGTCGAAGCTCAATGCAACTGCTTTAAATTCTACATTAGAGGATAACTGCCTGACATTGGCCAATTGGGTGGACTCCGATGCACAAATCATTGATGATTGGATTTGTTCTGCACTTGACTCCCTTATCTTTATCATGATTAGAAAGCATCATAGAACCCTCCCACCAGCTCCCTGGTTTAATGACATTTTGCTCGAAAAGGAAACAAGCTTGTAAATTCTTGAACTAATTTGTCATGAAACTTATTGCGCATCAGGCAAAGTCAAATATGAGGTGGCTCTAAAAGAGTATCATAAAAAACCCATTGAGCTGCTAGAGCCTCTTTTTTCTTAAACAAAATTAGATTCTCTTAAAACTGCTCAAAAAACCTTCTTCAGGTTGTTAAGACACTCTCTGACCCTGCAAACATGACACCTGCCATTTCTCTATCACAATTCCAGTGTGAGTAGTTAGCCACCTTCTTTTAAAAAAAAAAGTGGTTGATATCTAAGCTTTTTTTCGCTTCACATCAAAATATATTCCTCAACACGCTTACCTGACAGACCTGCAGATTGAGCACATTCTACCTTTTGTACCTGCCAAATTTTTCTTCTCTCCTGTGTAC
Organism: Pleurodeles waltl; assembly: GCF_031143425.1. Taxonomy (NCBI): domain Eukaryota; kingdom Metazoa; phylum Chordata; class Amphibia; order Caudata; family Salamandridae; genus Pleurodeles; species Pleurodeles waltl. The sequence continues at coordinate 855,466,403 of NC_090446.1, read as the reverse complement.
TATTAAGTCACGTTCACCTCTTGACCTGTGTCCTCTTTTGATGTTCTGTAAACTTAAATCACAGTCATAGAAATTTTTTACTCAGTTTTTAAATACTTTTCTTTTGGAAGGCACTGTTTGAAGGGCATGAAAACATGCAATGGTCAAGCCCTTGTTGAAGAAACCTAATTTTGATCAGTGTTTTTGATCAAATTATATGTTGATATCTCTACTACCCACCCTATCAAAAGTGTTGAAAAGCCTGTGAATAAACAGCTGGTGTTGTTCACAAAAATGAATGGCCTGCTCCACCATTCTCAATTAGACTTTAGAGAATGCCATAGCACAGTGTTGCATAGGTTCTCATTATGGTAATGAGGCTACTGGAATTGGGAAGCAGAATCGTATAGATTGTAGGGTACTAAGAACAATTCCACACCATGTGACGCCTGTTGGCCTAATCTGTTTTTTTTGGCTAACTAGAGGCGCCTCATCTCTACCCGAAAGCAGGGATAATTGTGGCAATTGGGCACATGACAAGGAAAACTCCTCAGGGGAATCGTGGTCAATCAGATCTCATCCCTTTCCCTCAGTTACATTGGTCTCACGCAGGCAAAGACAACAGAAGCAGAATATAGTTCAAAAAGGGTTTATTGAAGTAACTGCATCTTAGATAAAATGGCATGTATTGCAATAACTAGGATTGTAAAACACAATGAAAGCAAGAAGGTGACAAGGAGAGTGAAACACAAAAACAGTCCCACCATACTGTCGCTAGGAGTGAGATATAGTTCTCCTTCCTACGCTATGTTCGAGCCCAGCATAATAAGCCTAATCCGCCCTTCAGGTTGCCCCCTGGGAAAGCATCATCCCTAATACCTGAGTAAAGAAGACTGTGGTCTAGAAATACACTGTCACCAAGTAAGTCAGGTGCTTGGCTGTCTAAGCAAGCAGCTGTAATGAGACAATCAGCATGCAGTTGTGTCATCTGGCTGGGATCTCCCTCTAATGTGTATGGGACAAAGGAGTGTTTGTATAATAAAATAGTTGACATTCAACGTTCCCACGTATGCGTGTGTATGTTTAGGTGAATGTTGGAGACACTGCATACCACTTTTGCCAGCAACCTATCTGAATGTAGACTTGAAGAAAGCACAAGGTGAAATGAATGTCCTATTATGAAGGTATTGCTTTCCTAGACGAATGATAGAGAGAAATAAAACAATACCGCAAATGTGGCTATTGCTAGAAAAATAAAGCGATGCTGAGTAAAAGGTAACTGGGCTAAAGTGCACAACGGCAGGCATTGTTTGCTAAAATAATGTGTCTATAATCTGGCTAAAATAGCTACACAACACCCTCCCCTGGCCAGTTAGTGATTTAAAAGCTTCAAAATGAAAAAAAGCCTAATAAAAGCCTATCAATTAAAGCATGTAAACATAAATTTCACTAGTGACAAGTTAAAAGACACTTGAAAAGGAATAAAAGGACAATTTAAAAGACCAATAGTGGTGCCAAAAAAAGTCAAATTCAAAGTTCAATGTAATTTTGAAAATCGCCAATTATATACAGGACAATTAAAGCCAGGAAATGTTCTGCTTCGGCATAGAGCACTCATGTTCCAAAGCCTGGGCTTCAGCTGAGGCAGCAGCATTCCGTGTTGTGCCCAATGTTGAGTTAGGAGCCGCGATATCCACAAAGGGCAACTCATAGACAGCTTCCCATAACAAACGCACCCTCAACGCGCATGTCTAATAATGAGCCCTCAGCTGCGTCCAATGAAAGCAAGCACTGCATAGGAAGAAAGACTTTCAATGCACATTCAAAGAGCCACCAAAGGCACCGAAACATGAGCTTCACACAATCCAAAACCGGTCGGAGTGACTGGGACCAGTTGCACTTCAGTTGTTCTAGGAGTGGTGCTCTGAAATACTGCATCATGCTTTCATGACACAGTTGCACTGGTGGAAGCGCTTTCAGTCCTTCTTTCTGTGAAGGGACATCCATTGTGGAGAAAAAGTAGCAACAGCAAAATGCCTTATTACAGCCAAAGTAATTGGAAATCCCCTGAAAATACTTGAAAATATTGAGTGTATGGCTGAAGGTATTAAGCCAAATATAGAGGAGAAGGTGTAAACAAAACCAGAACCAATGGCCTTAAAAAATAAATTGGTGATTCCAGTAGTACTGGACGTGTTAAATATTCGTCCCACAAGTTCACCAAAGTGTCTCGGAAAACGGGCTTAAATGGGACTGAATCTCTACTGATGACCTCGCAACCTGAAGTACACAGGTCTCACGTGCAGATGTAAGTGCCACCTGTTTTTGAAACAATGAAGCCTTGAGTCTGCTCAACTTGTAAAAATTCACATCAGAAGTAGCAATATGAGGCCAAGTGCCTGCTACATTTTTTATTTGCATAGGGGGGAAAGGTAATTCCTGTAACATGTAACAACTTGGGAGACCTAAATGACATAAGCTATTCCGGCTCACATTCCACAACAGCTCTCCCTGTTAAGGAGCACATAGCTACCATTTGAGAGCACCTGGAACGCAGGTCTAATCAGGGGGACTGGATCTCCCTTCAGATAACAAGCCAAATTTGATGCCGAAGCATTACATGCCCTGTGCAAGGACAGCTGTTTACAGACCATCTAATGGCTCACAGAAGTCTCACATTCAGTACCTCTAAGAAAGACTTCTTTCAAGCCACTGAAATATTTGTACGAAAACGGAAGCTCCCACACCTTGAGTATATTGGAGTGTTGAAATAGGCAGAATTATAACCCCGTGTATTAGCCATTCAGCAAATGGTATTTCAGCCACAGTAAAAGGCAACCTTTCTAATTTCTCGATGTTTAGCATGACATGTATTGCTTTCTTCTAGCCATTATTTGTTGTTGCTGCATTCATCAATTGAATGTTGAAAAAATATCCCTTACACTAATGTGTTGCCAGGGAATGCAACCTGCCTTCAGTGTTTGTAGTGTCCAACCCAACTGCATAATGGACCTCAGCTGACTTTGTCCATGGTGTAAAGATGACATGTCACTCTGAACAATATCTACTGCAGAGGATATAATATTATTTAAAGTGTATATCCAGTCGGACAAGGTGTTAATCCCATTATCTACAATGGCTAATGCTTTCCTGAGCAATTTGCCTTAACTAGGCAGACGCTTCTTGTTGGGAAAGCTTCCAAATCTCATCATATACTGCATATAAGAAGCATTTTCTGCACTGTTTTCTGGGACCTAACAGGAAATCCTGTAAATCTGTTTCATTGGACAGGAGACTGAGGTGTTATTTGAGGAACTCTTCAACCATTGTTGGCATAAATTCCCTACACTATATGTTCTCACTATACCCGAGTGTTCTGAGGACACAGCGCGGGTCCGGCCTATTTGTTCTAAAACCCCCCATGGAGTTTAAAAAACCTGTATGGCACCCATTGGTTTCTACTGGCCACAATAACCACCCACCTGGATGTGAAAGTGATGTGTTAAATGTTCCATTCTGGACCCATTCATTGAGCTGTTGTTCAGAAGCATGTATATATGTTTGCCATTTGTAAAATTTTGCAAGGGTAGGAATGTTGGTCGCATTCAATTCCTTAATTTTTGCCAAGCCTAGACAACTAGTTTGTTGTACAGTTTCATTTAAAAATATCTTTTGAACAGATATCAGGCATGCTCTAAATAAAGCTTCCTTTCCCCTTATCTGCCAAATTTTAGTTCCCCACACACTTTTCGAATCTTTTGACCTCAACCAGTACTCATAGCTTTTTATAGCCAATCAGGAAATAAAGGAATCAGAATAAATCAATTTTGTGTCTGTCAGTAAAATATGTTGACTTTCCATCACTAGTAGTCTGAAATAATATGACTCAGCATCTTTAAAATTGTGTCCAGAAAAATTTGCAAACTTTTCAGTATACGTTTTGGAACTCCCCACTGGTGGAGTCCGACTGTATAGATTTCAAAATAGTCTTGTAGTACTTGCTCTCTAAATGAAATGATGTCCATAATAATTATAACAGAACACATCTCCATATTTCTCTTTGGATTGATACAGATCCTCATTTTCAAATATTGTATAAATCTGCAAATCAGGCATAATGGAATCAACTGTTTTCACATCCCAATCATCAGAAACTACTCTGGGTGTAATGATATAGTTCATAGAAAGTTTGAATACATATGGAATTTGAATGACCTCCATCGGGCCACATATATGAAATAATACTTTATTGCAAACAATCCCATCAGGAATTGGTATGGCAGAAATGTTCACTAGGGACAAGTCCCTGCGGACTTTGTGTGATGAAAAATGTGGTTTTAGGACTTCATCCACCGGTTCAACTGTAAAGCATTCAGGAAGGTAATGACCATGTATGAGTAAAAGGAAAAAAAATACAAATCCAAACCAAAGGACAGTTAGTAAGAACCATAGATAATTCCATGGAAGAATAAAGTAATACATTTTGAGCCAAATTATCAGCTCACGTGTGCTTGATATTTCTCTTGCATTAGAGGCAGATGAGTCAATGAAAGTGTCATAGATGTCGGCAAAATATCCAGAAGCAGTTTGTGCAAAAACTGGAGCCGTGTTTGGAAGAGGAGAACTAGCAAAAGACTCCCTCAGTGGTTTATAGTAGACTATGCCATCCATTTGTATAGAATTTTAATAAAATTGATCAGTATTATTACTGTTATTCGTAGTAGTAGAAGTTAGTGGCACCAATGAAATCTCATTTTCTGTCCTCCTCAAGCTTGGAGAGCTGTCAGCGTTGCTGCTGAAAACCTGTGGAGGAACATCCTGGTCTATAGTGAGAGGGATTCAGGTACTACCCAGGAGTCCCTTAGGTCTGCTGTGCAGGATCAGCTACATGGTGTAGCTAGACATTGTCGATGTGGATTTTCTTTAGAACCAGGCAGAAGTGGTAGAATGACAGTTCTGGTACTGTGTATTCCCTGGACTGGCACTGATGCACAGTAAGAAGGACCAAACTCCTTTCTCACAGCAAACATTTCACGCACTAGACCCCACATTTTTTTAATCCAGGCTGTAGATGTTACTGGTACATCCCTTATTCCCAAAGAGGCAGCACTGGCAGATGTGTTGTCATCACGGAACTGTTGTAAGTCCTGCAAGACAGTGTTCATTTATGTCAAAAGGTGTATCTGCCACCTCCACGCCAGGACCATCAAGATCTAGAAGATACATTTGTGTTCTGAACAGGCATTTGTATGAATTACGCCCCCTCAAGGACCTTCTAGGCAGATTATTAAGTTCTCTCTGGACTACATACAGGTGTGTAAGCCAACTATGACCCATGCCTAATACTCTGGCTGTTAAGGATTGCTTAAAATCTCAGTTTTGTCGCTCCAACACTCTTTCCCTTCGGATGAATGGAGACGAGTAATGCAGTTACACCTCTTATGAAGCCATTGCAACCCTGAGAGCCTTTGAGGCAAAAGCAGGGCACTGGTTCGAGTGGAAAGCCTCAACAGCATATGTGCTGATTAAGACTTGCAAATCTTTAATAACAGTTCAGGCATCAGCGGAGTATTGTGGCCAAACTCCTAGAAATCTGGAGCGGTATTGTGGCCAAACCCATAGAAATCTGGAGCATGAATCAACAGCAACTAAGATGTACTTGTATGCACTATCAGGTGTCAGGGGACCACAGTGGTCCAATTACACACATTGTAATGGTTTGTCGGATATAAGGAGGGATGTCTGCGGTGGGCGATTGATGGTGGATCCTTTTATTTGCTGGCAGATGTCACAACAAAGGACATACTGCTTGCTCTGTTTACAGAGACCTGGCCACAAAGTAATGTGCTTGTAACAATGAAATTGTAGCCGCCACACCAGCATAGGCAGAAGCAACTCCCTCAATTCTGGTATTTGGGGTTTATTGGAAATCACACGATTTCCCACCCCTGGAATCACTACTAGGGGTGTATTAGGGCCTGATATGCAGTAGGAGTGTTTTGCAGTATATGATTTTGGTAAGGGAGTGCCAACAGCTGAAGCTTTCACAGCTGCCAGCGTTTCATCATGCAATTTCTTTTTTGAATGAGTTATTGCAGCAAAAGAAGCCGTAGTTACTGCTGATTTGGCTGCTTCATCACCCAAGGGGTTGCCTGCAACATGTATTCCAACACGCTGATGTTCTAGTGTATGTACAATATGGACGCTTGGTAGCGTTTCCTGAAGATCCTCTACTTTTCCTGACAGAAGTCTGTGATTAATGGTGTGTCCTTTTGAATCTGTGAAAAAAATTCTGGTGCCGGTATTGCAGATATTAATTGAAGGACAAGATACAATAATATGAATCACAGACAATCAGCGTCATCTGCTCAGGATTCGTATGTTCCAGTGCCATCATTAGAGCCTTGAGCTCTACAAGCTGTGCAGTGCAGTCCTCTAGGGTGTGCGTGTAAGTATGTTGTGGATGGAACTTGCCATCCTTCATGTATCCACTCACGAATGCGCAAGTGGAGGAATGTTGATGTTTGGTGCCTATAACTGGTTGGGCTGAACCATCAGTGTACAAAGTTGTCTGTTATTGTTCATTAGGCAATGTGTTTGCTGGAAATGGATATTCATGTTCATATTGCAAAAATTGTTGGGTTTGTAATTTTGAGTCAAAAATACAATCTACATCAGTGGCCGTCAGAGACATTGCCCATTGGATCCAACTTGGATGTAATGCTTTGGAGTTAGGAACGCTAGCTTTGGTAACAGCTTGAAGGGCTGGAATGGGGTATATTACAATGATGCGTTTCCCCTGGGTCAGAGTTCTCTTTTCAATGAACAGTAGTGAGTATTTTCTCAGTGGGAGCAAAGCGTTGCTCTGCTGTGGAATACAAATGTGATTTTTATGCAATTGGGATGGTCTCACCCTCATTGAATGTCACAGAGGTGAAACCAATGGCACCAGCAATTACTCTGATGATCAAATATTGTTGTTGTCCCTTGTATGTAGGTGTTTTACTTCAAGCATGTCTTGTTGTAATGCTCTGAGAATGTGTGTGTTCAACTGTCCAGAATTTGCTGATAAAGTCAGGATGTATTAAGTCATACAATGGTTTAAAGCATTTTGCATTATCTGGAATGTATGTTTAGACAAAATTTAAAAAGCCCAACAAGAACTGAAGCTTTTTTATTGTATTTGGTTGTTGTAATTGTGTGCATTTTTCAAAAAATTGGGGCTCAAGGCTCTTGCCTTCATCCAACAGTTTGTATTCCAAAAACAGGACACTAAAGAAGGGTATTTTTGTTTTTTTGTATTTAATTTTCAGCCAAATTCAGCAAATCTTACAACAATGTGGGCTACCAGTCTTATATATTGCTTGAGGTCATTGTCTGTGAGATAGATGTCATCCACGTCTGACAACGCTTCAGAGTCAGTGTCATGTAAGACAGATATAACACGAGCTGAGAACAGTCCTGGACTGTTCTTGTACCCCTGTAGGAGTCAGCAGAATTTTTTCTGAGAGCCTTAAGTGCTAAAACTTGTTATGTCCCTTTTTTCAGGCACTATGTTTTGGCGGAAAAATGCATTGGCAATATCCAGGATCGTTTTATATTTTTTGTGCACTATATTGTTCATAAGTGCTGTGCTGTGTGCATTTTGTATCGCAAATGTGCATGTGTGACTGTTTAATATCTGTAGTCTAAAACTATTCTACCAGAATGGTTGGGTTTAGCGACAGGAAACAATGGATTGTTCATTGGCGAAACACAGGGTTCAATTATGCCCTGGTACTCTAATTGTTTGAGGATTTCCCTCACATGTGCTTTAGCTTCATACTCTATTGGATGTTGGGGTTGATGTTGAGGTTGTGATTTAAATGGTATTACATGATGGGGGGAATCTTCATCCCACCCTACATGATTGCGGTATATCGCAGGTGCCTGTGCCACTGCCCAATCAATAGTGTGTATTTCAATGAGCTTTCTGGGAGCAAGGGGCAAGAAGGGTTTTTCAATACCCTCTCCTACTTAGGGGAGATCACGGACAAATTCTGGTGGCCAATCTTTTTTGGACAATAAAATATCATAAATGGTGATGACACGGTGTCAAAAGATAGTATTGATTGTGCGTACGATGTCTCCATCTAACTGTATAGTTACTTTATACACTCTGTCGGGCATGAAGACATGCATGTCCGAAGTCTCAACGTGTAAGAAGTCATTAGCTGCTTTCACCTCCAGATGCTCTTGAAGATCCCTTTGAAATATTGGGACCCCTGCTGCACTGTCTAGCAGTGCCAGTGCCCACTTCCTGTTCTTCAGGAAAGCCCTCTTCCTGAGTGGCATGTAGTATCGTAACTGTTGCCACTTTTTATTTTTAACAGTTTTTTTTAATTGGGTAAGTTTTTCTTCTTTCTTAATAGAAACTTCAGAATAGGGTTGTGAGTCCTTTCTTGGCTTCACGTACTCTGTTTGCTGCTCTGACTGCCCACCTCTCTCACTGCGTTCCAGTGAGTCCTGAAAGGAACAAGATTAGCGTGTATCAGTACATTTAAATCTGTCTGGTGTTTTTATATTATATCTATTTCTAAGATTATATCTATTCTGAGGGGTCTCTGAATGCGGAGATTCCCCCCTTTCTTTTCTAGGTGTTGTTTTTTCCCCAGCGGTTTTTTAGAACCTTCAGTTGCTTGCTTAGTAGAATCTATATTAGATTTACTTTGAAGTTGTGGTTAAATTGATCTGGTCCCCAGAGCATCTCGACCAATACTAGAGTAGGTCTCAGCAATAGTCTTTGGCAGCTCACGTTCTTGATCCTGTACCGAAATGTCCCAGAGCCGCAAGCGCACTGCTAGTGCAACTGCTTCCCCTTTAAGGTTACTTAATATAATTGAAGACACAGTAGCTGAGTTGCCCATTAATAGCATTCCCAAATCCAGGGCCGGGGCAGCTCCGTATTCATCTTGAATTTGTTTTGACACAAGATTGGCAAGTGTTTGTGTACTGTGGGTGGAAATGTAGAGCGTGGCAAATACTGTGCCCCATGTGTTGCAGTTATCTACTGTCGGAACCATCCCAAATGGTAAGCACATAGTGGGTATTCTATGTTTGTCTTGAGGACCCATGTGGGGAAAGACTGCTTCCAGCGTGTTTTTTTTTTTTGGAGCGAACCAAAACGGAATTTCTTCCATCTTGGCGGGTGCTTTACCCATGATCGAATGTACAGTTGCTGGGTTAATACCTGGCATAACTGCGTGTGGTTGCACTAGGGCATCTAGTGCTGGGTTAGTATTTAGTGTGTGCATTACAAACTGTACTAACAGTCTGCATCTTCTAGTGAGCTCTATGTATAAGCGACGGACCTCAGCTACCGCTAAGTTTAATGCATCAGGGTGTGATGTATATGTGCCCGGTAAAGACCAGGTCGGGCCATCGTTACACAGAGGACCAAACCTAATGTGTAATATTGAAAGTGGTAATGCGCCATCAAGCCAATTATTATGGTCTTGATAAGATAAAGGTATTTCTAAATATGCATAAGCTCGGTATTGTGCAGGTATGTTTGCAGGTGTATAGTGATGAAAAGTGTTTGTGTTCCCATCAACTGCTGGAAAAGTGACGCAAGAATAGAAAATGTCAGTACTGTAGGCTGGATGAGTCTCAACAACAAATGTGACTGGATCCCCCTGGCCCCTTCAACCATTTGCCAATAAGTGTGCAGGAAGGGGTGGTCCCATATTGAATGCAATTACAACTCATTGCGGGTTCGCCATGTTAATAGTAAATGCGTGTTCAGAGATAAGGAAAGCAGCTGGGGATTGATCCTTTTAAGGTTTAAGCTTGAACAACCTAAAGCTTTAGATAGGTACTACCTATTTAGCTGAGTAGGAAATCCTCAATACAACGGATGTCTCCATACATAGTATCAAGGAGTCTTTAGCCTTTAGTGAGACAGAGATACTTAGGAGGATCCGAAAATTAGTGCCTGACCAAACGTTGGCAGCACCATGTCATGTAGGTTCTCATTATGCTAAAAAGGCTACTGGATTTGGGTGGCAGAATCGCATAGGTTGTGGGGTACTAAGTACAATTCCACACCATGTGACACCTGTCCACCTAATCCGGGTTTTCCGACTAACTAGCAGCGCTTCATCTCTACCCGAGAGTAGGGATGATTGTGGGAACTGGGTGCATGACAAAGAAGATTCCTCAGGGAAATAGTGGTCAATCAGATCTCATCCCTTTCTCTCAGTTACATTGGTCTCACACACGCAAAGACAACAGAGACAGAATATAGTTCAATAAGGGTTTATTGAAGTAACTGCATCTTAGATAAAAGGCCATGTACTTCAATAACTAGGATGATTAAACACAATAAAAACAGTCCCACCATACTGTTGCTAGGAGTGAGATATAGTTCTCCTACCTATGATATGTTCGAACATAGCATAATAAGCCTAATCCGCCCTTCAGGTTTTCCCCTGGGAAAGCATCAGCCATCATACCTGAGTAAAGAAGCCTGTAGTCTAGAAAGACACTGTCCCCATGTAAGTCAGTGGTTCAGCCATCTAAGCAAGCAGCTTTAGCGAGGCAATCAGCAATCAGCAAAGTTGTGGTCATCTGGCTGGAGTCTACCTCTAACGTGTATGGGACAAAGGAGTGTTTTTATAATAAAACAGTTGATATTCTAAGAAATTGTCACCACGCATGAGTGTGTATGTTTCTGTGAATGTTGGAGACACAGCGTACCACTTTTGCCAGAAACCTATCTGACTGTAGCCTTGAAGAAAGCACAAAGTGAAATGAATATCCTACTGAGACTGTATTGCTTTCCTAGGCGAAAGAACAAATAGATAGAGAGAAATAAAACAACACCACAAATGTGGCTATTGTTAGAAAAATAAAGCGATGCTGAATAAAATGTTACTGTGATAGAGTGCACAACGGCAGGCCTAATTTGCTAAAATAACGTGCCTATGATATGGTTAAAATAGTTATATAACAACAGAGTCAGCTATCCTGGCTGTTACAGACTATCTTAGGCAACAACTAGACAAGGGTGGCACTGCGGCACTAATTCTTCTGGATCTCAGTGTTGCCTTTGATACGGTGAACCACAGTACGCTTCTTCGAAGATGAGTGTGCATAGCACTGACGTGACCTGGCTGAGATTTTTTCTGCAAGACTGTGTTCAGGTCCACTCTCATCAGGACAGCTCTAAGCCACATTCTTTCCCCTCTCAGATCCCTCTGGGTTCTACTTTAAGTCCCACCTTGTTTAACTTCTATGTAAGGCCACTTGCGAATGTCACGGAAAATTGTGGTCTTACCCGTCATATGTTGACGATACCAAGATGGCATCCCAAGAGAATAACAGCGCAGCAGCTTTGAACAGTTGTTGTACACAAGTCTGAATGAACGCTATGGGACAGATTTAAGAGCCCCTAGCGCCTCCTTGCAGCACATTAGCATATTTTTTTTACACTAATGTAGCCTAACGAGGCCAAAATTGCTAGGATAAATTTACAAAGAGAAGCAATGCATGCATTGTACAACTTTGTAACACTTTGCGCTACATTATGTCTGAGCTAGGCATAATGCATGTAAAGGGGGCATTCCCCTGTTAGGGGGCCAAAAAATGGTGCAAAGAAATCTAGGAGATTTCTTTGCATCATTTTTATCGCCACTTTTAACGCCTCCTCACAGCAGGTGCTTAAAGGAGGCACACCATTGTTTACAATGGGCCTCAATAGGCTTTGCAGAATTTGTCAACATTTTTTACCCTAATCCTCAAAGCTCTGAACTAGCGTAAAAAATGTTTGACATTAGTTCCCCTAACTACCGCCATGATGTGCCGTATCGTAGATATGGTGCACACATGGTGGCATTAGGGGGGCACAAAGGGGCATAAGAAAATTGGCGCTGCACTTGGTGCCGCACAACTTTTCCTAAATCAGGCCTTGAATTTCTTAAATTAAATGTAGATAAGTCTGTGGTGTTGTTAGTGGGCAACCATCTCTAACTCGGGGGTCCCCATTTATGGCCAGAGGTGATGGGGACATTTCCCACTCCCTTCCTGGTAGTTAATAACCTGGGAATTTGACTGGACAATTAATTATACATGAGCATCCAAATCACTAAGTTGGCTCACACCTGTTTTGGCATCTTAAGATGGCTTAAAAAAAGTTGGGCTGTCTTTCCAGCTCTGTCCAAAGAACTATCATATAGGCTTTAGCTATTTCCAGGCTAGATTATGGAAATATCCTATATTTAGGTGTCAAAAAGAACCTAATCAAGTGACTTTGGGTGGTGCAAAACATGGTGGCTAGACTGCTACTCCAACCTCTACAGTTCTATCGAACTGCAAGTCTGCTCCCCAATCTTCATTGTCTCTCTATTGAGCACCACATCCAATTCAAAGAACTGCGCTCTGTGCATAAATGTCTATTCAATTCCGCCCCTATCTATCCCAGGTCTCTGGCGTCACCATATACAGCCAGTCTGCCCTGGGGTTCAAGTAACCCTGAAATTGCTTTAGATCCCAGAATTGGGAAGTCACAGCAAGAAGATACAGCCTTTTTCTTTCTGGACCCAAAGCTTTTGAATTTCCTCCCCCCTGATCTGAAGGCCTGTCACTCCCTTCTGACCTTCGGGAGGAGGTTGAAAATGTGGCTGTTCTAAACCTCCTTGAATTGGAGCAGTATCTGAACTATTGCTGGGCCTGTTGGGCAGCATAGCGCTGGTAAGTCCTGTCTGAGTAGCCATGTGCTGTATAAATCCCAATAACATAACATAACATAACATAAAAATAAAACAGAAGGTTTTTTGGGGGGGATCGAGCACCACGGCTTGACTCTTCCATTGGGAACATCCATTAGCATGAACAAACTGTTGTTCTACATGTGGGGACATCACTGTAATTGTTATAGTGTATTACTACTGGCTATAGACCTGTCATGTTACCGCCTTATATACTCAAGTGGGTTGGGTGTGTGCTGGACTCCTTCCTAGTTCATTGTTTCCTGTTGGGTGCATATTAGCGGTTTTATACATTGTTTGTTGCATTATCCATGAAACGAGATAATCAAATAAAGAGATTTTATTTTAAAAGCAATAACTTACATCTGGATAAAATACTTTGGTTAATGATATTACAACTATTGTAATATTGTTAAAGACTATTACCATGACTCCCTAACTCTGTAGGTGGCTACTGAATGTGTAGAAAGTGTGTGTGTGGAAATTCATCCCCACATTTTTTGAATGATGCTGCTGTTTTTTGGACTCTGAGGGTGTACAGAGGCCTGCTAAACAGACCTCAGTGTCATTGTGCATGTCGACTTGGATACATCCAATTGGCAATGACTGACATAATAATATGTTCCTACTATATGGTACCCAGGGTACCCAAGGCATGTAAAGCAGAGTGTTCACTCAGTGCTGCAGCAATGTTTCTGCCACCCTGTGTGTGGCAAAGTGCAAGGTGGCTCCCAGCCTGCCACTGCACACTAGAGAGACAGTGCTTTCTCTGCCAATTTGACTTTGCAATTCACACTAATGGCAAAACCACCATATCCCTTAACAATATATATAAATATTCCCTACGAAAGGCCTGTAGAGCCCTATGGCAAGTACCTGTATTTTATAAATAGGACATATATTTTCAAATTGTCATTTTGCAGTGGACAAAGGTAGTAACCCTATTCACTAACACATGGTTACAGGTTGGCACCCTAACCTGGTTTGCTCCTGAATGGGACCACTTAATTGGGTCATTTAATGGATCAAATCATTTATGGCATTAAACCTTACCTGATGCCCAGGTCTAATTTATTACCACAATTAAAGTTAGACAACTTTTTAAAAGTTGCTACTCTGTACTCTATCTGGCCTAGTAGCCTCATAACATCGTGGCACAAAGACAGCTTTCTGACCACCTGCGGAGAAGTGAACAACTCCCCAGCACAAGGACAAAAGGCGTTTCAGCAGAGTGAGGTGTCGCCTCATCTCCCAGGATGTCCACTCAGGGTGTTAGCCCTAAAGGTGAGCTTCAAAGGTGAGGCAACCTTTGTGAGGGAAGAAGAACCAATCTTCCAGAGTAGGATGCCTTTTGGTCCTGCAGCAAAGTGGATACAGGGTCACGGAGGGAAAACTTGCCCACAAACCTGTTTTACTATGGCCTTTCAGTCCTTTGGTAGCCACACCTCTAGAGTGGGCTAACAAGCTCCTGATGAACGAGCAAGGGTTTTGTCATCCTGGAAGGGGCAGTCAGGGATATCCAAATGCCACACATCACAGGAGCTTTGTCAGTATGTAGGAGGGTGCCAGAAACCCATTGGATAGTGACTGAGTGGTCCCCTAAGGGCCCACTTTTTGTGGGATAAATATGACACTTCCTGGTACTCTGACCCTTAGATCATGCTGGAATCAGAGAGAGGACCAAAGAAGGACTGCCCAGCTGCCCTTGGACCCACACACAGCGAGGCCACACCATTGAAAGGACTGCATCTTCTGCACTTTGGGCTAGTAAAGTTTGGACTGTGTCGGTAGCTCATGGTTTGGGGGAAAGTTGCTCCAACCTACAGCAGTGACTCCAAGAATCAATCTGCTGATCTTCTGGAAACAGCTCCAGGGACACAAGAGCTGAGGTAGCCCAAACCAACCAGTTAGTAGCCACTGCAGAGGTTTTGCCACAACCAGTTATCAGGTATACAAAAGGACAATTCTGAGATTGCCAAAAGTTGCACCTGATTCTGCCTGACGCAGGAGTGCTATGGAAGTCTACAGGATTTTGCCCTAACTGCAGTGCAGACTGACCAATAGTCAAGCTTCACTGGCCTGTTACTGCAATGTAAAGGTCTTTGAGGGCCCCCAATCTCTGTGGCCAAGTTCACCCCACTGGACCCGTGGACCAAGGAGCACCCACAAGTACACATCCATCGACCGTACCACAAATGGAGCATTCTTTGCCTGCATCCCTTAGCATCAGGACCACTCTGTTGATGTCTATGCCGGATGCCCTGTAATATTTGGATCTTTATTTGAAATGCTATGGTGGCCAGGTAACTGTTTAAAGTTTCCACTCTAGTGCCCAGACGTCTGTCCTGTCAGAACTGTTCACCCAACCCAGGCAGGAGTTTCAAAACTTTTCAAAGTTTCTGTTGACCAATGCATGTTTGCAGTTACAATTTTAAAGTGATAATATTTTCTCAAATCTATATCTCTGGAACCCTCTGTTGATTTTGTTCATGAAGGACTCTAACGATTCATTCATAAAAATACACTCAATTTTTATCAATTGATGCCTTCTTTCTTTCATGTGTTGTGACTTTCTTATTTCATTTTTTGGTGCTGGAAAGTGTCTTACACAAGCCTTACTTCTCAAAGCCACAGCTACCCGGGGTTAGGTTTAAGGTGTTATTGAATGTACTGCAGGATAAGGCCTCACAACCATGTCATATAGTACACCCAAATCATCACAGTGTGTGTGTGCCATTTGATTCAATTTGTGCTCACTTTTATATTTTATTTCAATCTTTCATCCCACAAGATTCATTTATTGTAACATATCATTCCAGTCATTTTACAACATGGGTTTCATCGAGCAAAATCGGATCAACTGAAGATTCAGAGCTACATGGACTACCTATTGTAATAGGCATTTTGAAATAAATAATTCAATCAACTGTGATCATGTACTTTATGCCATTATGCTCCTATTTCACCGCATTTAGCCTAAAGGTTTGCAGGGCTTATACAGACAAAACCGGGTATAGACTAGGTAGAGAATGAGAAGAAAGATAATTGCTTCATAGATCAAAGAAATACAGCAAATTTATGAAATTATAAACAAAAACACCTGAAGGCCTGAATATGGATGAGGGTCTAGTTACATGTACCTTTGTGAGATGTATTTATTGGACAAAGTTCTCACTTGTGATTTATAACATAAGAATGAATTTTAAAATAATATTGATGTAGTATAAGCATTAGCCAAATATTATAAATGTTGATGTCTACTTAAGATTACATCTACTTTGGTACAGACTGCCATGCAATTTTACAGGAGATATTCAATTTGATATTTTATTTGTTAATAATGATTTAGTTGTTTGTTGTCATATTGAGGGGGGTTGAGGGCTAAACTTACTGGTACATGCTGATTGTGGCAGCAGTTAGATATAGTTGATATAGTTGAGACAGTATACATACTTATAGATTTAAGAATGTCGGATATAAGAATCCAGAATCTAGAACCCAAACTTTTTTTTTTTTACATTCTTTTCTAAACATGTTATTATATATGCATTCAAATATTGCCTCTTTTGAAAGTGGCTAATCACATGACACATATTGCATTGGTATTCAGTGCACCAGCATTAAAACTGTTTTTGCATTGGCACTTAGTTTAGCACATAATGAAGCAATACAGGCCCATATTTATACTTTTTGACGCTAAACCGCGCTAACGCAGTTTAGCGTCAAAAAATTTTGCGCCGTCTAACGCCATTCTGAAGCGCCATGCGGGCGCCGTATTTATGGAATGGCGTTAGACGGCGCAATCAGACCGGCGCTGCCTGGTGTGCGTGGAAAAAAACCACGTAGACCAGGCAGCGCCGGCGTTGGGAAAAAATGACGTTAGGGCGTCTTAAAATGGTGCAAGTCAGGTTGACGCAAAAAAATCGTCTTAACCCGATTTGCGCCATTTTTTCGACGCCCAGACGCCATTTCATGACTCCTGTCTTAGTAAAGACAGGAGTCATGCCCCCTTGCCCAATGGCCATGCCCAGGGGACTTGTGTCCCCTGGGCATGGTCATTGGGCATAGTGGCATGTAGGGGGGCACAAATAAGGCCCCCCTATGCCACAAAAAAAATAAACAAATAAAAAAAATTATACTTACCTGAACTTACCTGTACTTCACTGGGATGGGTCCCTCCATCCTTGGGTGTCCTCCTGGGGTGGGCAGGGGTGGCAGGGGATGTCCCTGGGGGCAGGGGAGGGCACCTGTGGGCTCATTCTGAGCCCACAGGTCCCTTAACGCCTACCCTGACCCAGGCGTTAAATTCAGGCGCAAATGCGGGTTTTTTTGACCCGCCACCTCCCGGGCGTGATTTTTGCCCGGGAGTATAAATACGACGCATTTGCGTCGCCGTCATTTTTTTAGACGGGAACGCCTTCCTTGCATCTCATTAACGCAAGGAAGGCGTTCACGCAAAAAAATGACGCTCTTTCTTCATACTTTGGCGCTAGACGCGTCTAACGCCAAAGTATAAATATGGCATTAGTTTTGCGCCGAATTTGCGTCGAAAAAAACTACGCAAATTCGGCGCAAACGGAGTATAAATACGGGCCACAATGTTTATTTGTATATCTGAACATGGAGTGGACACATTGATTGCAGTGCTGCTGAATGATTGTGCCTCTCGGTCAAAAACTAAGGTGTATCTTTATGGGGTTTTTCCACAGCTGTGGAGGTGATGTGGATCCAACAACTACCTCATCAAGGTAAATACACCATCAGTTTCAAATAGCCTGTGAAATCACCTCAGCAGCGGAAAGGTGCTGGGGACAGAAAAAAAATATTTCGCTGGCTTCACTGGACTTCTCTCTCTCACAGCTTCTCTTTCCCTGTTATCATTTATCATGGAATGCCAACTTTAAACATAAAATGAAGTTTACAATCAACTTCTCATGCTTAAAACAGTACAAAAATTTAACAATAGAACACTATACTTACTAGGGTTGAGTCTAGTTGCAATTCTCCAGTTTGTTTAGTCCTAGTTTGAATGCAATAAGGAAAAGGAAGAAGTTGATCATGCAAGCCAGATATTTCATGAATATGTCTGAATTGCTTTTCACTTTTTTTTTGTTTTAAGGATAGATTTCGCTTTTCCAGATAACATTCACCTTTGGTTTTCATACCCCATAGGAGGTTGGAGCTTAAAAACTGATCACTTCTTGAGTGTCCTTACTTAGGTTTCCTTTCACTGTTCAGAATCTACATGTCTTTATTACTCAGCTAATCTCTAGAGGGTCCTAAAATTAGCTGTTCAACCTGACTTCCTTGGTGTGTTAGCAGTACAGACTTTTTTCACCATCACTCCCTATTTTTACTGAATCAGTCTTTTTTGGCATTAGGACACTGTGCACATTACTCCTGATAACTAGTGCTTGTGTTCTCTCCCTTAAAGATGGTAAAATTGGTATACACCTAATTGGCACATTTAGTAAATTGTACTACATGTACCCAGGGCCTGTAAATTAAATGGAATTTGTGGCCAACATCACAAATTGTGCCACCCACTAAAGTAGCCTTGTACAACATGTATCATGCCTACCACTGCAGCCTGTGGGGCAATTTCAAAGTGCCATTTGGACCATGAAAAAAAACCTTTTTCTAGGCCTAAGCTTTCCTTTTTAATACCTAATAGTCCCCCCTAAGTTATGCCCCAAAGGCATAAAGGGCAGGGTGCAAAGCATTTAAAAAGTAGGACAGGTGTATTTAAGTTTACATGACCTTACAATGAACAACTCCTAAAGTAATTTGGCAACACTGTAAGGCTATCCCTCCCATAGACTAACACTGAGTTACCTTATTATATTGTATAAGTAATAACTTCTGTTTGGGAACAGATAGAGAAATGTTTTGTCATTCATTTGATTTTTTATTTAAAATCCCCCTTTAAGGTAAAGTTGGATTTTAAGTTACTATTCCGAAAATGCAACTTTTAGAAGGTTAGAATTTTTCTGCCTAAACCAAATGTGCCTTTCTTTCAGTGTCTAGGGTCACATGACTTTGAATGGCTCTTTTCTGTGGTGGCTTATGTATTCCCTCTAGACATAGGGACAAAATGGCCTAGGGTGTTCCTCTCTTGAGCAGGATGTTCGGGTGGGGTTGTACTCAGCTGTCAGGAACTTTAAAAGGTAGCTTGATGGCTATCCCCAGCCCCTTCCTGATGTCTGAGGCTGCCTGCCCTGCTACTGACAAATGCGGCTCACACCATGACCTGGCTGTACTTTACAACCCTAGAGAGCTTGAAGCCAAACCCAGGAAAGGGAGCAGGTTAGTCACAGGGGGCAATTCCTGATCGAACGGCTGGCACTGGCTATAAAACAGCACCTTCAAAACCTCTCATAAGAACACTCCTGGACCTATGGAAGATTCAGATGAAGGACTGCTTTGATGTCTGAAGAAGGAAGACTGAACCTGCTTGCCTTGAGCTTAGCTCCTCAGAAGAGACTCTAAGGGTCAGTTCGCTGACCTCCTGTTGGAAAGGGCCCTTTTGCAGGGTTATCCCCATACTTTTTGCCTTGCTCCTTCTCTTTTTCTGACCTCATTTTTGCTGGTTTTTAGACTCTGCGAACTTTACCACTGCTAACCAGTGCTAAAGTGCATATGCTCTCTCCCTTTAAAATTGGTAACATTGGATCATACCCAATTGGACTATTTAATTTAGCTATAAGTCCCTAGTAAGGTGCACTGTATGTGCTCAGGGCCTGTAGATTAAATGCTACTAGTGGGCCTGCAGCACTGGTTGTGCCACCTACTTTAGTAGCCCCTTAACCTTGTCTCAGGCCTGCCATTGCAAGGCCTGTGTGTGCAGTTACACTGCCACTTCGACTTGGCATTTAAAAGTACTTGCCAAGCCTAAAACTCCCCTTTTTCTACATGTAAGTCACACCTAAGGTGTTCCCTAGGTAACCCCTAGGGCAGGGTGCTGTGTGGGTAAAAGGCAGGACATGTACCTGTGTAGTTTACATGTCCTGGTAGTGTAAAACTCCTAAATTCGTTTTTACACTACTGTGAGGCCTGCTCCCTTCATAGGCTAACATTGGGGCTGCCCTCATACATTGTTTAAGTGGTAGCGGCTGATCTGAAAGGAGTAGGAAGGTCATATTTAGTATGGCCAGAATAGTAATACAAAATCCTGCTGACTGGTGAAGTTGGATTTAATATTATTATTTTAGAAATGCCACTTTTAGAAAGTGAGCATTTCTCTGCACTTAAATCTTTCTGTGCCTTACAATCCACGTCTGGCTGGGTTTAGTTGACAGCTCCTTGTGCATTCACTCAGGCACACCCCAAACACAGGGTACTCAGCCTCACTTGCATACATCTGCATTTTGAATGGGTCTTCCTGGGCTGGGAGGGTGGAGGGTCTGCTCTCACACAAAGGACTGCCACACCCCCTACTGGGAACCCTAGCAGACAGGAGTGAACCGAAAGGGGACCTGGTCTACTTCTAAGCCACTCTTTGAAGTCTCCCCCACTTCAAAGGCACATTTGGGTATAAAACCTCTGCCCTACCACCTCAGACACTTCCTGGAGAAGATACCTGAACCAGAACCTGCACCCTGACAAGAAGAACTGCCTGGCTGCCTAAAGGACTCACCTTACTGCTTTCTACAAAGGACTGCTGCCTTGCTGTTGCCCTGCTGTCTTGCTGCTCCCTTGCTTTGCTGCAGAAGTGCTCTCCAAGGGCTTGGATAGAGCTTGCCTCCTGTTCCCTGAAGTCTCAGTACCAAAAAGACTTCTCTCTTGCAACTGGACTCCTTGTGCGGTGAAAAATTCGACACACAGCTTGCTCCGCAGTGAAAAATTCACCGCACGCCGAACCGGAATGACACCTCTCGACTTCACGAGGAAAAGATCGACGCGACGCCTGCGGTGCAACCGGAATTTCGACGCACAGCCCGCCTGGACAACGCCGTCTGACTTCCAGAGGGGAAATCGATGCAGCGCCTGTCGTGAGGGAGACAATTCCACACACAGCCCACCGGAACGACGCGCAGCCAGTCAACAAGCCCAGGATTCCAAGCACAGACCCCGGGGCGTCTGAAAACCCTGCAACCCACAGAGGAGACCTGTCCGCGCGCCAGAAATTGATGCAATGTCTTCCCCGCGTGAAAAATAACGATGCAAGTCTGTGTGTGAAGGGGCGAAACCGACGCACACACCATTTTCCACACATCTCCTCCTCTGCGGCCCTCTGCAGAGATTTTTCACTCCAAACCAGGTACTTTGTGCTTGAAAGACACTTTGTTTGCTTTTTAAAGACTTAATGCACTTGATATCACTTTCCAGTGATATCATTACAATCTCTTATTGCATCTTTTATCGTTTTGGCCTGCAAATATCCAGATAAATATGATATATTTTTCTAAACACTGTGTGGTGTATTTTTGTGGTGCTATATTGTGTTATTGTATGATTTTTTACACAAACACTTTACACATTGCCTTCTAAGTTAAGCCTGATTGCTCCGTGCCAAGCTACCAGAGGGTGGGCACAGGATAATTTGGATTGTGTGTGACTTACCCTCACTAGAGTGAGGGTCCTTGCTTGGACAGGGGGTAACCTGACTGTCAACCAAAGACCCCATTTCTAACACCTCCTCTTTGAGATACTTATATACAGAAAGCTGACAAAGGCTTCCCTTTAAACTGCCAGGCACCAACTGAACCTGCCTGAGCACTTCTGCTGGTCTCTGATAGTGAATGTACTCCTCTTGACTCAAAGCAGACCTTCAGATGAAAATCCAGACGATTTGGGCTTCTCATGACAACAAGCAGACTCCTCAGTCCACGAAATGAGCACCTGCAGTGCCCGCTAACAAGAAACTCTAGAAATGATCTGTTGTTCGTGCCAAACAGTGACCGCATGGGTCAACCGCCAACAAGAAGCTCTAATGGTGGACTGCTCCTCATGCCAAAGGTGGACTCCTCATCATGGCCCCTGCTCCTCATGGATGCCTCATGGCCCCTGTGCAGCTCCAGCTGAGGCTCCTCATGAGGACTTGGACTGTGAGAAAGTAAACTGTTCACCGTAACAAACCTGGTCTCAGAATTTGACCCACATTTGATCACAGTCAGCTCCTCATGGACTCCTCATGCCCCCTGCGCAGCTGAGGCTACTCATGAGGAATTGGACAGTGAGAAGGTAAATCTGTTTACCGCGACAAACCTGGTCTCAGCATTTGACCCACATTTGATCGCAGTCAGTCTGAAGTAGTGACTTTGACTTAGTCCAGTACGACCACATGCCAGCTAATGGACCTCTATTCTTTATGGCTCTATTCGAACATAGAAATTTAAAAAAATCATAACTCTGGTCCTACTTATTTCATTTTTGCTATTTTGGTGTAAGTTAATTTGTTAAGTTTTACTCTATATTTGTAAATAAAACAGCTTTGGGATTTCACATGTGTAGTGTTTTCACTTTATTATACTACTTGAGTGCTGCATAAATACTTTATATATTGCCTCTAAGGTAAGCCTGACTGCTGGTATGTCAAGTTATCAGAGGGGTAACCACATGTTTTTAGTGACTTTTGTTTTTCATCCTGACAAGGATTGTGTTTAATATTTGAGTAGAGCATCCAGTCCTCTCAAATAATAAATAAACCATTTCCTTTCAATAGTGATACATGGTTTTTAACAAGATTTCGTTGTAGGGTATTTTCTAGATTAATGTTTTTTTCCAATTATCATGTGATTATCTTGTTAATGATTATCCCCTAACCTTTTGTCAGCCAGGAGCTGCAAAAGGGATGGAGGATTGCCAGGTAAGGTGCACAAGAGTAGAGTATTCTGTCACTCCTTGCACACCAAAGCCAAGCGGTTCACACACGTCTGGGTGCAGTATTCAAGATTCCACAGTCTAGTCACTTGACCGGGTAAGTCTCATTGAAATAATTAAAGGTTTTTCCTGTCACATTTCCAAAAGGTATCTATGAATGGCAAGAGTTTTTTAAACGACATGGAGTCACTACTTTCAACATATGGTTGAATGTCCATAGAGACATATGTTTCTGGATCATTTTGTATCTTGCCTGAGAAGGTACTGGATGCCACATTGGAGTGTTTCACACTCAGTTTTGTGCTATCCGTGTATGCTATGAAATTATCCCTGTGGAGATGTGTTCAGCTGAGATAATGTACTATTGTGTAGGCCAATTTAAGATTCTCAGATGTTAATAGTTTGCTCTAAGGGCTTCAAGCAAACTGTAATAATAAGAAGTTAATTAAAATAATAATTAATCATCACATTGTCTGTCAATGCCTCCAAATTCAGGTTTGAAACAAGCTGACAAGCTTGTCTTCGAGAAGGCAAGAGTAAATCTTTAAACATAGTTCAATCCTCAAGCTTATTGGAAAAAGTGGTTCTGTTTGCTCAGAAAGTTTGTTTTTTTGATAAATCAATGTTAAGCTTTACTATTTTTTTCCACAAAACAACTATAGGTTGAGCTGAAGAAGATATGTACATAGTGGTGAAATTATAGGGAGGGTCTTAAAACTTACTTTTCAAAATCCCATTTGGATATTTGAGCTGAGGACACAAACCACATATTTGAATGGAGAAAATTGCATATGGAGACTACAAACTTCGGCCCTCATTATGACATTGGTGGTAAATCCCACTTACCGCCACCCTGACAGCTGCCAACTTACTGCAGCGGCGGCGGATATCCATTCACCATACTATGACACACACACACCAATCCGATAAAATTCAGCCACATACACAAATCTGCCAGTCCAAAGTTCAGTGCTAAATTGGTAGTATCAAAACCCACACTGTTACGCTAACAGAACAATGCCCACCACATAATGACCCACGATTCACCACAGCGGACATTCAACGGCGGTAAACCATTGGCAGTTCATACCACCGCACTCACAATGGACACCCACAGACAAAACAACACCACATTGGCCAATTCAAACAACACACCTGACACCCATACACACACCACACCCACGCACCCACATCACTATAAAACACACGCACATTATCCACAACACTTTATGATTAAAAAACATTGCCACCAGAGAGACACCAACACCACTGAGACAATTAGAGCCACACACCACTCACACAATGTTAGAAATGGGGTTTCTGGTTGGCTAAGATACGCACCTAAGCCAGGCAGAACCCCCCCCACTCTAGTCAGAGCAATGGAGTTACATGTCCAAGGTAACCCCTGCTCACCCCCTTGGTAGCTTGGCACAAGCAGTCAAGCCTAACCTGGAGGCAATGTGTAAAGCGTTTGCACAACACACACAACACATGTGAAGCAAAATGTACACCACAAAGTAAACACAACACTGAGCTATTTAAAAATAAACTGTATTGCACAAAACATAATTAGACCAAACATTACACATCAGTAATACCCTGCTACCTTAGCAGTTGTCAGAAGGTTACACAAGTTACTAATACTCTGCAAGAATAAGCAGTTGTCACAATAGAAAATGTAAGTACTCAGGATTCTGCAACATAAGCAGTAGTCGGGAATTACCATAAAGAAATATGTGTACTTGTCATAGAAAATCTCATAAGGGCCTATATCAGGAACATTACAAAATTATATGGCAAGTCATGAGAGAGTAAACCTACATCAGAACATACATTCAGCATCCCATCAATAAGCAGGTTACCACAATTCTTCCCTAAGTCCATACCTGAAACTTGAGAAAGAGAATGTCTAAAATGAGTACCTGGTCTTAAGGTGAGAAGGCACTCACCAAGCCTAGAAGCTGACAAAGGGGGCCCCCGTTGCTCCTCTGCGCAGAGCGGGGGCCCTAGGCTGATGTATGGGGACAAGAGGGTGATACACACCCCCTACTACATTAATATCGGGCCCTGCCTGGGGCACGACAGGAGATGAAGGTTTGGAGCGTCGTGCTCCTTTTTCAACAGCCGGGGAAACGGGGAAGAGGAACTTCTGTCTTCCCTCTGCGTCTCGCTGCTCAAGCTCCTCTCTGAGAGAGGCTATATTATTGACGGTCAGCCCCACTCCTTAGTCAGGGACCATCCCGTTGTCCTTCTGCCTTGGCCGGGACGGGCCTCCGATGAGGCTTCCCTCCATCCGGCAAGGCACTGTGACTGCACGGCCCCCGTTCGTCCTCCGGGAGGTCACATTTCCTTTTTGCAGGGCAAAGGCTCCGGGGGCCTGGGCTTCCTGGCCCCAGGGCCTGTCTTCCTCCTGCACTGGCCCTCAACAGCACCCGACCCGGTGCCCGAGTGCCCTATTTCCTGGGCCGCGGTGGTGAAGTGCGGATTCCCCGTGGCTCCTTCCTGTGGCCGGGGGCACTGATCTCAGTGCACTTCGGATGCGCTTCACTCGATACGGGCGCTCGGGCCGTGGCAGTGATTTTGCTTTGTGGGAATGCAGTTACCAGTCCTGGGGATCACTTCTGGGAGCCGGGGTTGCGGCGCTAAAGCGTATTTTATGGCCAACAGGCCTAGAGGAGCGGGGGAGCACAAAGGAGTAGCTGTCACCTGGCTCTAGGTAAGGAAAAGCAGCCCTCCTTCGCCGGAGTTCGTTGCAGGGGTCAGGGGCAACAGCACCCTGCCTCTGGAAACAGAAGAGGGGGGAGCACAGAGCTGCAGGCCCAATAACAGGCCAGCACAAGGGGGTGCAGGTGATGGCTATTCATCCTAGTGATCAGGCAGGTCACAGGTCAGCACACCAGCAGCAGTCCAAGGTAGATCCTGGTGAGTTCATTCAGCAGTGTCCCGTGTCCAGTTCCAGGTAAGATTCTGGAGTCCCAAGAATGTCTAAATTGTGGGGAAATTTCCCCTGTACTTATACTAAGTTTACAGTGTGTTTTACAATGGGGAGGAGAGGGGGTTCCAACCAGTTACAACTGGTTCTGGGAGTGCCCCTTCTCTCCTCCAGCACAGGCTCCAAACATCAGTGGGGGGTAAACAACCCCATTGTGTGAGGGCAGGGCACAGCCTTTACAAATGCAGGTGTGCCCCGCCTCTCCCTTCTCTCAGTCCAGGAAGACTATACAATATGTAGATGCACCTCTGTGACACCTCCACCCTCCCTGTGTACAGGCTGTCTGAAAAGTATGCACAAAGCCCCAACTGTCAGTCTGCCCAGGCGTGGATTGGAGGCAAGCTGCAAAAAACACCAGAGTCATAAGCACAGATAAAGTTGCACTTTCTAGAAGTGGCATTTTTGTAATAGTAATAAATAAATACACCTACACCAGTAAGCAGCATTTCTTATCACTATCACAACCATACCAAACATGCCTACGCTATCCCTCATAAATCAGACAATACCCCTACACATAAGGCAGGGCATTTCTAATGTAATCCTATGAGAAGACAGCACTCACAGCAGTGAGACACCAAGTTAGGCTGTTTGTCACTACCAGGACAGGACATGCAACCTGGCACATGTCCTGCCTTCTACATACATGACACCCAGCCCATAGGGCTAGCTAGGGCCTACCTTAGGGGTGAACTACATGTAGTAAAAGGGGAGTTCTGGGCCTGGCAAGTAAATTTAGATGCCAGGTCCCTGTGGCAGAAAACTGCACACACAGGCCCTGCACTAGCAGGCCTGAGATGGGTTTGAAAGGCTATTTCATTGGGTGGCGCAAGCAGCGCTGCAGGCCCACTAGTAGTATTTAATTTACAGGCCCTGGGTATAGGGATACCACTTTACAAGGAACTTATAGGTATATTAAGTATGCCAATTAGGTATAAGCCAATCATACCAATTTTAGAAGGAAGAGCACATGCACTTTAGCACTGGTTAGCAGTGAAAAAGTGCTCAGAGTCCTAACGTCAGTCAACAAAGATCAGAAACATAAGGAGGCAAAAGGCAAAAAGTTTGGGGAATGACCCTGGGCCAGGTCCAACACACACAAACACCACTCACGCACTCCACATCAAACACCCCAACACATTACCCAACACACCCTCACCAACACACCTTACATAACACCCATGGCACCACAAAGACACCCCCGTTTCACAGAGGAGGAGCTAAGGGTCATGGAGGAGGAAATTGTCAGGGTAGAGCCACAGCTATTTGGAACACAGGTGCAGCAAATATCTATAGCTAGGAAGATGGAGCTATGGCAGAAAATTGTGGACAGGGTCTACACCGTGGGACAGCACCCCAAAACAAGGGATGACATCAGGAAGAGGTGGAACAACCTATGGGGGAAGGTACATTCCATAGCAGCAAGACACCAGCTCTCTATCCAGAGGACTGGCGGTGGACCCAGTGCCTAATTTGTGTTTAGTGTTTCCGGTGCTGAGCACCGGCACTTAATTTTGACGGCCAGCGCTTATTCTTCTGCCTCAAGCATTTGCTGCGAGCCAAAGACACATGTGGGAAAGATGGAGGAAGAAAAAAACTAAAAAGCGTCACAAAGGTAAAAAGCAGAAAGCTGCCAAAGTGAACTAAAGGGCCAGGAAGTGGCTTTAAATGGATTGAAGAGGCCCGAGATAGCTTCAGAATTATGCTGTCTCAGTATTCCGTGCTGGAACATTTAATTGCAGCAGCCGCATGTTTGGCTTTGCTCATCAGCACGTTTTTATTGACAAATTAAGCACTGTGTGGACCCCCACCTCCTCCCCCACAACTCACAGCATGGGAGGAGCAAGTCTTGGCAATACTGCATCCTGAGGGCCTGGCCAGAGTTGCAGGAGGAATAGACACCGGTAAGTCAACTTTCAACAATGATCACCCCTCTACCTCCATGCCATCACATACACTCACCCTCACTCCCATCACTCCACTCCATCCTACAAACTCCACCATCATACCTCACTAATCCCAATGCCAAGCCCTGCATGCTGTACCAATGCATGGACACCCCTCACAGCCCTGCATGGACACCCATCACTAAACCATGCAGAGCATTGAGAACTAACAATCCCACCATACACTGACATACAAAAGTGAAAGCTGGCAGGGCAAAACCAACCATAGAGGGAAAGCCAGGGATGCACAATATGTCATACACATGAACCATAACAAATCATTTACATCCCCACAGGTACCCCAGCCAATGTCACCGGAGAGGAGGTGCCAGCACTATCCAGTGCCCCAACTGAAGAGGCCCACAGTAAGGACAGTAACTCTGGACTTCAGGATCTGGATGACCTACCTGGCACATCAGGGACCACTGGACAGCCGGTTACCCAGGGCCACTCACAGACCACCAGAGAGACTCCCCCTTCAGGAAAAACCACCACAGCACCTACCCAGCGTACCCACACGTCAATCAGCAGTGTGTCCACCTGTACATGGACCACAGGCCACACCTCGCACACAAGACTATCCGGGACCTTGGGTCAGTGGGCACATGGTTTAGGGGACAGAGGCATAGGCCAACAGGGAAACTGGGAGGAGTGCTGTGCACCAAGGGGAGGACAGGCCCAGGGAACCGATTCTCCAGGAGGCACTCTCCGAGATCCTGGGAGCCTACCAACATTCCCAGGACATGATGGGCCAGATCCTGGACAACGTGCAGGAGAACAGGTGGCTGCAAGAGGGACAGTACCAGGGAGGACTTGCAGCCTATCAACAACACCCTGATCTCCATAGCAGGGGTGCTTGCAGACATGGCCAACATTATGAGGGAGGCAGTCTAACACCAGCAGGCCCCTACCACTAGCCAGTCATCTGAACAGCCATCCTCTTCCGCTAGTGGTGAGGAGGCTCGCCACAGGACTCAGAAGCCACCAGCACCCCTCCTCCTGCAAAAGGTGAATGCCCCCGCAAACGTTCCCTGCGATCCAGACAGAAGCCAGAGACACTTGCCTTGACCCCCCCCCAGGAAATGGGACTCTCCTGATTGTCCCCCTTTTGTCCCACTCAGTCACCCTGACCACCTAGAACTGCCATTGCTCCCCTTCCTATGTCCCCTTGGACAATGCACCTGTGCTACCAACAGACTGGAACAATACCCTGGACTTTCCTCCATCATCACCCCATCCCTTTGCACTTTCCCCCTATATGTTAGCACTTCAATAAACACCCTTTGACAAAATTGATTTTGAGTATGTCATGTATATCAAATATGTATTGTTTGAAACAGGTACAACCATTGCAAATGACCTGTACATAGAATGAGCATAGAATTAATGACATGTAGCTGGCTGTAGTGATCACACCAAGAGTATTTGTCATATCACCAACATCTGCAAAATGAATATCCATAGGGAACAGTAAGTGGGCATTGATTTGGGAATTACCACCATGCCAATGCCACACAGAATACAACCAAAGTCATTGAAATGTAAAGTTATGTTGTCTTACCTGTGTATCATTGGAAGTACTGACGGATCACAGATATTCTGTTGTCTTCATCTTCACCCTCTGCCTCCTCATACTCACTCTCCACAGGGTCCAGTGCTGCCACAGGGGCATCTCCAGACTGCTCCTCCTGCAGAAAAGGTGCATGTTGTCTGAGGGCCAGGTTGTACAACATGCAGCATGCCACTACTATCTGGCAGACCTTCTTGGGTGAGTAGCACAGGGATCCACCTGTTAGATGGGGCACCGAAACCTAGCCTTCAGGAGGCCAAAGGTTCTCTCAATTATCCTTCTGGTTCACCCATGTGCCTTATTATAACACTCTTCTGCCCTTGTCCTGGCATTCGTTACAGCGGTCAGCAGCCATGATAGGTTTGGGTAGCCATAGTCACCTGCAATTATTGAGGGACAAGATTTAGCCACACACTACCCTATATGGCCCACACCATACCCATACACCAACATATACTGGGTGGGAACCAGGGCTCACCTTTAAGCCATACCCTGTGCCTCTGTAGTTGGGCCATCACATTTGGGATGCTGTTATTCCTTAGGACAAAGACATTATGCACCGACCCAGGATACTTAGCATTGACGTGGGAGATGTACTGGTCCACCAAGCACCCCATCTTCACATTCATGGAGTGGAAACTCTTACGATTCCTGAACACCTGTTCGTTCTGGTGGTGGGGGGGGTGCAAATGCAATATGTGTTCCACCAATCGCACCAATTAAATTGGGGATATGTCCCATTGCAAAAAACTCCGCCTTCACAGTGGCCAAATCCTCAACCTGGGGAAATGCAATGTAGCTGCACATGTGTTTTATCAGGACAGGCAACACTCTTGTCAGCACTATTGAGAACATTAGCTGTGACATTCCTGCTGCCAAGCCCACTGTCACTTGGAAACAACCAGATGCCAGGAAATGAAGTACTGATAACACTTGCACAAGAGGGGGGATCCCAGTGGGGTGACGGATATCAGATATCAGGTCAGGCTCCAATTGGGCACACAGCTCTGTGATTGTGGCCCAGTCCAGTCTATAGGTGAGTATTATTTGCCTGTCCTCTAGTGTAGCCAAGTCCACCATGGGTCTGTACATGGGGGTATGTTTCCATCTCCTATTCATCTGCAGCAGTAGGAATCTATGGGACAAAAGAGTGAGGAGCCTGTCACAAACTGAACAATGGAGCCACAACAGTAGTTTGCATTCTGTGAACATGTAATGGGTCAGTGTGATTTGGCCAGTATGTGCCTATTTCTCCTGTGATGCAGCATTATTCCATAGGGCTGCCCCCCCGAAATGGCGTCCGCCTGTCCTGTGTGGAGGGACAGGTGGAAGTAAGGTAATTCCGGTGATGTTGTGGGCCGTAGTGGGAGGCGGTCGGGAACCGCTGTGCAACTCCTCATTGGTTAATATTGGGCCCTATAGGTTACAGTGGCCAATGGTGATCTACACCTGCGGTGACGGTATGGACCGCCGCGGAAGTGACAGCCATTTTCTATCATATTCTTCACTTGTTACCTGACCTTCCATAGAAAAGGACCTACACTGCATGTGCCGCTGTGATCTGTGTCTGGAACATACCATGGGCAGTGTGACCGGGGAAAGGACCCAGCCATTACTTCGGAGGAGTTGGAGCGAATGGTAGATGGGGTCCTACCCCATTACGGACAGCTGTATGGGCCTCCACACCAACAGGGGAGTACACTGTGGGCATGATGCATGTGGCATGGATGCATGGAGATGTGTGTGAAGGCATTGTGTAAGGGGGGGATTATCTGTTGGCGGTGTACATGTTGTGAGCTGGGCTATGTATGTGCCAATGGTGATGGAAAAGGGTATGGTGGGCCATGTGTTTGACAGGCTGGACTTTTTGTCTAATGGTGTTTTCCTGTCTGTATTGCCTCTGCAGGTCAGCGCCCATCAAAAGAAGGGTATATGGTGTACCATCACCAAGGAGGTGCGGACCCTGGGGGTCTATGGGAGGCGGAGCACCCACAGTCGCAAACCCTGAAGCCTCATGATAGCCCGCATGCTGGAGGTAGCCTATCCAGAACTGGAGTAGCGCTTGAGGGCAACACAGCAGCCTCAAGGGGGTTAGTACAGTGGATATCATTACAGCTTACACCTGGTGGGGTGGTATCCGGGTGGTGGGTGTGTATCAGTGGGTGCTTCTAGGCCAGGCCAGACATAGCAGCATAGGTCCTCTAGTGGCTAGGGGTCTGAATGGAAAATTATGGTATACCTAGCTTGTTAGCATTCACTACTGGACAGGGCTGCGTGGGTCCCAGGTATGCAGCAGGTGGCGGTGTGTGCCCCTCCTCATGCCTTGGGGGCTAGCAATATCACTGGTAGTGCAATACATAGTGCATAGGCCTCTTCTCTGTGTCTGATGGTGCTGTGTACGCCAACAGTGGTGTTGGTGCAGTCATTGACCCAGTGTATCCTTTTTCTCTCGCCCCCCCTTTCTTGTTTTGTCATCCTGTACCTTATGTGCATTAGCATCATCTGGCGAAGGAGCAGAGGCACCGGTTATGGAGGGAGCCGCATCCCACAGGACCCAGGAGGCAGAGTCCACTGATGCTGAGGGCACCAGTGGAATGGAGAGCGAGGGGAGCACCACGGTCGCAACTGGAGGGGACAATGCAGTCTCTGATACCTCCTCCGATGGGAGCTCCCTGGTAGTGGCAGGCACCTCTGTGACCACCCCAGCTACAGGTACAGCTGCCACCCCCATACCAGCACTGCCCTCCCAGCAGCCCCTCAGCGAGTTGCCCGTGCCCGCTCACCCAGGAGGGTTGGCATCTCCTTCACCCCAGGCACCTCAGGCCCTGCCCAAGTGAGCCCTGATGCCCTGTGTGAGGAGGCTATTGACCCCCTGAGATCCATCTCTGTAGGGCAGCCAACCATTGTGAATGCTATCCAGGGACTGGCAGCCTAGATGCAACAATCTAATGCATTCCTGGAGGACATTCACACCGGATTGGCAGCCCAACAGAGATCGATTCAGGCTCTGGCCTCCTCTCTGATGGCAGCCATTGTCCCTATTTCTACACTCCCCCCTCCAACTTCCACTTCCCAGTCCCATTCTGCTCAACCCCAACCCATCCTAAGCACACAGTCTGCTGAACATGCACACAGGACAACACCCAAGAGTGTCACAGGCAAACACAAGCAACACACTTCATCCCACAGGCACTCACACAAACACCATCCAGTTGCAGACACAACAACATCCAGTATTTCCACTGTCTCTGCCTCTTCCTCCTCCTCCACCTCCCACCTAGTTAATCATTTGCTCCTGTTTTATGGCCACACTGAAAGGCAGGGGATGATAGATCGTCAAAACCCCCCCGTCTGAAAAAGAGTGGACACCCACCTACCATGAGTGAGTTTCTGAATTGTCGTGGAGTCCTGCTCCCTGGAAATTAAATTTGCTTGTTAGGTTATTAATCTACAGACTGTTGACACTGAGAGACCACTAACCCAGATCTCCCTAACCTCAAGAGTATCCAGTGCTTCGTAAAAATACTTATGCCAATTAGTCTGATAGATTTTCATTGTTTCCCAGATTATGCTTTTTAGCATGCCTTCTATTTAGCTTTTGCACAGAATCTAGCAAAAATTTGGCTTTAATAGCCCAGTGCTGGGAAGTCAGACAAAACTCCTGATGAATTCGGGCATGCGCTGTGCAATTAGGTAGACAGAATACTATGCAGTAGCAGATAGAATGTATCCTGTCAACCCAATTTACCATTCTCTGCATGGATATTGCACTATGTGTTATAGTTGGAAGTAGTTTACAACCCATCACCTTTAACAATGGTCTTAAGTCAGGGTTCACCAATGATTTCCATGGTTTACAAAAATCCCACTCCATTGAATTTGCAGCTGCTGGCTGGGCATGGTCATGTGCTGAAGTGTGGCCCCTATAGTCCAACCAAACTCCCAAATATGTGCAGGCTTCCACCATTTCCACAGAGCTCCCCGCAATAAACCAAGACCCACGATTTTTCAATTTAGATGAAATAACCAAAAAATTTGTTTTTGTGACATTTATCTTTACGCTGTTATTTTGACAATAGACTGCAAGTGCATTGAAGAGTCACTGCAGCCCGATAGGCGTTTGATCCAGGAGAGTGTTGCCTGCATGATGTAGCCATTGTATTCTGGTGCCAGCAATTTTTGGAGAGAATGCCCTCACCCTCTTTAAATGGATTGGCAGGTCAGCCAGGTACAAGTTAAATAGCAGTAGTGCCAATATGCATCCTTGTTTTAGGCCCTTATCAGTCGTGATTTTTGCTGTGGTGGGCTTTCATTGATGTTGTGTGAATTTGTCTATGGTGTTATGAAGGACTGGCTTTAGCACTGGTTGTGCCCTGTGGGAAAATCTTTTTTGGTGCCCCCCATTACCTTTTTCTTATGACCTCTTTCTACATGAATTCCCTCACTACCACTCTCAACAGAGCAACTCATATCTCCATATCCTCTCTTGGACATACATTTAATTAATTTATAGTGTTACTCATAGTTCACTTACACTCAGTTTTGTGATTTGCATGGTACACGTTCTTTGCAGTAGGCACATTAACCCTCCGTGCTACTTTATGATGAGCCAAAACTGACACTAGACAACATTCTAATCACTCACCAGTAGGAACATTAATCACCAGAGTCATCCTGATGTTACTGTTACCTGAAAACAGCTGGATGCACAAGGAAATTCACATGCTTTTGAAGCAAAACATATTTTTTAATGTAGCGCTCCCTCTCCCACCAAGTCAAGCACCAGATGTGGCTGCACAGGTCGCACTGCCCTAAAGCTGGCCCTGGTTTTATTTAACAAACTCAACCCAATTTAAAAGGTGCTAGAAAAATGTTTGAATACCTTTACAGTTAGGTCTGTGAACATTGGTGAACTTAGCTTTTGAGCTGAATCTTAGAATCTGTCTACCATGCTCTAATAGCCATAATGTGTGCACTTTATAACCCACTTTCTGAAACAAAGGAAAAAAACAAGTTGGACTATGTGGAGCCAGAATGAAAACATCCACCCTCCAAGTGAGATCAGGGTCCATCTTGAGGGATGGAAGATGTACTTTTGGTTGAGAAAGATCCATTAATTGTGGGTGAAATATCAATACTTGGGGATAATACTGAATGTTTGCCCCACCATTTTGCTCGTAGGGTGGACTAAAATACTCTAAGGAGTCGGCACACTCCAACAAAAAATGTACATTTGAAAAATTGTAGAAAGTAATATTGAGCAAAAGGTAATGGCCAATTACTTGCAGACTAGTATTAGAGGTCACCCTGAGTATTCTGTAGTTATGAGAAGGGGGCATAGTCATTTGTCCCATGCCTTTATTTCCTGGAGCTATTCTCTGAGAGTACTGTGGGAGCAGGTACAAGTATTTGCCTAGGGGTACTACAGGTGTGGGTACTGGTTGCTTGGAATGGCTTATGGGCATGCAGAATATCTTTTGCTTGCAAGGTATCGGATATAACCATGACCTGGAGTACTGGAGGAGATTGGTGTAGACGCTGAGAATGACTGAATGCAATGCCCTGTACCTACAGTTTGCAGCACATTAACTCCTATCATTCTGTCGATTTACTCCTGGAAGATATTGTATGTAGATCTTGATCTGAATTGCATGCCAGTTTCCCAGTGCTTGCAGTGCCATTCCAAATATGTATTCAGGGCGCACATCCTAGTAAAAGGATGTTTTTCCAAACCCAATGCCCACTGTCTCTATGGCATGGGATATTAGTTGCAGAGCACCACGGATGTCTGCTTATTTAGACATCTTATTTGTCAACAGAAACCTGAAAGAGCCTTTTACAGAGGTGGTCACAGAAACAGTATTAATCATTTTAATCAAATACTAATCGTCTGACAGACGGTTCATGATGAAAACTGCTTGAAAATAAAAAAGGTTTAGGTGGAGAAATTACTACCAAAAGATTATAACAGATTAGAAGTCAATACATCAGTGCTATGTGGTATCTCTATTGGTTCTTTTAACGATGGTTCTTGAAGGGAAAAGTCTGCCAAGTAGCCATCGATCACGGATGTGGCTGATGCAAGCCTATCACTTTTTCTTGACGTTAATACATGTGTGTACCTCCAGCAAGGGCTTAACCTCCTCCAAAATCAAAGCTTTTTATTCAACTGGTCATGTAGCTGTAGCCAGTAGGCAAGCAGTCTTACACTGGAAGCAATTTACAGCCCCGCAGGATCTCAGATAATCATTAAATTCTATGGCTACCAAGAGGATTGTCATTAGTCCTTAAATGTGCAGTAAGAAGGATATTTTCTAAATATGATTTGTGGATTTTAAGCCACCATACCAGCATCACTATGCTAAGAGTGGCCACCCCCTCACCTTTAGAACAGAAGAAAAGGATTGTATTGCTATCATGAATCCCACATCAAATGTGTAACTCTGTAACATTTATAACCAAGAGCATGACTGTACAAATGTTTGTTTTCTTGTCGTCCATTTCAGAGGTTATAGCACCTAAGGGTCAGCATTAGCCAAAGCGTTCTCTCAGGACTGTCTCCGTTGCTTGTTGGAACTACCAAAAGAGATGTCTTGACAAATCTCTAGAAGAATACAGCTTTTGCTCCAATGGAATTTGAACCAAAAGCCATTTGCCATATGTTTTTGAGGCAACATTATTCCATAAATCTTTCATTTTTATATATACTAGCTCTTTAGCTCAAAATTATTATGGATTTTCTAGAGTATGTGGTTCACGTTGTTGCCATACCAGCCAATTGTTAATATTTGATATTCTGAAAAATTGCAGGTAACAAGGTCATAGATTAAAGTCTCCCTGGGTTCTACAGGTGCTCATAAATGGTCCCTACGTCATTCACATCATTTAGCCTGGCTGTCCAGTTCTGTGAGGCCTATATGTGGCATGTGACCATGAACCACTAAGCAACTGCTCGCTTTGTAAACTGTGGCTGTCCAATCATGTTCCCTTTTTATATCATCAATGCAGTGGATCGAAATTAAATATAATCATGGTGGCAATTGGTTGTTGTAGGAAGTATAGATATTTGTCCTATTTGATGTCAATGTCCCCTCTCTCCACTTATAGTCAACAAAGACCTGCAAATGGCTGGGTTTCGACCAATAGTTTTTTTCAGATGGGTGTTCTTGCTCAATGCACCTCACCCTTGAATTTTACATCAATATTATTATTTCCATCAAGCTATTAGTTCAGGTGCGCAGATTGTTTTTGCAAAAGACATTTGTGGGTCTTCATTATCCCACTCTACATGCGGACCTTCGTTTAACCCAAGACACACATCAATATCTTAACGTCACATAAACTAGACTACTGCTGAGCAAATTCTGTATGATGAGATTCAATCAAGTCTTCAGTTGAAGCAAGCTAACAGACCTGTGGCACTGAGAAGAATGAACACGCCAATGAGAGATAAGAAAGGTGATTACTTCTCCAACATTGATGGGGTTAAACAATTAAAATAAAATATATGGAATTAACAGATGTTAGCTGATTACTATCAAAATTTACTTCAAAGTTAGCTGTAAATCTTCACTGCCTATTTCATTGAATATAGGCTGCCAGCAAGCGTTAGACATTTGGCAAAAAAACGGTAGTAGGCCCGACTCACAAAGCCTTTTACACATGAAAGTTTAACGTGCACACGCAAATGACCTTTTTCGTGAGAGTAAATATTTATTTTTGTTTCTAAAATCTTTCAATTTACTTTAGCAAATGCCCTCCTCTTCACTGTGACATTAGAGGGTACTTGTAGATTTGATCTGTTCAATGACAGGAGTAAATTCATTTACAGGAATCTCACGTCATGGCAAGTGGCTGAGTGGCAACATTAATGCAAACACCGTGTTTCCAAATTTTAAACACTCAGGGCCAGATGTACGGAGCATTTTTCAAGTCGCAAAGGGGCCGATTCACAGAATCAACCTGTTTGCGACTTGAAAAATGCTTTTTGGGATGTACAAAGCCCAAACTGCGAATTGGTAACTTGTTGCCGAATCGCAGTTTGGGTTTTGCAATTCGGTATTAGGAAGGGGCGTGTCAAGGGCGTCCCGTCCTAATACCAAATCCAAATGGTATGTATGATTGTTTTGTGACCACGATTGCGGTCGCAAAACATTCACAGTTAGCTCCAGTTTCAAACTGGTGCTAACCCATTCGCAAACGGGAAGGCGTGTGAATGGCAGTGAAAATATTTTTTCTGTAAAAATGAAAAGAAAACTTTTCATTTTTAATTTTGAAATGCATCACGTTTTCCTTTAAAGAAAACGGGCTGCATTTTTTTTTTAAAAAAAAGCTTTATTTAGATGCAGCCACAGACATGGTGGTCTGCTGTCTCCATTCCCAATAGGCGGTTATTCCCAATGGGGTAACAAATTGCGACCTACCTCATGAATGATCATGAGGTAGGTCCTTTGCGACCCTATTGGGAATCGCAAACAGTGTAAAGTACACTTTTGTACATCCGGTTTTGCGAGTTGCAAATTGCGAGTCCCTGATTCTTAATTAATCAGTCTAGAGAGTGGAAAATGCATAGTTTCTCAATAATGCAACAAGAATCTTTGTGGGGGAAACATTTTCAGCCCTACTACCTTGTGAGGGAAGACTTTGGGCATTCTTTGAAAACTTATATACTTTTAGTGCACCTGCTCCTCCAAATTTGCAAGTCCACCACCCCATTTAGAGATCGGGGAAGCACCAGGGTCACACCAGGGAAGCCTCAGCTGGCTCTGGTGACAACTATAAACCAGGCCATAGTGCTTGATACCCCACCCTATTTCAGAGAGGAAAATCATCACTAGGTTCACTTACCTGCACTGCCATGTAAGGCAGGGAAATTACACAATGAGAAAACTTGTTTTCAAGAAACAGTCTCCAACTTTGTGAGTTTGTTTCTTGAAGAGGAAACTTTTGACTGATAGACACAACAAGCATGATGTTTTCCATGAAAAGTTCTGAGCCTTTAGTGGAGCTGTCACTCCACTGAAGGCACAAAGATCTGCACTTGCAAGCTGGGCATCTCTAAATCTGGCAGGTGATCTGTCACAGAGGAGCAGAAGCCATGAGCTCTTCTGATCTGGGGCATGGGTGGGTTACCCACCTGACTCTAATGCTCCTACATTTTTTATGGATCCACGTACGTCGGTCTATGTACCTTTTATCTCCATTGGTGGATAACACATCACAATCCAGTATCAAATTTGCTTAACAAGTTAAAGTCTCTCGTTTTTGTGCAAATTCATGAAAATTGTGGTGGGAATCCATTGAAAAAAAAGAAAATGCCTCTAACTATATATTGGAAGCAAACCAACGATAGCAAGTAGCTTACACACATTAATTTGTAAACATTAAACATACTGAAAAGAAAAAAACACTCTGGAGCAGATTTACAAGTCCTTAGCGCCTCCTTGTGCCATAATAGTGTCATTTTTTTAAGCTAATGTGGAGTTAGAAAGGCATTTTTGCTGCACCGGATTTATAAAGTGGTAGAGTGCATGCATTGTGCCATTTTGTACCCCCTTGCACCACATTATGCCTGCACCAGGCATACTGTATGCAGGGGGTGTTCCGGCATTAGGAGGCACGCAAATATGGCACAGTGAAATCTATAAGATTCCACTGCACCATTTTTAGTGTCATTTTTAATGCCTGCTCATTGCAGGCATTAAAATAACACACCCATATTAACCTATGGCTCTCCTTGCACTTTGCTTCAATAGCGTCAACATTTTTGACACTAGTGGACAAAGCGCCACAATAGCATCAAAAATGTTGACTCTATTGGCCTAACATGCTCCATGGTTCACCGTATTATAAATACAGTGCATCCACTGTGTCATTAGATGGGGCAGGTGCAACTCAAGAAAACTGGTGCATCATTGCTGATGTGCCAGTTTCTTGTAAATCTCTCCCTTTGTTTCATAATCATTGAAAAGTCCATGGAAAAGAAACATTGGAATGGGAAAAAGCCTCTTTTCATATATTTGTAATTTTGAACTACATTCCTTACACCTCTAAATTCACACCCTGAAGTTCATTTAGCAATAGGTTTGTTATAATGAAAGTATCTATCTACAGGCCAGAAAGTTTTATTGAGTCATCAATAAAGTATGCCTATATGCAAATGAATTGCCATCAACCTTTAAGAAAACATGAAACAGAATGTCCATTAGAGCAAGAAAAGCCTTGGAAGACTCAGAGGGGCTCATTTCCAAGCCCCTAGCACCACCAGAGCTTAAATTTCAGTGATGCTCTGGCGGCTCTGTGCCCTTTTCCATATTTACAAGGCACGGTTAAGCCACTTTTTGTGGCTTAAAGCCTCCTTGTAAATACAGCCCCTTTACATGCATCACTTTTTGTGAAAGAGGCATGCCTTGAGTTTTGCTGTGGGTGTTCCACTGCAACATCCATTGCATTTGAACACTGCCCCACATTTATGAGAAATCGTAAAGCTGAGGCAGTGCCAAAATGCAACCCCATGGATGGTGTTAGAGTGGCACAATGAGGAGTAATACTTTTGTTTCTCCACGTTTTTGCTTTTTCTATGTGTGCTGCAGAATGCAGCACACATAGAAAGAGCAAAACACAATTAAGGATTGTTTATGTGCAGGAAGTTGTCCCTTCCTGCACATAAACAATCATTAATTAATGACGATTTGCTACTTCTATGTGTGCTGCAGATTGCAGCACACATAGAAGTAAGACATCACCATTTATGATTGTTTATGTGCAGGAAGGGACACCTTGCTTCACATAAACAATAATTCCCTGCAACGCAGGCTTCCTTGCGGTATGGCAAGGATGCCTGCATTGGCGCTAGGCAGCTAATTTAGCACCGGCACAGGTGAGAACACAGGGATGTGCCCTATTCTTGTAAATACTGCACATCCCTGCATTCTGGAAATGACGAAGCTCAGCACAGCGAAATTGCTTACAGCACCAAGCTGTGCCATTTCCTAGTAAATGTGGCCCTAAATGTAAGAGATGAAAAAGCTGAGTTCCAATATCTCAACCTACAGAGAAGCTAGATAAAAAAACTGGTGCTTGTAAAAATGGGAAACTTTTGATGTCAATTTCAATAACTAATTTGATAACCTCATGGCTTTATCTGAATTCTTGCATAGAGAGTGTTGCCATAATCCAGTTGGCTGGAGATGAGGGCCTGGGTGATGGTGCTTCTTGACCTTTAGGGTAGCCAGTTCAATATCTTCTGAAGCATGCAGAGGAATGAAGAAGTGGCAGGAGGAGATGGATTTGGCCTGAGTTGTCATGGTTAGCTCGTAGTCCAGAATGATGCCTCGGTGCCTAGCGAGGTCAGTGAGGGTTTGAGTAAGTCCCACTTCTAAGGGCCACAAAGATGCATCCAATGGGGAGCTTTCATTTGCGAAGATCAGTACCTCTGTTTTGTCTGTGTTGAGCTTCAGGCAGTTGTCCTTCATCCATTTGGTGACACATGTCATGCAGTTGTGGAAGTTGGTATTGGTGTTGTGTGTTATCAGCATAGGATATGTTTAGTGGGTTATGATCTGTGGGTTTTGATGAAGCTGCCCAGAGGTGTCATATAAGTGTTGAAGAAGGTGGGGCTGAGTGAGGATCCTTGGGGTACTCCACAGATGGTTTCCTTAAATTCAGAGGTAGACGGGGAAGGAGGACATTTTGCATTTCTCCAGTGAGGAAGAGGTGATCCATCTGAGGGCAGCTCCTTCAATGCCTATGTTATTCAATCTTGCAATGAATGTGGTGGGAGACTGTATCAAAGACTGCTGAGAGTTCTAGGAGGATCAGAACCACAGTCTGTCCTTGGTCGAGGAGTAGGACTTGGATGTCATCGGTATCTGTGATGAGGAGTGTCTTGCTGCTGTGGTTGCTGTGGTTGCTGCGGAATCTGGATTAGGAGGAGTTGAGTACGAGATTCTGTTCCAGATGTGAGGAGAGTTGTTGGTTGATGGCTTTTTCTAATACTTTGGCTGGGGCTGGAAGCAGGGAGATCCGTCTGTAGCTGTTGAGTTCCCTGGGGTCTGCCGATGGTTTCTTTAGTAGGGCATTGACTTCTGTATGTTTCCAGTCCTCAGGGGAGTGACTATGGCAAGTGAGGTGTTGAACAAGGTGATGAGTATGTGGCTGATTCTGTCTTCACATAGATTGAAGAGGTGGTGAGGGTATGGGGCCCCTCGAGTAGACTCAGTTCATGATGGAGGCTGTGTCTAGTGTCTAGCGAACTGGCTCCATTCAGTTAGTTGGATGTCTGTGGTGGCAGCGTGGTCATTGTGTTGCTTGACAAAGTCAGCTCCCTTGGCCTGGGGTTTGAAGCTTCTGTCATGCAAGATGTTTGGAAGGGTCTGCAGGGTTCATGCAGAAGGGTGATGTTGTTTGTTGCAACTGAGGGGTTGAAGAATTCTATGACGAAGCTGAAGGTTCTTTGCTGTTATTGGAGCTTGATTCAATGCATAAGGCTAAGGCCTTTTTCTTCATTGTGGTTGTTTTACTGTGCCCCTGCCATAATCAAAACCTCGGGGCAGGGTAATTTAGCATAAATGTCCTATAACCTGACAAAGTTTTAAATTAACAAACAAACATTCACATGCCAATTCATAGCCT
The DNA here is from genome assembly GCF_031143425.1 of Pleurodeles waltl. Classification (NCBI taxonomy): domain Eukaryota; kingdom Metazoa; phylum Chordata; class Amphibia; order Caudata; family Salamandridae; genus Pleurodeles; species Pleurodeles waltl. Next base: position 855,424,715 of record NC_090446.1, on the reverse strand, counting down.
GAGATCTTCAACTACAGCCTTGAATATTAATTTTGTCTTGCCAAAGCATAGCCTCAGATAACCAATTAGAGTCTTAAATGTTCATTTTGCCTCACATGACAAGGCTCACACTGAGCCCTGCAGGACCTCCTCCCCCATATCAAGGTATATACAAGTATAGTTTGAAAACCTAGGCAGAGCCTCAAATTGAAAGATGAATACTTAAATGTTCCCATTTTCAGATGCACCCCTGCAAGCACCGATGGCTGCTTACAACTATAACATGATCAAAATAATGATGATTATAAAAATGAATATGTATATTGTCTGCCTGTAAGTTCTTTACCCAAACCTAGAATCACTACAACAGTGATGTCTTACCTGCAATGGCCCTTTCGGTTTTTCCAGTTTTGAACAGTGTTATCTACTTAATATATGACTGAGTGGTGTCCACCAGAGGATAGCCCTACACCGAGCATCTATTGGAGGCCCAAAGAGAGCAGACGGTGTGGGAAGAAGAAAGTTTGGCAAACTTTAATTTGACGTCTGTCTTACTATTTTCGCTTGAAACAAATGCAGTGTTAAAAGGATTGCTCACATTGTTAGCCACAAAGACGTATATAAATGCTGTAATTTCCTCCTGTGGTATTGAGCTCTGCCAAAAAGGAATGTCACCTTTTGAATCCTTGATGCCTACATTATTGCTCCATCAACTTTTCATCCCTGAAGGCAGACCATTATTAGACTTAAGCTATAGTTGTTACAAGTTACAGAAAAATGTCAGTAGAGACTGTTACTTCTCAGCATGAGTCAGGCCATTACAATGATGCCAAAGTTTATTATACTCGCTTTACAATGCGTGTATTAAAATATTTGGAAATAATAAAAGCACAGCGGTGTATACATGGACTAACAATTTTACACTTAATTTCCTCCAATATTGCTGAACATTTTGTACTTCGGTCAATTTGTATTACTAAGGTTGAGTGAGTCCAGAAGGAAAGCTTTGCAGAACGCCTTTAGAGCAGAGTTTGGCGCGACTAGTTTGCTACAGTTAGTAACAAATAGGATGAAATAGTGAACAATGGGATAAATGACGTTTAGAAAGATACAGCAACGTCAAGGTGAATAATTGATGATCAATGTGCAAAACCCATGTTCTGGTAGGTCTTCTTTAACCAAAAAAAATCACATTTCAGCGGAGAGGGTATAAAGAGATGGCCCTGTACCCTCACGCTGTTTTGTAGATAATTACTTCTAGGGCTCTAGGTCTTCTTTACACTCCTCGAGCCTCCTGACAATATTAGCAGTCTTAAGCACTGAGTAAAGAGTTCTGAATTCGTTTGGCAAAGAAGGGCAAGAATAGAGGGGTGATCGCTGTGCCTTGCAGGCCCCATATTGCCAGGCTGCTATTCACCATGGCTAGTGGCGAGGTGTAAATATGTGCCCTGTAGTGTGCCAAACAAACTGATTAACTTTGCCTTCCCAGGGAAGTTGGTGTTACAGGCAGTACTGAACGGCCCCTCCAGATCTAATCAAATATTTCGTCGCTTACAAAGTGAGCCTGATCCACGTCAGGGGAGGATGGATGGGGACAGGAGTTGTTCTCCCTATCCCCAACGAACCCTCGAAAATTCCCTGAAAACAAGATGAATCAAAAATTTTACTTTATCAACTTTCCATTTAGTGGGCGTTTTGAAGCCTTTAAAATATTCTCGGTGTGCACTTTGACAAAAGTGCTCTAAGGTTTTCAGCCTGAATATGATAAATCTGTTCACTTCTGCTTCCTTTTTTCATTGACGTTGGCATCCTTACTCATTCAAATACATTATTAGTGAAATAACATGACTAAGAACCTCATTTAGAGGATGCCAATAACGGGGCATTGATTAAAAATGAGCTCATGTTCGATATCCCTACTACCAGTTTATTCACTTTATTGAGTGGTTGTGATAATTCTGTTACATAGATCTTTCAAAAATATACGTCAGAGTGACCTGTTATTTTACAGAAATCCAACAGGTTTAGACAATAGAACTCCACCTTGAGTTACAAAGAATGCAAAAGGTTTAATGGTCGATATATATTTTGTGGCATAACAATCCGCCATCTGAGGTCATACATAGGGAAATAAGATCATCCATTACAATTATTAAATTGTTAGCGCCATAGACAGCATTCGATTGTCACTTGATGCAGGAAAACCAGTTATGCTGGTCTTACTGGACCTAATTGTGGCATTTGACAGGGTTTCCCACTTTATTCGTATCTGCAGACTACATGAAGCAGGTATCTACAGCAAGGCTTTATTGTGGTTAAAGGACTTCATTGACAACCCTCCCAACAAGTTTATTTGTGGCCTATTAAATCTAGAAATACATCTGTTAATAAAGGAGTCTCTCTAGGTTCTTGTTTGAGCCAAACCGTATTTATCATAAATGTCACCCCTGGCTCATGTTGTGCGATCCTGCGGTGTGGGGATTGTGTCATATGCAAATGGCACACAACTGCTTATTTCCTTTGGTCCTGAAGCAGATCTGGTGCAAAAACAATTAAACCCTGCATGAGGGAAATCACCATGTGGATGATGTCAAATTTTCTCCAGCTAAACAGTGATAAATCTGAGATCATACTGTTTGGTAAGGCACATGACCTCTGGTCCTATGACTAGTGGCCTCCTGATTTCAGACCTGCTCCTCTTTCTAAGCATGTTGTGAAAAACGTAGGTGTGAAACTCAATCAGGACATAATTATGAGGGACCAAGTTAATGACACATGTGGCACTTGCTTTGCCAAACTGAAACTGTTAAAAAGGTTTTCCCTTGGCTACCCCCTACCTCCAAGACAACCCTGGTCCAGGCTCTGATATTCATCTTCCTGGACTATGGAAATGCATTGTGAGCTGCAGCTAATGCTACTTTGCTGGCTAAATTACAGGCCATCCAGAACACTGTTGCTAGACTGATCTGTAACATGCCAGCTCGGTCATCTTCTGTCCCCATTTTAAAAGCTCTGCACTGGTTACCCATAAATAACAAGCAATTTTTAAACTTTGCTGCCTGATGCACAAGGCCTTGTATCAAACGTGGCCTAAGTATTTGCATCAAAAAATTAAGTTCTGTTTGCCTTACAGATGGCTGAAATCTTCTCAGAAAGCATTTTTGCAGATTCCTTGGAATCGTACTGACAAATTTGGTGGCAGAGCCTTCTCTTATCTAGCCCCTTTTCACTGGAATGCTCTCCCCTTTCACATTCGTACCTGCATCAACTTTAGGAACTTCAAGAAGTCGCTGAAAAAATGGTTGTTCTTGTCAGCCCTCTTCTTTCCCTTTACAGCGCAGTGCTGAGCTACTCCTTTGGGAGTGATTCATGCACCATATCGAAAGAACATAGAACATTCATCTTGTTAAATCATCTGCTTATGTACCATTCAGTTGAGGTAGGCACAAGAAGTGAGGCTGCCCAAAATGTAACCCTGAGTGTGCCAACTGCTCCAGTTGGACATGCCCCAAATCAGATAGTACCAGGTACACCTGCAAATTCAGTGACACAAATTCCTGAGGCGACTCAATCAGGTCAGAGGTTTAACACAGGTTAGCCTGTGTGAAGTTCCGTTGTGAGTCAGATTGTGCCAAATTCTAATGTGAACCAGACGGTGGAGTCACCTTCTGTGAATCCACCTGTGCAGCATTTTCTCCCCAATCAACTTGTGCAAATGTTTAGTCCAAGTCAGTCAATGACAACCATTTCACATAACCATACAAGACAAGGTTGCAGGACATTCGTAACCGGACAGAATCTGGAAGCAATGCACATTTATTAAATGTTCCAACAGTTCCAGATGCACCAGTCATATCCTCTGGGATATCACCAATTGGTATGCAAAGATCAGTATATTCTAACAACACAGAAATGGAAAAAACAGGATCTCTTGTTAACCCCTATACAAATTGCAGATACAATTCCAATGACAAGTCAGACAGGATTTACCACTGATGCAAGGTTTCCTCAGAGAACCTCACCTTATTTTGTGCCCAAACCTGATCAGATCCTGAATGTTAATTACAGCATTCCAAAAGGAGGAGTACCCTTTAACACAACAGAGAACATATCAAACTTTAATACCTAGAGTCAGTAGACTGTAGGAGCTTTAAGAGCAGAAGTATTGCAGATTAATAATGTGAGTTTACGAGGTTCCACTGCACAGCAGCTGAATGAATGGTTAAATAATTTGAGTCCTGAAGGTGCAACAGTTATAACAAATGGTAAGGCGAGAACAGAAGAGACACCAGAGAGAGATAAATCAGTTAATGGGCCCAGACTGAAATTGGAATTAAATTAGATGATGTTAGGAACATTAGACACATCCCAGCTGGAGCCATACACAGAAGATGAACTGCGGTTGATTTGCAAAATCTTTACTCAACGAGCAGGACAGGCTCATGAAAGATTAGCTGAAGTAGCCGGGAAATATGTTATGGATTTAGATAAATCAAAGCCCTTAGAAAGAAGCTACAGATTGGAGTTCAGCACAAAAGATATAGTTGAAATAAAATACCCTGAAATGAAAACACACATTAAGGAATTAATTACATACAGTAAAAAATGGGGTGCTATAAATAAGTGGGAAGTTGGTTGGCAAAGAATAGAGATCAGAAGAAAGCAAAGCCAAATGTGCTTCGGGCAGGAGCAAATCAAGCTGAGGCCAATGTGAAAATTATGTCTATTAGAGAAATACCAGGTGGAGGCTACGTTTGTGTACTCTGGAGTAAGAGTGTCATTAGGTCATTCACAAATGATTCTCCGAGATTGAGAGAGAAACCAGTGGAATGATACAATGAGACCGAAAGGCTTGTGAAACTCTCAAAATGCCTGTGGTGGGATTTGAATACATTGTTTGACTTTGTGATGGCGAGTGATTTGTGGACTGAATGCAAAGTTAATGTTGATTGGCCAAATTGTGAACCCTGAAAAGACCCAGTAACAGGTGCACCATTTCAAGAAGTGATTAAAACGTATTACAAGGTGGTTGAGTTTTTGAAAAACAAGGTGTCTTCGAAAGATATTGATTGACAGTGGATTGATCAGACAGTCAAGGAATCGAAGGAATCGATTAGTACTTATTACAAGAGATTGCTGCACACTTTCAGATGTCCGAGACAATAGAAGCCAAAGATATGGGTAATTTTGTGTTCAGATTTGTGCAATGATTAAATCCAGATATAATTGAGATGATGCAGCAGCACCTCATTTGTTGGCAGAATAAACAAATTGATGAAACCCTGCAGTATGCAAAGTATTGCCGCAATGGATTTGAATTGAAGCAGAAAAAGTTTAAGGAGAAGCTTATTGCCATGCAATTGAAAGCTGCACAGTATGTTAGTCAAGGCCTGCAGATGATGATGAACACTAGTGGTATGCATGGAGTGCCACAGCAGGTAACAAATGTTATCCAGCCTAGAGTTAGAGGATGTAGTGTTCAGGTAGATCAAAGTAGAGGCGCTGTTGATGTCCAGGCACTAAAGAGAACTAATTCATGTCATGCGTGTAGAAATTTGGGTAATTGGCGAAGGGACTGTCTTTTTAGTGATGTGAATAATCAAGTGCAGAATAATGGGGTTGCTCAAGTACAAGGCAATAATCAGATTCAGATTCAAAGACTTCAAAGAACCTGAGTGCTAAATGTAAATGTATCCCCAGGACAGCAGATGCAGGTACCACAAACACTGATGACTCAACAGCAAGTGGTTGTTCCCCAAAAGATTTTAAATCAACTTGCAAATGTCAATGTGAATCATATAGCATCACAGTTTCCCCTATTGGATTTGAGCGATGAGGAATTTTCGGGTAGCTCACGTAATGAGGATTGCATGCTAGGGGCATCCGTTGAAGTAGACAAACGTGGTCCCTATGTAAATGCTATTGTCATTGGTTATGATGTGCCATTCCTGGTTGACACTGGAGCTACACATCCCACTGTCAGAGCTGCAGAAGTGTCAAATTTGTCCTTCTCAGGAAGGAGACTCTAGGTTGTAGGAGTAGCAAATAAACAATTGACCAACACTGTAACAGAGTATGTTCCTGTAAAAATAGGTTCATTTGAAGATGATCACCAATTTGTACTCTGTGATTCAAGTCCTGTAAGCTTGCTTGGACACGACCTACTGCGTAAGCTAAACTGTTCCATTAGCTACACACGTCAAGGAATCACAATCCAAACAAATGAAGAAGATGTGCCCTGTAAAATTGTGAAGCAGTACCCGAGTGTCAAATTTTACCCAATGCTGACATGTAATGATTTGCCCAAATATCTAAAGACACAGTGACACATGAGGTTTGGAATTTTTCAGTAAAGGAGATAGGACTCATCAAAGGTGTTGAGTCTATAAAAATAACAGTGAAGCCAAATGCAGTATATAAAAAAAACCATATAACATGACACCCGAGACAATTGCTGGAACCACTCCACTGATTAATGGTTTGACTGAGCAGAGTATTATGAAGGAGAATATGAGAAGTCCATGTAACTCTCCCATTTGGGGACCGTAGAAGCCCAGGGGAAGTACTGCATAGTCCAGAACCTGAGAAAGTCAATGAGATTGACTTTCGATGTTGTCCTGTGGTACCGAATCCTGCAGTAGTTTTATTCCAGATTTCATGTGAAGCCCAATGGTTTACCATGACTGATGCCAAGGCTTTTTTTCCACTGTGTGTTGAAATTCAGCAGTTGCGTTTTGGCAAATGGCTAAGTTCCACTATGATACACTGAGAGATCTTTGATTTTGAACCACATCTTGAAAAATAATCTGAAATCACTTAAAATGCCCTAACATTGAGAATTAGTCCAGTATACAGATCACTTACTTGTTGCATCAAAAAACACTCAAGAGGCATGGAGGAGAGACACAATTTCTCTCTTGAATCATTTAGGAGAAAATGGAAATAACGTTTCCCCAGCAAAGTTACAGAATTGCAAAAAGGAAGCTGTAGGAAGTTGGCTCTGTATGCACTATTTCAAAGTAAGGAATAGTATGCACAGAGTCCAAGGGTTCCCCTTAGAGGTAAGATAGTGGCAAAAAGAGATAATACTAATGCTCTATTTTGTGGTAGTGTGGTCGAGCAGTAGGCTTATCAAAGGAGTAGTGTTAAGCATTTGTTGTACATACACACAGGCAATAAATGAGGAACACACACTCAGAGACAAATCCAGGCCAATAGGTTTTGTTATAGAAAAATATATTTTCTTAGTTTATTTTAAGAACCACAGGTTCAAATTCTACATGTAATATCTCATTTGAAAGGTATTGCAGGTAAGTACTTTAGGAACTTTGAATAATTACAGTAGCATATATACTTTTCACATAAAACACAAATAGTTGTTTTAAAAGTGGACACTGCAATTTTCACAGTTCCTGGGGGAGGTGAGTTATTGTTAGTTTTAGCAGGTAAGTAAATCACTTACAAGTCTCAGGTTTGGGTCCAAGGTAGCCCACCGTTGGGGGTCCAGAGTAACCCCAAAGTTACCACACCAGCAGCTCAGGGCCGGTCAGGTGCAGAGGTCAAAGAGGTGCCCAAAACACATAGGCTTCAATGGAGAGAAGGGGGTGCCCCGGTTCCAGTCTGCCAGCAGGTAAGTACCCGCGTCTTCGGAGGGCAGACCAGGGGGGTTTTGTAGGGCACCGGGGGGACACAAGTCAGCACAAAAAGTACACCCTCAGCAGCTCGGGGGCGGCCGGGTGCAGTGTGCAAACACGCGTCGGGTTCTCTGTAGATTTCAATGAGAGACCAAGGGATCTCTTCAGCGGTGCAGGCAGGCAAAGGGGGGGCTCCTCGGGGTAGCCACCACCTGGGCAAGGGAGAGGGCCTCCTGGGGGTCACTCCTGCACTGAAGTTCCGATCCTTCAGGTGCTGGGGGCTGCGGGTGCAGGGTCTTTTCCAGCCGTCAGGATTTTAGAGTCAGGCAGTCGCGGTCAGGGGGAGCCTCGGGATTCCCTCTGCAGGCGTCGCTGTGGGGGCTCAGGGGGGACAACTTTGGTTACTCACAGTCTCGGAGTCGCCGGAGGGTCCTCCCTGAGGTGTTGGTTCTCCACCAGTCGAGTCGGGTTCGCCGGGTGCAGTGTTGCAAGCCTCACGCTTCTTGCGGGGATTTGCAGGGGTCTTTAAATCTGCTCCTCTGTAACAAAGTTGCAGTCTTTTGGAGCAGGGCCGCTGTCCTCAGGAGTTTCTTGTCTTTCTTGAAGCAGGGCAGTCCTCTGAGGATTCAGAGGTCGCTGGTCCTTTGGAAAGCGTCGCTGGAGCAGGTTTCTTTGGAAGGCAGGAGACAGGCCGGTAGGACTGGGGCCAAATCAGTTGGTGTCTTCTGTTCTTCCTCTGCAGGGGTTTTTCAGCTCAGCAGTCTTCTTCTTCTTGTAGGTTTCAGGAATCTAAATTCTTAGGTTCAGGGAAGCCCTTAAATACTAAATTTAAGGGCGTGTTTAGGTCTGGGGGGTTAGTAGCCAATGGCTACTAGCCCTGAGGGTGGGTACACCCTCTTTGTGCCTCCTCCCAAGGGGAGGGGGTCACATTCCTATCCCTATTGGGGGAATCCTCCTTCTACAAGATGGAGGATTTCTAAAAGTCAGAGTCACCTCAGCTCAGGACACCTTAGGGGCTGTCCTGACTGGCCAGTGACTCCTCCTTGTTATTCTCATTATTTCTCCTGGACTTGCCGCCAAAAGTGGGGGCTGTGTCCAGGGGGCGGGCATCTCCACTAGCTGGAGTGCCCTGGGGCATTGTAACACGAAGCTTGAGCCTTTGAAGCTCACTGCTAGGTGTTACACTTCCTGCAGGGGGGAGGTGTGAAGCACCTCCACCCAGTGCAGGCTTTGTTTCTGTCCTCAGAGAGCACAAAGGCTCTCACCGCATGAGGTCAGACACTCGTCTCTCAGCAGCAGGCTGGCACAGACCAGTCAGTCCTGCACTGAACAATTGGGTAAAATACAGGGGGTATCTCTAAGATGCCCTCTGTGTGCATTTTTTAATAAATCCAACACTGGCATCAGTGTGGGTTTATTATTCTGAGAAGTTTGATACCAAACTTCTCAGTAGTCAGTGTAGCCATTATGGAGCTGTGGAGTTCGTTTTTGACAGACTCCCAGACCATATACTCTTATGGCTACCCTGCACTTACAATGTCTAAGGTTTCGCTTAGACACTGTAGGGGCATTGTGCTCATGCACTGGTGCCCTCACCTATGGTATAGTGCACCCTGCCTTAGGGCTGTAAGGCCTACTAGAGGGGTGACTTATCTATACTGCATAGGCAGTGTGAGGTTGGCATGGCACCCTGAGGGGAGTGCCATGTCGACTTATTCGTTTTGTTCTCATCAGCACACACAAGCTGGCAAGCAGTGTGTCTGTGCTGAGTGAGGGGTCCCCAGGGTGGCATAAGATATGTTGCAGCCTTTAGAGACCTTCCCTGGCATCAGGGCCCTGGGTACCAGGGGTACCAGTTACGAGGGACTTACCTGGATGCCAGGGTGTGCCAATTGTGGAATCAAAAGTACATTTTAGGTGAAAGAACACTGGTGCTGGGGCATGGTTAGCACACTTCTCAGTCAAGTCAGCATCAGTATCAGGCATAAAGTGGGGGGTAACTGCAACAGGGAGCCATTTCTTTACAGAAGCCCTATACTTAGGTCTCCACATTGAGAAAGGTGTGCAGAAATTTTCACAAGGAAGAATCTGAGCAGTCATGATGATGACTCCCCCTGCCACACAGAATGAAGACTAAGGGCCTCATTACGACCCTGGCGGTCATAGACCACCAGGGTGGAGGCCGGAGGTAGCACCGCCAACAGGCTGGCGGTGCTAATCAGGTATTCCGACTGCGGCTGTGAAGCTGCGTCGCCCAGCCGGGTCCGGCGATTTCCCGCCGGATTTCCCCCGGCTGGGGGAATCCTCCATGGCGGCGCTGCATGGGGATTCCGACCCCCTTCCCGCCAGCCTGTTCCTGGCAAGAGGCTGGTGGGAACGGGTGTCGTGGGGCCCCTGGGGGCCCCTGCACTGCCCATGCCACTGGCATGGGCAGTGCAGGAGCCCCCTAACAGGGCCCCATTAAGATTTTTTGTGTCTGCTTGGCAGACACTGAAAATCGCGACGGGTGCAACTGCACCCGTCGCCCCCCCCCAGCAAATCCGCCGGCTCCATTCGGAGCCAGCTTCATCTTTGCTGGGGCTTTCCCGCTGGGCCGGCGGGCGATCTTTTGAAGATCGCCCGCCGGCCCAGCAGGAAAGTTAGAATGGTCCCCGCGGTCATTTGACCGCGGGACGGTGTTTGGGCGGTTTCCCGCCGGGTTCGGAATGACCCCCTAAATCTTCTTGGTAATGGTTGGCTACTGTCGCCAGTGGATTCCAAACTTTTCCCTTTTGACCAAGCCTTTAGAGAGTCTGACAGACAAAGATGTGTCTGGTCTGGTACCATTGGATGACAACTGCCTATGTGGCATCAAGAGCTGAGGGAAAACCCATGCCAAGTCCCAGCTCTGGGATTGCCTGGTTTAAACAAATGTTTTTCTTTGTTTTGCTGTGAGAGTGATGGATGCAGCACGCAGAGACAATTGGTCTCCCAGGAGATTCTCCAAGTTTTTATGAATTTTATGAAGTATATAAATGAGAGGCATTCTTCCTTCACTTTTGTTAAGGATTTCAAATTCTCTCTTACGTATCCGTCCGTTATCAAGAGCCTCGCTTGTAATAGTTTGTATTCTATATTGGAGGTCTCTGGAAAGGTCCTCATTGATAAACCGGAAGTCGTCACAGTTATTTAACTGTCTCATTAATTCCTGATCACATTTGTGCTTATCCCACATGACTATTCCCCCTCCTTTCTCTCCTGGTTTAATGATAATGGCTTGATTATTGGCCAAACTCTGAAAATCCTCCATTTCTGCCTTCGTACAATTCTGCCTGAAGAAAATCTTTTTGCTGTTAAGATTGTCAATTTCTCTTAATACTACATATCAAAAAGACTGCTATTTCTGAGAGCAAATCATTTTTATCTGGGCAAAAAGTAGATTTTCATCTACGGCCACTAAAATTCACCTTAGTTTCATCTAAAGGGTCAGAAAAGAAGGCTTTAAGTCTGACTTTCTGCAAAATACCTCAGTCTTAGTTTCGACTGAGTCCTGAATTTAAAGTGGTAAAAAGGATAATCCCCTACTCATTATTTGAATTTCAGTAGTAGTTGGGGAATATGCTGACATATTATAAATAGGAATCGGATCATTATTATTATTTACTGCCTGTATGTCCTCCTCATTGTTCAAACAGAGATTTTTTGCACAAGGAGAAGGACATACAGGCGGAGAATCCGATTTATAATTTGTCAACATATTCCCCGACTACTACTGAAATTCAAATAATGAGTAAAGCAGTTAAAGCAAGAATTCTGCAACACAGATCAAGAATCACATGTGCAAAAAGAGGAGCACCGCTTGTAGAGCACTACAGTGAACTTAACCACAAGCCAGTACTTCCATTAGTATATTCAAATCAAAGTGGATGATCTATATAGACTAGTCTGGATAAAATGGAAGTGAGATTTATTGAGAAATATGGAACAGCGCAACACAGCCTGAATGATTTGGATGAAATGTGGGCCCTGATCTAGAGCTTTCATTTGAATGACAATGTTTATACTTTACTGTATCTAGCCAATATGTATGAGTGCACAATGTATTTAGCATGATGAAGACCCTTGTTTTTATTTTGTACCTTTATGAATTATTACAACAGTTTTTTATTCACAACTGTGCTCCAGACTTCTAATAGGATGATTGGATGCACATGGGTGCACAAGATATCTCCCCTGTATTTTAAAAGTATAGTTTACTTCTAAGCCATGAGGTATCATATCGATATAGACTTCATCACTAACGGCCGTTATAGCATTCTTCTTAAGTTTGATAGATAAGTGCTAAATTACAATATTATCTGTGTTAAATTACCACATTAATTTTGTTTTGAAAAAAGTTCTTTGGACAAAGAGAAATTCCGGCAGTCTGCGAGTTGTTTGTAAAATAATGTGACCAGATAGGTGTCCATTCAAAGATGGCCACCATTGATGATATGCAGACAAAGAGAAGATGGCCACCTGGTAGGATAGAGAAGAGATATTTAACTCTGCTCTAAGATGGCCACCATAAAGGAATCTCGCTGAGATGAGAGTGAGTGCCGAGGCCGGAACCGACATGGGTGGACAGCCACTGACGGGGGCCTCAAATATACGAATGATTGGGGTCAGTCCCGCATAAGGTGGCACACATACAAATGCACCACGGAACAGCCGAGACGTGACATCTAGGCCTGATTGCAAGTAAGCGCCTAAAAGTATTGAGATCGGTAATATTGGAGCGCTGGCTTCAACTTAGTGGAAAGCCAGTGTCTATATTTGATTTTGTATACTTTATTCATTTTCTATGGAGTGATTTTAATTTTACCGATTAATAGTTTACGACAGACCCCAGCTTATAAGGAGTAGGTATATAGAAGTTTAAGTTTTGGCATGTTGGGCCGAGTGTGGCAGCACTTGAGTAGACTGTAAAAATTATTCTCACATGGAATGTAGTTACCATGTAATAGATCTGTCACCAAGGGGAGACTCTTATTTAATGATTATCACTCCCTTTTGTGTGTGAGTCACTATGGTACTGATGAGGTCGGTTTGTGGAGACACAAGTGTGGTTTTTTAGTTATATGTTTTTATATGTACGTTTTAAATAGGATATTTCACGGTGGAGGTTTAATTGGTTTTGAGTTGTTCTTTTGGTAATTTGCTTTTTGTAATTAACAGGTACGTCTATCTCCAATAATCCTGATGAGGCCCATAATTAAAGGGGGCTGAAATGCGTCGACCTTTGACATTTAAGGAAAGGTTGTGAGAAATACTAAATACAAGCTATAAGGAAATCTTAGGCTACACATCTTTATTCAAATACGAACAAAAGTAGTGGCGGGGTGGAGATGTGTACATGATGCAACCATCTGCATCATGTTCTCATCTCCACACCACCACTACTTTTGTTCGTATCTCTTATGTGGATTAACATTTAAAGTATTGTCAACAACCACATTTTTTTGAAAATAGGAGATGATTGACGTATTATAGGTATAATGAATGTTTTTTTTTTTGTTTTGTTATGTGTGTAATAATGTTTGCGGTATGTTCCAAAATGGTGTATAGGCTATTTTTTGTTTGATTAAAACATAATGAATTGAGAAAGTGTCATTAAATTGCAGTTTCAATGACTGATTTATAATTTCATTTTGATACTGATGATTATATTCTTCCCTACTATTATACCACTTGTTTTTGCCTCGTTGTTTGAAGGCAGTCGCTGCCCTGAGCGTCAGCATCGAACAGCATGACACCTTCTGAATGTTTTCATTCCACAATCTGTGGAGATTTTGTTAACTTGAACCAAGACACAGTATTTGGCCAGTACGCATTTGATCTGCTATGAGCAGGCCATCCTCACCTCTCCAAACAATATTGTACATTTTTTAATCCTGCTACTTTTTTGCAAACCCTGTAGAAAATGTCAATGATTGTATGGAGGAGGTTGATCATGACTGTCTTAATGTGACTGAATTGTGCACCAACCAAGACCTGACATTCAAGACGTTCCCCTAACTGGGAATGACTATGTGATGTTCTTTGATGGCTCCTGTGTAAGAGATAAAGATGGTACCCTGAGAGGTGACTGTGTTGCTTGCACAGCCCCAACTGTTATTGAAGCTTTCTGGAATTAAGGGGGTCATTCCAACCCTGGCGGTCGGTGTTAAAGCGGCGGCCAACCCGCCAACAGGCAGGCGGTAAAAAAAATAGAATTCTGACCCTGGCGGGAACCGCCAACACAAGCCGCCACTTTAACACTCCGACCGCCACGGCGGGACAAACAAACAGCGCGGCGGTCACCGCCAACAGACAGGCGGCAGACAATGTACCGCCCACCCTATCACGACCCACCAATCCGCCACCTTTTCCGGGGCGAGAGCCCCGCCGATAAAAACACGGCGGAAACAGACCACGAACAGGAAAACGCTCACCTCTATACACTCCACGAGGAATCTGGACAGCATGGAACCCGAATTAAACATCCTACCAGCTATTGTCTACCTGCTCCTCTACCAGGAGCACGAACGCAGCCGCAGGAGACAACGGTGAGTACGGCACCTACGACACAGGGGAGGAGAAAAGGTTACGGGCACACACAGACGCGACACCCCCCCCCCAATTCCTACACACCAATGCAGAGCAACAACTCAGAGTGACACCCCCTAAACCTCCCGGAATAATGCAAAGACAAAATATAAAGATCATTAAAATGAAGTATATTATAGTATATTTGAACTTAAGTGAAATATCAAATCTATAAAATAAATATATTACAACATTAACAATATATACATAGTCCAAAAGTCCGGCACATATTGGCAACATTCCATTGTTCGTGGGCCAATGTGCATAAACACATGGGCAAAGCCCATACACAAGACCCGATTCCATTGGAGAGAACACTGCTGGGGCATCAGATAATAAAACGACAGGCACCTCAGGGGGAAGGGAAGGGGGGGCACCTCAGCCACATGAGTCCACGACGCCAGATCCACGAGGGGCCTCCATGCCCACGGCACCATCCTGGGCAGTGCAAAGCCACAGTCTCTCAAGTCTCTACAGTGGGTGGATTGCCCACTGTACCATCCTGGGGAGTGCAAAGCCACAGTCCATCAGGTGGATTACAGACTCCACTGGTTATGGAGGAGGCATGTTGGCCAGAGTGCTTCGTGAACCCGTGCCCGACACAGATCCGGCCCTGCCAATGGGCCAGCGGTGCTTGACAGGAAGGGCCCAGTGGAGCGGTGCTTGAGATGAAGGGCCCAGCGGAGCGGTGCTTGAGATGAAGGGCCCAGCGGAGCGGTGCTTGACAGGAAGGGCCCAGCGGAGCGGTTCTGAGACGGCGGTGCCCAGCGGAGCAGTGCTTGAGATGAAGGGCCCAGCAGAGCGGTGCTTGACAGGAAGGGCCCAGCGGAGCGGTGCTTGACAGGAAGGGCCCAGCGGAGCGGTTCTGAGACGGCGGTGCCCAGCGGAGCGGTGCTTGAGATGAAGGGCCCAGCGGAGCGGTGCTTGAGATGAAGGGCCCAGCGGAGCGGTGCTTGACAGGAAGGGCCCAGCGGAGCGGTTCTGAGACGGCGGTGCCCAGCGGAGCGGTGCTTGAGATGAAGGGCCCAGCGGAGCGGTGCTTGAGATGAAGGGCCCAGCGGAGCGGTGCTCGACAGGAAGGGCCCAGCGGAGCGGTGCTTGAGATTTAGGGCCAAGCGGAGCGGTGCTTGAGATGAAGGGCCCAGCAGAGCGGTGCTTGAGATGAAGGGCCCAGCGGAGCGGTGCTTGACAGGAAGGGCCCAGCGGAGCGGTTCTGAGATGGCGGTGCCCAGTGGAGCGGTGCTTGAGATGAAGGGCCCAGCGGAGCGGTTCTGAGACGGCGGTGCCCAGCGGAGCGATGCTTGAGATGAAGGGCCCAACGGAGCGGTTCTTGAGATGAAGGTCCCAGCGGAGTGGTTCTGAGACGGCGGTGCCCAGCGGAGCGGTGCTTAAGATGAAGGGCCCAGCGGAGCGGTGCTTGACAGGAAGGGCCCAGCGGAGCGGTGCTTGAGATGAAGGGCCCAGCGGAGCGGTGCTTGAAATGAAGGGCCCAGCGGAGCGGTGCTTGAGATGAAGGGCCCAGCGGAGCGGTGCTTGAGATGAAGGGCCCAGCGGAGCGGTGCTTGACAGGAAGGGCCCTGTTCAACAGTGCTTGTCTTGGCGGGGCCCTGTCCAGCGGTGCTTCTCACGGCGGAGCCCTGTTCAGCGGTGCATGTCTTGGCGGGGCCCTGTAGCGGTGCTTCTCACGGCGGGGCCCTGTTCAGCGGTGCTTCTCACGGCGGGGCCCTGTTCAGCGGTGCTTGTCTTGGTGGGGCCCTGTCCAGCGGTGCTTCTCACGGCGGGGCCCTGTTCAGCGGTGCTTCTCACGGCGGGGCCCTGTTCAGCGATGCTTGTCTTGGCGGGGCCCTGTTCAGCGGTGCTTCTCACGGCGGGGCCCTGTTCAGCGGTGCTTCTCACGGCGGGGCCCTGTTCAGCGGTGCTTGTCTTGGCGGGGCCCTGTCCAGTGGTGCTTCTCACGGCGGGGCCCTGTTCAGCGGTGTTTGTCTTGGCGGGCCCTGTTCAGCGGTGCTTGTCTTGGCGGGGCCCTGTTCAGCGGTGCTTGTCTTGTGTTCCTAGGGAACCAGATCTGGCCAAGAATTGCCGCTCAGCCGCTATCCGACCTTCCGCTTGCGGGGCCCTCCTGTGCTGGAGTCCTGGGCCCGTGGGTGTCCTCCGTCACACCCCAAATGGGGCTGGTGGGGCCCTCCTGGGCAGCTCGCCTGCTGCCGGACTTCTTCGCCCTGCTGCCCTTGCCCTCCTTGGAAGAATCTCTGGGGCCCTTGCCTCCCTTGGAAGAATCTCTGGGGCCCTTGCCCTCCTTGGAAGAATCTCTGGGGCCCTTGCCTCCCTTGGTGGATGGGCCAGGTGACGGTGCAAGGCTGGTGTCCTTGGGGGCAGCCGTCTCAGGCCTGTGGCGCCGTCCCTTCCATTTTTTGCTTCTTTTCCCAGGGGGTGGGCTGGCTGTCCACATGCTGCTGGCCGATGTTCCTGCCCTAGGAGCTGGTGGACTCCAATAGCCCTGAACGATGGTCCTAGTAGGTGCAGGGCTTGTGGTGGCTGAGGTGCTGGTTGGAGTCTTACGAGATGGAGGGGGTGGGTCAGTTGTTGGAAAGAGGTCAAGGTTGGAAAGGAAAATCAATTTAGAAAGACAGGGACGGGTAATTGTAGTGGGTATGGGAGTGGAGGAAGAGGATGTGGTTGTAGGAGAGTCAAGTGTGCTGTCTTTGGGTGTAGGTGCTTGTGACGGAGGCTGTCGTGAGGTGGATGGCTGTTGGGTGGGTGGCTGCCTGCGTTTGTGTGGTTTGGAAGAGGGGGTGACAGACACACTGGGAGAGGACACAGGGGACGTGTAAATGGTAGTGGGGGTGGTGACTGCACGTGTGCGGACTGTTCTGGTGGGTGTGGTGGTGATGGACGTACTGGCTGATTGTGGTGTGCATGCAGGTGTGAGTGGAGACGTCACAGGGAGGGAGGAGGGAGACGAGGAGGAGGGGGGCACAGAGGAGGCAGTGGCTGTTGGCATGTCTGCATGTGGATGTTGCTTTGGTGAATGCTTGTGTGATCTGTGGTGCTTATGTCTGGATGAGCTGCCCTTGGGTGTTGATGTGTGTGCAGGCTGGTCTGTAGGTGTGTCTGGGATAGGCAGAGGAACAGGGGAGTGGGACTGGGTTGAGGAAGTTGGAGGGGGGAGGCTAGACACAGGGACAATTGCTGCCGTCAGTGCTGAGGCCAGATCGTTGAACGATCGCTGATGGGCAGCCTGACCCGAATGAATGCCCTCCAGGTATGCATTGCTCCGATGCACCTCCCTTTATACCCCCTGGATGGCATTCAAAAGGGTAGACTGCCCAACAATGAGCGTCTGGAGGAGGTCAATGATCTCCACACTGAGGGCAGCAGGGGTAACTGGGGCAGGACCTGAGGTGCCAGGGGCGAAGGAGATGGCCGGCTTCCTGGCCGAGCGGGCACGGGCGAAAGCTGAGGGGCTGCTGGGAGGGCGGAGCTGGTGCGCTGGGTGGCGGCTGTACCTGTTGTTGCAGTGGGCACGGATGGTGCCGCCACCACAAGGGAGCTCCCTTCCGAGGACGTGTCGGTGTCGCTGACGTCTCCACGGGTCCCCGTTGTGGAGCTCCCCTCGCCCTCCGTCTCACTGGTTAAGTCCGAATCGGTTGCAGGGCCCTCCGGGGCCATGTGAGATGCAGCTCCCTCGTGCGCCGATGCCACTTCTCCTCCGCCTGATGATGCTAATGCACACATGAACAGGAAAACCAACAAAAAGGGGGGGGGGGGAGAAGAAAGAAAGACATGTTGAGTGCATGCATTGGCGGCACCGTTGGCGGAGAGGACAGACACAGAAGCCCCCTGCACTACGCCGCGCACTCGGGGTACACTACTCTATTATTGTGACTTGGCCTACAAGTGTATGGACGACAACTGCACACATAGGTGACACAGGGCCATGGATATCTGTACTTATCACCCTACAGAGGTGGGGTGCGGGGGCACAGGCCCATGCCTAATGGAGGGGCCTAGCCTACAGAAACCGCCCTGGCCTAGAGATAGCCACAGCCCTCCTCCCCCACCCAGACACCTCCACTGTGCGCTAATATAGCAGAATGTGCTGAGACTCACCCCCTTGTGTCTGCTGTGATGTCCTCACGCGCCCATCCAAATCGGGGTAGGCCACCGCCAGGATCCGGGACATCAGGGGGGTCAATTGACGACTGGCACCCCTCCTACGTTGGGAGGCCATCCCCAGCAGAGCCTCAGCGGTCTTTCTGCTCCCGCGGCGGATGTACTCCCACCTCTTGCGGCAGTGGGTGCCCCGTCTGTTGTGGACCCCCAGGGCCCGGACGTCGTTGGCGATGGCACACGCCAAATGTCGATCTTCTGATGGGCTCTGACCTATGTGACATGTATAGGGTGGAAAAAGAAATATCATCACTTTTCTGCATGGTCGATGTGAGTGGCCCCCCCTCCCCAACCTTGCCATGTGGTTCATGCTCTCATCTGTCGTGCGTTGCACTCCTCCTTCGCTCCCCTCCCCGCCATCTTACATCCACCCCACTCAACACAGGCATAGCCCATACTACGTGCTCCCTGTGTACTTACCTGTTGGTCTGGAGGACCGTAGAGTAGCGCATACTGGGGGAGGACCCCATCCACAAGTTTCTCCAATTTCTCAGATGTGAAGGCAGGGGCCCTTTCCCCAGTCGCAGCAGCCATTGTATCTTCCAGACCGGGGTCACAGCAGCACTTGCAGTATAGGTCCTCTCCTGTGGATGTTCAGGTCTCGAGTGATTAAGCAGTTAGAAACTGGCGGTCACGCCCGCGGCGGTGCGTACCGTGGCGGTTCGTACCGCAACCGCCGGCGCAAATCGTCATTGGCTCCTGAGACCCATAGGGTTCAATGTTAACCAATGCTGCTTTGCGCCGCGGTCTTCGACCGCCTACCGCCACGGTGTGCCACGCCAGCGCATTGACCTCACATCCCATTGTCACACTTCACAGGTCAGGCAGCCGCCATTTCAAGGGCCCACATGGCTTAATTTCTACTGCGTCACACAGGCCTAGGCCTTGCATTGCCACTCATACAAGCCATTCAATGTATAGCGAATCGTGTACAGAGCAAGCTGTGGTTACGTACCTGTGGGTTGCTTGACTCTGTGCTCCATGTTGTCCTTCCTAGGCACCGTCCGCTGGGACTTGCGAGGAGATGGAGGAATCCTCCCGTGTACAGACCGTTGGTGGACCTGTCGACAATGGAAGAAAGACATGTCATACTGACATACAGACTTGACCGAGCCACTATACAGGAACTGTGTGCCCAGCTGGAGCCAGACCTGATGTCCCCCATTCGCCAACCTACAGGGATTCCCCCTCTGGTGCAGGTTCTGTCAGTACTCCATTTTTTGGCAAGTGGATCATTCCAAACAACAGTGGCCATATCATCAGGGATGTCTCAGCCTATGTTTTCTAAGGTTTTGTCCAGAGTGTCGGCTGCCCTGATGAAATACATGCGGAGCTACATTGTTTTCCCTGAGGTGGGCGATTTGGCTACAGTGAAGGGTGATTTCTATGCCCTTGGACATATCCCCAACATCATTGGTGCCATTGATGGGACCCATGTGGCTTTGGTTCCCCCCAGTGGAAGTGAGCAGGTGTACAGGAACAGAAAAAGTTATCATTCGATGAATGTCCAGGTGGTCTGTTTGGCTGACCAGTACATCTCCCATGTAAATGCCAAGTTCCCTGGGTCAGTGCATGACGCCTACATCATGCGAAATAGCAGCATCCCCTACGTGATGGAACAGCTACAGAGACACCGTGTGTGGCTAATAGGTGACTCTGGTTACCCCAACCTGTCCTGGCTTCTGACCCCAGTGAGGAATTCCAGGACAAGGGCAGAGGAATGGTACAATGAGGCCCATGGGCGAACTAGGAGGATTATAGAAAGAACCTTCGGCCTCCTGAAGGCCAGGTTTAGGTGCCTGCATATGACAGGTGGATCCCTAATGTACTCACCAAAGAAGGTGTGCCATATCATCGTGGCCTGCTGTATGCTTCACAACCTGGCTTTGCGACGCCAGGTGCCTTTCCTGCAGGAGGATGGTCCAGATGGTGGTGTTGTAGCAGCTGTGGAGCCTGTGGAGAGTGAAGAGGAGGAAGACGACGGGGACGACACAGACAACAGGGACACAGTGATACAACAGTATTTTCAGTAGCACACAGGTACGAATAAACCACGCCATTTTACATTTACTTAAAGTCTCCTGCCTCTCTACTGTCTGAGTTCCCCCCCAGTTCCTGTTAACTGAGTTGTGACTTTCCCTTCCGTTTTCAGAGCTGTGGGCCCCACTGCGTGACCTCTGCTTTGTATGCCCATGGACTACAGCTGTGTGACAGTGGTATGTTGTCATCACAATGTAACTGAACATTTCTGCACCGTTATGTCTAATACATTTTTGTTCAAAATACAAGCAGACTCCAGATTTTTTAAGTGCAATAAGTGATTTAATTGAAGTGCTACATTTAGGAACATGATTGTAAAACGGTGACGGGTGATGGTGGAGTAATGTCCATGGCAGAGTCCAGTTCTCAGTCGCACAGGAGCATTGTCCATATGCCTGTGGAAGGATGGAGCAGGGGCAGTTCAAGGTTGGACAGGGTGACAATGTGGGACAGTGGGATGACATCAGGGGGTATCGTTTGCTGGCGGGGGTCTTGGCATCCTTCTCTGTCTTCTTGTGAGATCTCAGGTTCCGCTTGCGGGGTGGTTCTTCTTCTGCAGGAGGTGGGGTTCTGGTGGCCTGTCGTTGTGTGGGGGCCTCCTGGCCACTAGCGCCGGCGGAGGTGGTAGGCTGTTCCTGGTCCAGGCTAGTGACAGGGGCCCTTTGTGGTGCCACATGGTCCCGCAATGTGGTGACTATCTGGTTAAGGGCCACGACGATGGTCCCCATTGCGGAACTGATGTTCCTCAGTTCCTCTCTGAACCCCATGTACTGTTCCTCCTGCAGTACCTGGATCTCCTGGAACCTGGCCAGTACCGTAGCCATCTCCTCCTGGGAGCGGTGGTATGCTCCCATGATGGAGGAGAGGGCCTCTTGGAGAGTCGGTTCCCTGGGCCTGTCCCCCCCTGTCGCACAGCAGCCCTCCCAGTTCCCCTGTTTCCCTGGGCCTCTGTCCCCTGGACGGTGTGCCCAGTACCACTGCCCCCAGGTCCCTGTTGTTGTTGGGGTGGTGGGTCAACCTGGGTGCCCTGTAGTGGTGGACACACCGCTGATTGACGTGTCCTGGAGACAGAGGCATGGGCCCGCTGGGTGGGAGCTGTGCTGGTGTTCCCAGAGGGGGTTGGGTCTGGTGTAGCCTGTGGCTGTCTTTGGGGAACCGACTGTCCCGAGGTCCCCGATGGGCCGGGCTGGTCATCAGTGTCCAGGGAGACAGAGCTGCTGTCATCACTGGGGCACTCTTCTGGGGGTGGGATGGACATCTCTGGACCCTCTGTGGCGGTGTGGTGGCGTTCGGGTCCTGCAGGGGTATAAGAGTATGGTTATTGCTTCTGTGTGTGGTATTTCGTGTAATGGGTGGGTGTCCATGTCCCCCAGTGCTGGCATTCCCTTGTGGGGGCTTTTGGGATGGTGGCTTGTGGGGGTGATGGGTGTGTGCAGTGGGCATGCTTTGGGGATGGGTGTCCATGATTTGGGGACGCATGCAGGGCTGGGTTTTGGGATGGGTGGGATGTGATGGCGAGCCATTAGCAAGGAGTTGGTGTGATGGGGGTGGGGGTGAGGGTGGGGGTATGATTTGGCATGCAGGTGGTGTGGGGGGAATTAAGTAGTGAAGATTTGACTTACCAGAGTCCATTCCTCCGCCCTCAGGATGCAGGATGTGCAAGACTTCCTCCTCCCATGCTGTAAATTCTGGGGGAGTAGGTGGGGGTCCGCCGCCAGTCTTCTGCACCGCGATGTTGTGCCTTGATACCATGGAACGCACCTTCCCCCGGAGGTCGTTCCACCGCTTCCTGATGTCGTCCCGATTGCATGGATGCTGTCCCACAGCGTTGACCCTGTCCACTATTCTTTGCCATAGCTCCATCTTCCTGGCAATGGTGGTGTGCTGCACCTGTGCCCCGAAGAGCTGGGTCTCTACACGAACTATTTCCTCCACCATGACCCTGAGTTCTGCGTCAGTGAACCTGGGTTGTCTTTGGGGTGCCATGGGGTGGTGTGGATGAGGTGAGGGGTGGTGTATGTGTTGTAGAGTGTGGTGAGTGTGGTGGTGTATGGTGTTTTGTGCATGGAAATTGTGTGGGTGATGTTGTGATTTGCCTCTGTGTCCTTCACTCGCAATTGTGGTCGTAAGGGTTTGTGGGTGATGTGGGTGTGTGTTTTATATTTAATTGGGTGTGTGGGAGTGGTGTGTGTATGTGTCTCAGGTGTGTGTATTTGGAATTGTCCAATGTGGTAGTGTTTTGTAAAGGTGTGTGTATTTGAGCGCGGCGGTGTGTACCGCCAATGGAATACCGCGGTTGAAAGACCGCTGCGGGGATTTGTGGGTCGGAATGATATGGGCTTATTTCTTTTGGCGTGACGGTGGAGGTTTGGTCATCGCCAGTTTCCCGCTGCCCTTTGGTGTGGCAGACTTTTGTTGTTGTCGGGTTTTTGGCCAAAACCGCCAGAACCAGGCTGGCGGTAAGGGGGTCGGAATCCCCATGGCGGCGCTGCTTGCAGCGCCGCCATGGAGGATTCCCATGGGCAGCGGGAAAACGGCGGGACACCGCCGGTTTCCCGTTTCTGACCGTGGCTGTACCGCCGCGGTCAGAATGCCCATGGGAGCACCGCCAGCCTGTTGGCGGTGCTCCAGCGGTCGTTGGCCCTGGCGGTCCATGACCGCCAGGGTCAGAATGACCCCCATAATCAGTTAACTCATGCAAGTTGGGATGCTGACGAAGGACTAGTTGCTGTAGATAAGTATTGTACAAGTAGACACTTGGCCTAATGAACACTCAGTGCCTGCTGTACAAATGCCTCCAGCTATTGCTGAGGAGACTGAAGAGTCGAGTCAAAGTGATAGTGATGCTGAGGGTCGAGTAAACAGGAAATCAAAGAGAAAGCGAGCACCAAGTCGAAAATACTCAGGACCTGAATGGGCATATTTTCCTGCCAATGACTAGGAGAAGGAGTTTGCAACTTTTTGCTATAACCTTTCGAATCCAGTTCATTATTCTTTGAGTTCGAAATTGTGGTGGAGCTGAACCTTGAACTCTCATTGCCGCTTGATGAACAAAGACATCACGTTTAGGACGTGATTATGAGTGATTATGAGCTGTACCTTTGTTAGAGACATTTGAACTTTTAGTAGAAGCCTTTGAACAGTTGAAAGTAGAGAAAACCCTTGGCGAACTTTCTAGAAGATCAAGGATCTTTTTGTGAATAATTTAAACTTTTGAATTTTTGCTTTGCTCATAAATACAAAGGATGGAAAATAAACAGTGATACATTAGAACCGCTTTGCATTTTTTATTTGATTTTTTTATTCAAACTTTTGGTCTGAAATTAGAGACCCCATGAAGTTGAACAGAAATAGGTGTAGAGAGTGTAAAGACATATGATTAATTTTAGTAGTTGTGACAGTTATCATGATCATATTTTTGCTCATCTGACTGAACCCACTAATAAGAAGTGATTCAGAAAAGGTTACATCTATGAGTGTTCCGAACTTAGCAAATCCCATAGCAGATCAAAATCCAATTTCCAATTGTTGGAAAATGGGTTATTGGAAAGGGCAGGTAGGTACCTACACTTAGCAATAGGCCACTAATCTCCACTTTGGTCCAGTTAGGTCTCAGTAAATTAAACCCAGCTCAACCCTTGGTAGCTTGGCAACAAGCGACAAGGCTTAATTTAGGAGATAGAGTGTAAAGCATTCAAATATCACAAAACAGTAATTAAATAAAACACAGGAAACAGTTTAAAAATCCAAAACCAATTCATAAAAATAGATTTTATTTTTATCTTTAAAATGACACATAAATGAATAAAATCGGATAAGGGGAACAGGAGATATGAATTTTTAAAGAATGATTGTTTTCTAGCACCTAGAAACAAAAAGCGCTAATCTGCTCATCTGGTCGCACCTTGACTGGGGCAAAGTCAAAGTTTAAGGCCGACCGCAATGGAGCCCAGCTCAACTACAGCCCCCGGGAGGCCTCGTCAAAAGATTACCTTTGCACTTAGTCGTTTTTCTGAAGATTTTCTTCAGCGGGACAAGCCTGCAAGTCCAATCCGACCTCCTAGAACTCTTCTCCAGATACGCGTCGCAGGAGCCCTCGGTGGAGATTTTTACCTTCGGACTTAGTCATTTTTTCAAGGTGAAAATCCTTTGACCGGGGTAAACCTGGATCTTGATCTGACGTCCTTGGAGCCCTCCTCGGATACGCTGGCTTTTAGGTCCCGGTCAACTTTCTACGTTCGGACTTAGTCTCTTTTTTGGAGATTTTCTTCACTGGGACGAACCTGCAAATCAGGCCGGGTAGCGGTTGAGGCAAGCCGGCTAGAGTTGCCGTGGCAGATCGGTCCCTCTATGAAGCTTTTTTTCAAAAGTTCTCCAAACTCCTCCAAACTTCTGGATCTTCTCCCAGCTGTTCTCTTAAGGTTATTTTGGGGTCCACGGCTCACCCCAAGGTTCCAGAAGCTCTGAGATGATCCTTGGGGGTGTAGACTACAACTCCCAGAATGCACCTGGCGTAAACTCATTTTTGGCCACTGGACAGTGGTCAGCTGGTTGATTTCTTCAGGAGTTGGTGCAGGGGACTCTGGTTAGCAATTTTTCACCTGTAGCAAAGAGGGAGTCCCTCCTTGAACCAGTTGAAGTCAGGCATAGTCCTGCAAGTGTGCAGCTGGTGCAGTCCTTCAGGGTCCAGGGTCCAGGTGCAGGTCAGGTGTCCAGCAGGGTAGTCCTTCTTCTCCTTTGGTTCTTCCTTGTTGGAATCTGATTAGGATCTGAGGTGTGGGTGCAGGTCTGACAGTTTTATCCTTGCTCCTGGGTGAAAAACAGGGGGGTTCTGGTTCTCAAATCAGGTGCACGGTCCTTCCCCCTGTGACGACCACTTCATGGGCACTGTGGCAAAATCAATCCCAGGAGGCAACATAACTCAAAAATCCATCATGGCTGAAAGTGATTTTTGGAGGTTACATCTGGCTGAGCCCACCCACTGGTGTGGCTAAAAATCCTAAACACACCCCTCTCCTGCCCTCTCCTAATCTAATCAAGGGGTCACCTAGTTGTCTGGGGTTGCAGGATGTGGGGGTGTTGCTGGGTTGCTCCAAATGTCCTTCTCTGCCTTTGAAGACCAGTTTGGCAGCCCTCCCCCTTCCTGCCTCAACATCTGCTGAGGGGAGATCCCCTCCCACAGGCACATCTCTTTGTGTGAAGCCAGGCCACTTCACACCTCATCAAGGCAGCCTGGCCAGGCTGCCAGAGGCTGGCCAATCAGAGCACAGCAGCAAAAACAATGCAGGGCTGAAGTTGGCAACTTTTCAGGTAGAGTTTAAAACTCTTTACCTGAACAAGTTATATTAAATCCCACAACTGGAAGTTGTGGGATTTATTATAACAATTAATTTGATACCAAACTCTTGTATCTGTCACTTAAGGTGACTTTTAAAATTAAAATAAAGTCTCCCCATTCTAGCCTATGGAGGCAATTCACTACAATGAGGGAAAAACTAACTTGGCTGTTTTACCTCACAAGGGCTTATAAAACTATTTTTATAAGTCCCTGCTTATAGTTACATGGCACCCAGCACTAGGGGCACATAGGGCACACCTTAGGGGTGAATTATATGTAAAAATAAGGTAGTTTAAGACTTTGGAACTACTTTTAATTCCAAAGTCGAATTTGCATATAACTTTAATTTAAAAGCAGCCAGCAAGGCAGGCCTGCCTTTAATGTGACACTGGGAACCTCAGCAGTGCACCTATGGGTGCACTACCTATGCTGGGGTCCCTAAACCTACATGCCCTACCATATGCTAGGGACTTATAGGTAGGTTGACTTAGCCAATTATAATTAGCTTAATTTGCATACTGATTTTGCACAGAGCACAGGCCCTGGGACTAGTTAGCAGTACCCAGGGCACCATCAGAGTCAGGAAAACACCAGCAAAAAGTGGAAAATGGGGGCAAACAGCCCTGTTCTCTCACACCAATTATGAGAAATACTTACACACTGATGGTTCTAGAGGGGAAATGTATATTATAAACTGTTATATGAATAGGTAGATACCATAGAAGGTAGAAACTTCTATGTCTGCACACAGTTGCCTTTATCAGTGAGTGAGGGAATTACTTACCATAGTTCACGCCTAACCTATGGAATTTCTTGTAGCCTGTAACCAACACTTATGTATGAGCAGGAGTATCAACAATACCCTTTTTTTAATGTGATCTAGTGTTTTTGATTGTCTCCACCATGAAATATTGGAACAATATTGCAAAGATGAAAAACATTGACACAGTAGGAGGTTTATTTGAGCCTACATTGACATTTGGTACAGTTTATGCCCACAAGAATAATCTGACCTGCATTCTTACCCCAGTAGAGTCGGAGTTCATTGGACAAGGTTGAGGAGAGGAGAAGAGCTATGAAGACTAAAATAGAAAAGGGAGTAGTTTTACAAAAGTGGGGAAAAGATGAAACACCTTCAGTGGCTGGAAATCAAGGATTCCTGGCTTTAGATTGGCTACACGTAGGGATGTTATGTGTATATAGACCAAGATCAAAGACTGACATACATTTTGTAGGAACTCGTGAATGTAGCCATGTGTTTCTGTTTAAGTGTGTTTGGATCTCTATGTTGAAATGAAAAGACACCACCATGCCAAGTGTGTTTATTTCATATGTGGAAAGAATGCCTATTGCAAGCTGCCGAAAGGCTGGTAACATATTACCTGAGAGTAGTTTTTCCAAAGATTTGTCATGTGGGCCATTTTAATGCTCCAGTCTGGGATGAGAAATCAAACACCAGAATTAGAAGGTGCTAGTGTTTCAGAGATCGTATGAGATATATTTGGTGCCATAAATCCACCAGTAGGAGTCATCTTGAATACTCGCAAGATTAGAAAGTTGTCAACAATAGTAGATAAGCTATCTACAGACACCACAGTGGTCATATTGTTAATGGATATGTAAATGGTTGCTGTAAGATCAATGGATTTACAAAAGCACTTGAGTTAGACATTCTTCTCCAAAAGAAAGGCAAAGTTTGCAAAATGTTGCAAACCCAACAGTGTGGCACATACATTCCTAATAATAGTAAGGACATAAGAAAATTAATTGCAAACTGACTTGAAGCAGGACCTGAAAGTGCTGACAGCGACAGGTGCATGGGAAGCAATAGGTAGTGTTTTTTCAACAATTTGAAGGTGGTTTGGAAGTTTAGGGAGAGGAATTGTTGGAGCCATTTTGTGACCCCTATTGCTTATGGCTTTGAGTGCCCTAGTTGCAGTTGGTGTTTGCAAGTTATTAATGAAGCTGAAGGAGAAAAGAGCTAATAGTAAATAGAGAAGGAGATTGAGAAGGAGACTAAGAGGAGCATATATAGTAACATCAATGTTAGAGGACTTCAGAAGACATTACCTGAATAAGGCTCAGAGATTGTGAGCTGTCTCAATGAAAATGATAGTTGGAGTATTTTGTGATGGCTAGATTTGTCATCAATGGGGGGAATGATGTAGCAGAAAGTACAGTTCCTCATGTAACAGTGATCATCTATATGTGACAGTTTATGCAATATTAAAGTACTAATAGTTTTAATGTAGAGTTATGCATTGAGAAGCCATTTTAGTTTGCATGCGTTTAGACTGAAGCTTGAAACACAGGTGGTATCATGATTTATTTAAATGTTTGAAGGATTAAACTGGCATTAACATCTAAACTATTAGTCTCTATTGAAACAATATTGAATTTCTAATAATTAGTGTTTTCAAATACATGTGCAAAAATAGAGAAATGCAGTTCTGCATTATACTGACTGAAATTAATTAACAGAGTCATATGTTTAAATTTACTGTAAACATGAACCCCAGTGAAGACTTACTAATGCAGAATTTATAGTCTGAATATTAAAATGTTGTATTTGAATGTGTTAATGTGCTGTATTAACTCACATGCCTTAGCCTAAGTGAGGTCTGCTTAGCCCGGTATTTCATGACTGTGCAGAAAATGTCAAGTGATCTTGCTAACATGTACCTTTCTTTCAGACTTCGTTCCCATGAGAAGACTAGTTTGGTAATAAATGCCTTGTGTTTTACACATAGAGAGTTGTGAGAAACTGACATTGGGTGTAGAACATCCTGGACTGTGGACTAGCTATTTAAACATGTGTTTCAATCCTGCTTGGAGCTATATGGATGGATGCTGTTCTCATGACAAACCTGGGAAAGCATGAAGATGTTTCAAGTTGAAGTCATATTATCGATTTCTTTTTATAATTGTCCATCGTCTTGTCGATAGGGTAAAGTGGATGTATACTCACCACTAAAGATTAAATACTGCATACAAATCCAGAAGAACACTCAAAGCCTGCTGTACAAGTGCCTCCAACAATTGCTGAGGAGACTGAAGAGTCAAGCCAAAGTGACAGTGATGCTGAGGGTCGAGTTAACAGAAGATCAAAGAGACAGTGAGTACCAAGTCCAAAATACTCAGCACCTGAATGGGCATATTTTGCTGTTAATGACTGGGAGAAGGAGTTTGCAGCATTGTGCTTTAACTATTTGAATCCAGTTCATTATTCAGTGGAGCTGAACTTTGAAATCTCATTGCCATTGTATGAGCAAAGACATTACATTTTGGAAGTGATTATGAGCTGTGCCTTCATTAGAGGCATTTGAACTTTTAGTAGAAGCTTTTGAACAGTTGCAAGTAGAGAAAACTCCTGATGAACATTGTTGGACTTGGCCCTTTGTTTGACCTGTTTTTGAAGGCTTTAGGACTCTGGGCACTTTACCACTGCTAACCAATGTTAAAGTGCATATGCTCTCTATATAAATTGTATGTGTAATTGGCTTTTCCATGATTGGCATATTTTACTTACTAGTAAGTCCCTAGTAAAGTGCATTAGAGGTGCCCAGAGCCTGTAAATCAGCTGCTACTAGTGGGCCTGCAGCACTGATTGTGCCGACCACATTAGCAGCCCTGTAAATATGACTCAGACTTGCCACTGCAATGTCTGTGTGTCCAGTTTGTACACTGCCAATTCAACTTGGCAAGTGTACCCACTTGCCAGACCCAAACTTCCCTTTTTCTACAGGTAAGGCACCTCTATTGTAGGCTCTAGGTAGCCCCATGGGTAGGGTGCAGTGAATGTTAAAGGTGGGACATATACTGATGTTTTCCATGTCCTTAGAGTGAAATACTGCCAAATTCAGTTTTCACTCTGGCAAGGCCTATCTCTCGCATAGGTTAACATGGAGGCTGCCTTTAAAGATCTTTTGTGTGCAGTTTCCTTTTGAGAGTACATAGCGATATGGAGTTTGGAGTCTCTGAACTCACAATTTAAAAATACATATTATGGTAAAGTTGTTTTTTAGATTGTTAGTTTGAAAATGCAATTTGTTTAGAAAGTGGGCATTTTCTTGCTTAACCATTGTGTGCCTCTGCCTGACAGTTGGTCTGTTTGTGAATCTTCACTAGACAGTGGCACAAGGGGAGCTGAGGTGTAGCCTGCACATCCTGATGGGTCATCTGGGCTAGAATGGAGGGAGGAGCTAAATGGGCTGTGGCTGCCCTCACACAATGCAGTCTCCAACCCCCTGGAGTGAGTCTGGAGCCAGGCCTGGGCAAGGCAGGATCTTGTGAACAACAGAGACATACCTTCGAGGTTTGCTTACTTCAAAGGCAGAAAGGGGTATAAGTAGTGGACCCAAAACCCCAGATTTTCAGACTACTTCAAGGATTCAAGAGGAACCTCTGCCAGGAGAAGAGCTGAAGAGCTGAGGAGAAGTGCTCCCCCTGGCTGTGACTGTGCTTTGTTGGCCTAGCCTGAAGTTGCTGCTGCTGCCTGTGAAAGGGGACAAAGTCTGGACTTTGTTGTGCGTCCCTGCATGAGAGGTATCTCCAGAGGCTTGGACTGAGCTTGCCTCCTGTTTTTGAAGCCTCAGGGACAGCAACGTCTTCACCAACCAGTATCTGAGTCTGAATGCTGTGGTCTGTAGCTTGCCAGAGGGTGCTATTCCAGTTCCTGGACTCCTGGAAGTGAATTTCCTCTGAAAATCTAGTGAAACAATGCCAGCTGAATCCGTGCAACTTCTCTACAGACACCACTGCATGAAGCCTGAGAAGCCACCTACACCTGGATCCGTGGACCTCGCTGAGGCATGACGACCCCACCGTCAACGTACGCCCAACGTCTCTCCTGCCGCTGACGTCAGCATGAACTCATGAGTTGGAGTGTCGTACACACAAAGTTCATGACGCCAATTCCATCGCCATGTCTGAGACCCTGTGACATGATTGTGACCCTGTGAGGTCACCCCGGAGCCTCGTGACTTCACCGGAATTTTTATTATATTTGGTCTTTTGTTCCATTTTGTAGTGTTTCACTGTGTTACTGTGTGTGTTGGTACACATACTTTACACATTGCCTCTGAGCTAAGCCTTCCTGCTTGTGCCGAGCTACAAGAGGGGTAGCGGAGGTTAACTCTTTCAATGTCAAATGAACTGTTGCTTTGACTAATCTGATTGTCGTATGAACTTTAATATGTCAATACCCAGCTGGACTTTGGTCAGAATTCTTGTAGATCCCAGCAGAACCCCTTGCAGAATTCTCAGAAAGATTTCCTGGAGCAGATGCAATAGAACTTTCCTTACCACTCTTTTCAGTATGCTGAACCCCTTGGAGAGGTGCCTTCCTCTCTGCCTTTGTCCCTTTGAGATGCCTTCTGGAGACTTGGAGCTTTTCTCTGTAACTCCTACAGAAGACTATTGACCGAGCTTCTGATATGCTGATGCTTTCCCTCCTATCCTACCTTTTTGCCTATCTTAGTTAGAAACCTGTTGTCCGAGATTACCTTTTTCCAAGCTCTTTTTGTCCTCTTTCTTCTTTTTGCCTTTTGCCCAGATGTTATTCCCTTATTGGCTAAACTGTAAAGTTTTCCTTGTGCCCAGCTAAATTGAACTTTCATAATTTGAACTGCCTTGATGCTTATGAAAACTGAGCAATGTTTGTTTTCCATTTATCAAGTTATCTTATTAAGCCCTTTGCTGCCAGGCCTTTTCCCCCTCAGGTGTCAAGCCTTTTTTTGGGCTATTTGGGGCAGCTCCCGCTTTGGCCTTCATAACTTTTTGTCTACATAAGCTACCCACGCCAAATTTGCGTCCTTTTTTTCCAACATCCTAGGAATTCTAGAGGTACCCAGACTTTGTGGGTTCCCCTGAAGGAGACCAAGAAATTATTCAAAATACAGCACATATTTCTTTTTTCAAAACAATGGGAAAAAAGGGCTGCAGAAGAAGGCCTGTGATTTTTTTCCCTGAAAATGGCATCAACAAAGGGTTTGCTGTGCTAAAATAACCATCTTCACAGCTTTCAGGAACAGGCAGACTTGAATCAGAAAACCCTATTTTCCAACACAATTTTGGCATTTTATTGGGACATACCCCATTTTTACTATTTTTTGTGTTTTCAGCCTCCTTCCAGTTAGTGACAGAAATGCTGTGAGACCAATGCTGGATCCCAGAAAGCCAAACATTTCTGCAAAGTAGATACAATTCTGAATTCAGCAAGGGGTAATTTGCGTAGA
Organism: Pleurodeles waltl; assembly: GCF_031143425.1. NCBI lineage: Eukaryota > Metazoa > Chordata > Amphibia > Caudata > Salamandridae > Pleurodeles > Pleurodeles waltl. Next base: position 855,392,712 of record NC_090446.1, on the reverse strand, counting down.
TCCTACAAGGTTTTCCTACAGAAAATAACAGCTGAAATACAAAAATATTGAAATTGAGGTGAAAAAACAGCCATTTTTCTCAAGGTTTTACTCTGTAACTATTTCCTGCAATGCCAGATTTTTTAAAACAATATACCGTTACATCTGCTGGGCTCTTCTGGTTGTGGGGATATATAGGGCTTGTAGGTTCATCAAGAACCCTAGGTACCCAGAACCAATAAATCAGCTGCACCTTGCAGTGGGTTTTCATTCTATACCGAGTACACAGCAATTCTTTTGCTGAAAAATAAAGAGTGAAAAATAGGTATCAAGAAAACCTTTGTATTTATAAAATGGGCACAAGTTAAGGTGTTGAGAAGCCGTAGGTATTTGCACATCTCTGAATTCCGGGGTGCCCATACTAGCATGTGAATTACAGTGCATTTCTCAAATAGACGTCTTTTTTACACACTGTCTTACATTTGGAAGGAAAAAATGTAGAGAAAGACAAGGGGCAATAATGCTTGTTTTGCTATTCTGTATTCCCACAAGTCTCCTGATAAAAATGGAACCTCACTTGCGTGGATAGGCCTAATGCTCGCGACAGGAAATGCAACATGGACACATCACATTTTAACATTTAAATTTGATGTGTTTTTTAAAAAATGCCTAGCTGTAGATTTTGGCCTCTAGCTCAGCTGGCACCTAGGGAAACCAACCAAATCTGTACATTTTGTAAAACTAGACACGTAGGGGAATCCAGGATGGGGTGACTTGTGGGGCTCCCACCAGGTTCTGTTGCCAAGAATCCCTTGCAAACCTCAAAATTTGGCAAAAAAAATCACTTTTTCCATATATTTAGGTGATAGAACATTCTGGAATCTGAGACGAGCCACAAATTTCCTGCCATCCAGCATTCCTCCAAGTCTCACGATGAAAATGATACCTCACTTGTGCGGGTAGGCCTAGCGCACGTGACAGGAAATGCCCCAAAACACAACGTGGACACATCACATTTTCCCAAAGAAAAGAGAGCTGTTTATTGCAAAGTGCCAAGCTGTGGATTATGGCTTCTAGCTCAGCTAGCATCTAGGGAAACCTGTGCATTTTTTTAAACTAGACACCTAGGGGAATCCAAGATAGGGTGACTTGTGGGGCTCTCAAGAGGTTCTGTTACCCAGAATCCTTTGTAAACATCCAAATCTGGCCAAAAAACACTTTTTCCTCACAAAGCTCTGGAATCTGAGAGGAGCCACAAATTCCACCCAGCGTTCCCCTAAGTCTCGCGATTAAAATGGTACCTCACTTGTTTGGGTAGGCCTAGTCCCTGCGAAAGGAAATGCCCCAAAACACTACGGGCCTGATTACAACTTTGGAGGACGGTGTTAATCCGTCCCAAATGTGACGGATATACCACCTACCGTATTACGAGTTCCATAGGATATAATGGACTCGTAATACGGTAGGTGGTATATCCGTCACATTTGGGACGGATTAACACCGTCCTCCAAAGTTGTAATCAGGCCCTATGTGGACACATCAAAATTATCAAATACTAAACTACCCATTTTTGCGGGGGTGGAACCTGCGTTTTTGGTCCTGGGCTCAGCAGCCATATAAGGAAACCTACCAAACCTAAACATTTCTGAAAACTAGACACCCAAGGAAATCCAGGGAGGTGTGACTTGAATGGATACCCCAAAGTTTTCTGAACCAAAATCTTCAGATAACCTCAAGTTTAGCTAAAAAATCAAATTTTTCCCACATTTCTGTGTGGGATCACTGCACCGGGTCAAATTTCCTACCACCCAACATTACCCTCAGTCTCCCGGTAAAAATTATACCGCACTTGTGTAGGTGGGCCAAGTGTCTGTGACAGGGAAGAGCCAAAAACATGTCGAAATTGAGGGGGAATCAAAGCGGGTCCAAAAGGGCAGTTTGAGAAAAAAAAAATGTAGGCTGACAAGTGGGGCAGAATTTTTATCGGTATAGATGAGACAATGCTGGGTGGTAGGAATTTTGTGGATTCCTGCAGGTTCTGGAAGGTTCCATCACAAAAATGTAGAAAGAATGTGTGATTTCCAGCAAAGTTGGAGGTTTGCAGGGCATTTTGGGTAAAAAAATGGTGCGAGGTGCATGTGAAGCACACCACCCTGGACTCAACCAGACGTTTAGTTTTCAGATATGTCTAAATCTTGTGGATTTTTCCAAGGGGGGCAGATATGGCCAACAGTAAAGTGCCTCCATGGGGAGCGACCCTTGCCCAAGGGGCTGCCCCCCCAAAACACACACATTTACACACATCAATCCCTGGAGAGGTAGCCAAGCTCTCATGGCCCAAATGTAAACCCAAAATAATCAAATGTCCTCTTGCTTGCTGAGGGATAAGATGTTTTAGTGTGCGGGGGAGAGCTGAAAGACTGTTACCCCCTTCAGTTGGGGTGGGTGCATAACCAGGCCCATACTGGTTGGTAGCCTCTACCACACCATTTTTTTGGTTTTTAATTCCCTGGCATCTAGGAGACTTGCTGCCCCCCGGGTGTGGATACAGGGTAATTGCCCCATCTGCCCACTGGTGGGCAGAACAACTTTGGATACCCCCACCCTCTTATTTTGAAAAAAAAAAATCTTCCCTGGTCTCTGGTAGGTTTTCTGCCCCCTTTGGGGGCAGATGGGCCTTCCAAAAATAAGCCAATCTGCCCTTGTGTCTAATGGCTTCTGCCCCCCCCCAGGAGGCAGATCGGCCTAATTAATATAGGCCCATCTGCCCCCAGGTGGGCAAAAATGGCCTTAGATTAAATGCCCCCCCTTGGGGAGCGGCCTTTGCCTAAGAGGCCGCTCCCCTTCTTTGTTTACCTAAAGTTAACAATGTCCCTGATGTCTAGTGGGCATTCCTGCAGCACGATCGCTATTGTGCTGCACGAATGCACAGAGAGACATGAAAATGGAAGGAAAAGCCTTTCCTTCCCTTTACATGCCTCTCTGCCTCCCCTGCCCCTGTACTGAGGAGAAACTAATCAGTTTCTCCTCCCGTCGCGCTGGAAGCAATGGAGTTGACCTCTGATGAGGTCAGCACCCGTATGCGCGCTGACGTCATCAGACGTCACTGGGGGGGTGAAAGGGCAGGGGGGCAGGGGTAGAAGGGGAAGCGATTCCCCTTCCAGCCCTTCATTGGGGGGTAGGCCCTCAGGGGGAGCGCTTCCCCCGAGGGCTGATACCAGGACGTAGTGGTTACATCTGTGGCGTCTCAGCGCTGTGCCACCGGATGTAACCACTACGTCCTTTGTGTTGAAGTTGTTAATATTTTGCATGGTTGTTGATGAATGCCTAGATTTCCTAATGTTAGTTTGCCTGAACTTATTAAGTCACCTCGGACAGCACATGGTGATTCTGTATCTTTTTATCTCTGTTTTGAGAATTGTCAACATGACCCTGAGCTTACATCTGAAATAAACTCCTTAACCTTATCCCTCATTGGAGTTTTCTTTGTGTGGCAACATTGGTCATATTGTGTAATTTAATTGGTTTGTATTGAAAATTGGTTGTATGGTTTTAAAACATCATATGCAGGGTCCAAAGCTCCATTGACCTCAATGGGCATTGATTCCTACAAAGGATGAAAATTCTCCAGCACCATCAACACTCAACACCATGCCACATTAACCAAACATTGATCATCTCACGCAGTGGATGCTTTCTGAAAAACGCCAACTCCTTGAGGCTGCAAATTTCAGATTTCAGAAACTCTATTTCACTAGCAATCAGAACTCTTCCCAACTTTCAAATATTTAAAAAATACCCTGACTGTTCCACCAACTTTTATGCCTTGAGTATTTCATCAACAGCTAAGTAGTGAATGGCATGGCATTCAAGTATCTAGTAGTTATCCTTGAAACTTAGCATTCTAAAACTTGTCCATCTCTGGCACCTCATTAATCTTGTTGTCACTTTGAAAAACCACATAAATAAATGAACAAATAAATAAATACCTAAGTAAAACTGATTCATAAAAGGCACATAGAATTGAGGAAAGACTGAGGCTATTTGACAACAATTCTCCAACACTCGGACAGAGACAAAGCAGGCCAACTATTCACCAGACTGGCATGCAAGGACACCTCACACACAGTCATCACTACAGTTCATCATCTGGAATGTCACTTAGTATACACACAGGAATATATAAAAGAGTTATTATTTTTATACGTCAAACAAATATTCTTCCCCTCAGAGGGTTGAAACGCACTGGCTGTTGAAAAATATGCGTGAGAAGCAACGTCACCCAGTGTTTCTTTATGGAAGCAACCATCCTTGCTACAGTGAAAATAGCTTTTGGGGATATTTCACTGCAAGGACATGTTCAACATTAACTCCTACATGTCCTACTTTTAAATAACATGCACCCTGCCTTAATAGGCTATAAGGTTAACGTGTCATATTGATATTTTAAAAAAAGTTTTGGCCTGTAAAAGGGGTTATTTTGATAGGTAGAATTTGCAGTTTAAAATTGCCACAGGTATGTTACCAATGTACAGCTACAAGGCTGTGCACGATTGTAGTCTCTCATGTACAGCAGGCACATACTTGCACACGTGTTCGCAGGCAACCAGCCCAGTGCCATTACCCTAGCTCCTCCACATCACTCCTATCGTAAAAGGTGGATACTGGCAGTAAACATGCTCAGTCCGATTACCATTAATTTATTGTGAGACTCAGGTGGTGAGACTCAACCACATTAAAGGTTCAAAAACAGGTGATCAAAATAAAAAAAATCCTGGTGGATTAAATTGGCAGACCCTTTTCGCAGCATTATTAGTAGTCTGGTGATCAGGAAATTCACAAAAAGAAACATGACGGTTTTGATTATAGTTTTCAGGTATAATGCTGTTTTCTAGTGGCTTTATTAGGGCATCCATTTACAGTTTGGTATTAGGATTGTCTACCTAGTTTCCTCAATGTGATGTTAATTTTCTGGAGGTGACCTCTATAACTGTTTGGGCTATGTTTATATGTTTCTTGTAGTAAATTTTGTTATTTCAATTCTAAGTGATTATGAATTTGATCTTGCACCTTACATGTATGACATTTTTACAACAGTGTATGTTCTCAAACATATTGCTTCAAGGCGTTGTTGGAAGACTGAATGCACATTGTTTAGTTTCACATCACGTCCAGCTATATGTGGAGACGAGTACTGCATGAAATCCACCTCTCTTTTTTTCTGTTTAGTTTCTGCAACAACGTTTTGAGCGCAGGTCCGCGCTTCATCACAATTTACAAATGTTTCATCGGGATGCCTAGTTGTAATGTTAAAATATATGTGTACAAACATAATCCTCCAACAATGACTCACTTCTAATAAAAAAATCTAAATTGATTGCGGTATATCTCCTGAATGTCCATAAAAGGCTGCAGCCCTTATGACTTTGAACTGTAAAGTTTGCATGACAAAAAGGTCGCCAGTCAAGTACCTGAAATTATTGCATTGCAACATCTTCATTATCCAGTATGCAACATCAAAACACTTTTTTGGGATATGTAGCATGCTATCTCCAGTAAGGAAGAGCGTGGTTTGTAGCATCTCGTCTTTGCTGTGAGTCAATGTATAAACCACTTTGGTGTTGTGTGGAAGAGACCACTGAAGTGCGTTTCTCTTGCAGCGCTTGCCGGATTGGCGGGGGAGAAACTGTGAAAGATTGACACGCACGTTAGGATTAATCTTTTTTGCTCGCAGCTATGGTTCGCTCTGCGGTCCCCTTAAAATGTATTTTTACGTTTCGCAAAACTTTTCCTCGTATGCTTGCTTGCATAAGTCTGCTGTAGCAAATATATGGATTTATAATCTCATAAATATGAGATTTAGAAAATGAAAAACAAACGTTCAGTAAAACCTACATGTGCATTATTAGATATGAAGAGACTGCTCTTGTGATCAGCTCAACAGAACGTTCTCTTCGGGATCAGTGTTTTTTTCATTTTAACACGTAAAGATAAGACGAAAAAACATAGAAAAATATTAATGGGATTTCTTACAGTGACAGGACATAAAGGACTGCACTTGTCCCCCAGTTTGCTTTTAGGATTGTATATATAATGAATTTTGCACGGTCTGCTGATAATCCTGATTAATTTCCACTTAGGCGCGATATGGAAATACAGAGGAGTTTCTTTGCAGTGAAAATCTTGTTCTTCGCTGTTAACTGGGAAAGAGGCAGTAACAAGTAGTTTTCTTTCCCAGTGTGACTTAGGGCCATATGTACGAACACATTTTCACATTGACACAGAATGGGAAAACCCCTTTGCTACATCTGGCCCTTAGTTCCTCAAAAATGAGGTAGAAGTACTGCAGACTTTGGGCAAGGTACTGTTGGTGAAATCAGAGCCTGAGAAAGGGTCATGAATACCTCAACATGAAATGATTCCCTATGCCCTTTGAGGATATAGGTGCATTGAGGAAACAACTACTAACCTTTACCCGGAGAATGAACTCCTTAGGTACCAAGATTGGGAACATGTATATACCACAGGATAATGTTAGTAAATTCCAGAACCATATATGGGGGAAGTCTGGAAGTTTCTCCTACTTCTCCCATTTCAAAGCTGGCACCTGGTATAAAAATATGACCCTCAGACCCACTCATCAGTACACTCCAGGGGCTGTAGAAGACATCAGAATGACTGCCTTGCACTTCAGAAGAATGCTCTGATGCTTGAGGCCTGTCTTGTTTCTCAAAGGTCTCCTCTGCCGCTACTAGAGGACTCATTTACTGCTTGAAGGAGAGAGGACCGTCTGCCTGAATCCAGGACTATCAGAGTGACTCCAAGGGTCCGTTGACTGATCTTGTGTTCTGAGCTACAGGGACACAACAAGCTCCAGAGTCCCAATTGCAACTGTCCAGCTGGCCTTCATCATTGCACCTGCCTAGACCAGCAGGTGGTACAGTGAATTCCTGATCTCCAAGTGGTGCCTCCCCAGGTCCTGGACCATTGGTTGTTATCAGAGAGAACTCCTCCTGACTTAACCGAAGGTTCCCTCGGATCCAGTGTGAAGCAGCTTTATTACTGCTTGCATACTGCATAAATACTTTACACATTGCATAGCTGCTCTGTCCCATAGCTACCCAAGGGGTTGAGCAGAGGTTTATTGAGTGACATTTATGATTCACCATGACATGGACCAGAAGTGTTATTTGCGGTGGTTCTCACCCCCTCCAACCAAATTCGTATAAATAATATCTAGAATTATAGATGGGTAACAGTAAATTATGGGGATATTTTTCACTGAGACGTTTTATGTAACTTCAAATAGATAACAAGAGTGAATAACTGTAGTTCCCTTTTAAACCATCTTTAATTGTATGGTATTTATGAGCCCAGAAATCCTCTGACTCTGCCCTGACCTCCTATACAGTGGCCGAGGACTAATGGCAAAGCCATACATAACATGGCCTCTCTTCCCTGAACCAAATGTGAAAAATGACACTTTACCTGCCATCCTTGCCCCACCACCTTCGCTGCCATCACTGTGATCCTTCCACACCTGCAAATGTGCATTCTGCTTTCAGTAAAAGCAGAGAAGCAACACAGCACTGACAGGTTTTCGGTACTAGCATCATGGGCTGGAAAGCCATTATGATGTAGCAATAGTGGGTATTATGTTATTAACTGTGCCATACCAGTGAGTTACCAGATTTAGAATCTGGTGTACATGATAAAGGTTTCCTTTGGAAGCCATACATAACATGCAGAATTATAGAAGGGTAACAGTCAACTAGTGGGATGTTTTTCACCAAGGGTTTTGAGTGATTTCAAATAGACAATGAGAACAATGTCTGATGTTACTCAAAACCCCGAGATTTATAGTTATAAGCATCCTATTTCTGCACAGCATACTTCAGCAATGCTTATTATCTTAGCCTGGAAGAATGGAACACAAATGTATTGTACTAAAAAATAATTAGACTGGAAATTATGACTTGATTAAAATAACTGTATCAGTGTTTCAAATTTTTGTGGACATGGTATTCTGCCATAAATGTTTTATCTGCTCTATTTGGAGTTAAGGAAACCATGATGTTTCTATTGGCAGAAACGTTAGACCCATGGCCTCACTAACATAGGGCTTTGTGTCTAAGTACCACAGACCATCTGCCCTAGTTAGGGTGGAAATTCTGAGATACATCTTTAATGTTTGGAATTGCTGCATAAAAATACTTCCAGGGTGTCAGTCCATTACTATGTTTTGTTTTTCAAAAGCAAACTCCCACTTTGAGAGATTTGTAATGTGACAGCCTGCATCAGTGAAGCTCCACACAGTGGCAGTTATGATGTGGGCTGCAGGGTCGATGCAGATTCCGAGGAAATCCTTGCAGCAGAGGAGATGTGTCAATTCTGCTGGATCCACAACTGGGCTAGCAGGGCATCTTCAGACAAACTTCAAAGAGTCCGTCCGGGACTGGGGTGGCACCACTTTGCAGAGTGGGGCTCACAGATGGCAGAGTCCAGATGCTGGGGTCAAGGTTGTTAGAGCCTTCTGTCCCTGAGGCTGTAGTAAGTAGGGCCATCCAACTAGCCATTGGAGTCACTCTGGGTCCTGGGATCAACAGATGTTGGTCCACTCCTTCTCACTCAGGCAAGAGGGAGCAGGTAAGCAGTCCTTCAGAGCTGCAGTCCAACAGAGTGACAGTCCTTTCAGCGGTACAACAGTCCTTCTTCCAGGCAGAGTATCCATAGGTCCAGAAGTTTACTGAAGTGTTGGTATCTGAGGGCCAATATATATACCTAAGCCTTCCTTTGAAATGGGAGAAGCTTCTACAGGTTTCCCTTTGAAATTCACAATCATCCTGCCTTCCCTGTCCTAGCTTCAGACTAACTACAGGGGGTATGCAGCCCTTTGTGTTGAGACAAGACTCAGCCTAACCAAGTGTAAGTAGGGCTGTGCCCAGCTCCGTCCTTACATCCTGCCAGTAATGGCCCTTCCAGGTACACCTAATCTTTCTACTGTGTGTGGCTGTCTAGGAGGAATGCACAAAGCCGAACTACCAATTACATCCAATCATGTGACCCAGGCATAGGCTGCAGGCACTGAATGGCCAAAGTGACTTTTTAAAAATTGCAATTTAAAATTTGACTTCACTCTGAAAGAGTATTTTCATTACAATTCCAAAAACACCAAACATGACCTGGTTCCCTGCTTCCGTTGGGAAATTATCACATATTAAACATAATGTAACCCCAATGTTAGCCTAGGGGAGAGGTAGGTCTTTCAGAAGTGAAAAATGAATTTAAGAATTTCTCACTACCAGGACATGTAAAACTAAAAAGCTCATGTCCAATTTCTTTTAAAAACAATGTACCCTGCCCTCAGGGCTATCCAGGGCCTACCATGGGGGTGAATTATGTATTAAAAATGAAGGTGTGGACCTGGCAAAAGGTTTATTTTGCAAGGTTGAAATGACAGTTTTAAAACCGCACACACATGCTGTAAGGGCAGACCTGAGACATGATAAAAAGTGCTACTTGAGTAGATGGCACAATCAGCAGACCCACTAGAAGCATTCAATTTACAGGCCTTGGCCAAAGACGGACTTACAAGTAAATTAATTATGCCAATTGGATGTAGGCCAATTCTTTATGTTTCAAGGTGAGAGCACAACCACTTTAGCATGGTTGTCAGTGGTAAAGGGTGCAGAGTCCTACATCAGCAAAAAATAAGCCAGCAAAACAGGAGGCCTATAGACAAGTATTTAGAGGGGAAAATCACACTCAGGATGCCAGATCAAACATCATGCCTATTACGGTTGGGTTTCACTCTTGTATCTGGATCACACAATGCAAAAAGATCACAGTAAAAGATGGGTGCTTGCAGTTTTTCCGTATGGCACATTCAATGTGAGAATAATTGAGTATCTGATGTGAGTGATGTTGGAGATGAATCCCCAACCAGTTTGAAGCACTAAATTCATGAGAACATTCTGCATTTGAGAAGGAGAAATATAAGACCCAAAGGAGAAATAAAACATAAATCTAGATGTGGGTGAGATGGAATGTGAAACAACAGGGGTGGAGAGGAAATGTGGTAGAGGAAATCTGTATGTATCCTATCAAAGCAAAGGTTAGAACAGAAGGGAAGAAGTCATGAGAGAGTTAGGGGTGACAACATGCATGATGAGAGTGACAGTAAAACAGATGTTGAAATTTTGAATGATTTGTTAAATTCCTACCAACTTGCAAACAATGATCTTCAGTCTGTAGCAAACCACTAACCGTAAGACGGGGATGTGGGAGACAGATCAAACTTAGATACAAGTGCACCTGTTGAAGAGGGTTCACCAGAAAGAGGTTTATCATGCACCAGATCCAACATCAGGAGCCACCAGTGCCTCTGTTGTCATCACAACGCCTAGTGTGTCTGTTATCAGCACAACCCTTAATACATCTGATACTTCACTAGTTTTAGGGGCACAGCCCTATACAGGAGAGGTATTCCCCAGAAATGTGTCCATTGCTGCTACTGTTGCAGATTCAGACTTATGATTTTAAACAGGAGAGACTCCTCTTGTAGAACTGAATGTTGTAGAATTAGAAGGAGAATTTGAAGAGCATGCAAAGGGAAATCTCATTCTAGGTTTCATTGATACATACAATGAAGCAGAGCCTAAGTTATTGAGCAGTGAATGTGCAACATATGCTTGTGTTGGGCATGAGCAATTGGAAGGGCTGGCTACAGCCTTTGAACTGAATTATAATGAAAGTCAGAAATTAAAGATGAATCTAGGGATGTTAACGACTGTAAAAGGATTTCTTAAAATGAGATCAGCAATTTTAAAGACACATGTCAATGTGTTAGCGGAATACATCAGAGATAGAGGATACACAGACGTACAAAGACCAGTGGGAAAAGCTGGAGACTAGAAAACAAAAGAATGAGGATACAGTGGGGCAGATGCAGGAGCTAACATGAGTGACACAAATGTTGGAGACTTCCCGTTAAGAGAGGTGCAGAGAGGTGGTCATGTTTATGTGCCCTGTAGTTGTAGTGTCATTTTTACTATTACAAATCCATTTCCAAAGTTGGAGGATAATCCCAACCAATGGTATGTTGCGGTGGACAGAATTAAGAAGGTTTTTTAAAAGTATTTTGGGAGGACTTGAATTTTTCCTTTGACATTGTCGTCTTTAAACATTTGTGGGCAAAATGCATGGTGGTGTAGATTTTCCAAATGCTGACTCATGGAGAGATGGTAGAATGAAAGTTCCTTCCCCTTCTGTTATGGACAAGTATAACTAGGTGATTGCTCATTGGAAGGCAAAGATTTTGCAGGAAGAAATTTATTGTTTCAAGATAACCAGGACTATTCAGCAGTCCAAATAGTATGTGCATGTTTATTATAAGAGAATCTTGAAAGGGAAAAACTTAGTGGGTTTTTGCCACAATTTGTTCTTGGTTTGTTTCCAGTAATTAGTTCTCACATATAGAAGAATCTGATTTGTTGGCAGTCAAAGTCCCTTGATGAGATTCTGCATTATGCAAAATATTGCAGTGACAATTTGGAAGTGAAGCAGATGAAGATTAAGGAGAAGTTCATGTTGGCACAGAGAATATTGACACAGAGAGAATGTCAGAACAGTTTGTATGTGTTTGTATGGATTCAGGGAATATCTATTTTCCGGGAGTCTGTGCAGGGAAGCAAGGAGTAGATTTTGAAGGTGGTGGTCAGATGGCACAGAGAGGGACTTTTGATTTGCAAGCCAGAGGCCTACGGATGGCTGTTGATCAGAAACCAGGAATGGATATAAACATGTTGAAGAAAAACACTACTTGTCATCTTTGAAATAAGGTGGGCAGCTGGAAACAAGAATGTAGGTTGGACTCAAATCAAATGCAAACTGATGCTCAAACCCCAAATGATAATGCAATGCCAATGCAGAATATACACATTGAAAGACCATACAATGCCACTATGCCCCAAGCTCCAATGATGCCGCAAAACATGGTCAACCGAAGGTACAATTTGAACCAAAACCCAAAGGTTCAACATAATCATTTCATGAGTGTCGATAATCTCTAATAGTTCCTGGGTTTTTGAAAATTCCATTGGTATGATCAATCACAATGATGGGGGCTGACAAGGAAGGCGGATTGCATGCTTGCAGCAGTTCAAGAGGTAGACCAGAGTGGGCCATATGTAGATGGAGACGTGAATGGCCATTCCCAGGGCCAGAATGGCCGGACTGGGCATCGGGTGTTTCCCTGGTGGGCTGGCAGCCAGGGGGCCAATTTTCACCTGCCGGTGGCCGCCCTCACCAAAGGCTGTGAATGGAGTCAGTAATTCCAGGAGCCATTCCAGGAAAAATACAAGCCTCAGTGGAGCAAAACAAACAGAGCTTTCTACGAATGACTATAGTGGACTAGCCAGCCAACCAATCAGCATGGTGCCCAGTTAAAGAGAACCTATGAGGGTGAGACTTGGTGTACTGTACTGCAGACTAGCTTCAGTTCTTTCAGTCCTTTGGTCATAGTGAAGAAAGGCCTTTACCACATGATGGTGTGAACAGAGAAAAATATAACATTTGTAATCTGGAGGTAAAGAAATGGCCCTTTATGATTTTTCATTGAAAAGTACCATGTAAGCGTCTAGTCTTGTGTTGACTGCATTGTGCATGAGAACTCTGCTCTCTAAATGAATACAGTATACATATAAGCAAACTCAATATTAATGTGTGTTCATTAGTCCATAATGTTTGTACGCTAACATAAGAGAAAAGGCACACCAAGAATGGAAACAGATAGCAGGGAGCCAGAAAGGTGTTAGTGAGAAAGGGGCATTAGGAAAAGCAGAAGTGAGAAAGTAGAGAGGATAGTAGGAAAATAAAAGCGGCAAGAAAGAAAGGAGAATGAGAAAATATGAAAAAAGCAAAGGTGGAGACAGAATTACTCATGAAATGAGGGAAGACAGTGAGGCAAGCAATGAAAAGGAGACAGGCAGAGAGAAAAGGAGAGAAAGAAGAATGAAGTGATAAAAAGTGAGATAAAACAACAACAAAAGTAACTGGGGGGAAGGTAAGAAAGGAGAGGCCAGAAGGTAATCTTTGAGATGCTATAGTTAGAGAATCAGAGGTAATGGATCAGGAGAAAGAATGAACAGGCATAAGAAATGAGTATTGAGAGAGAAAAGAGATGCAAAAATGGTAGTATATGATGAATAATGTGCTGCTAAATGTATTTATTTCCCTCAGTTGAAAAAAAGTGAGTGACGAACCACACAAATCTGCCATGTGGTTGTCGGCGTCTCTCACTTTACTTCGCTCCATCTCTATGTAGTATGGGGGCTAGTTTGACAAAACTTGCCAGGGCTGCTTTTGGTTCTAAGTCTGGCCCGGGCCAAGCCATATAATTTTTTATTGATACTGGAGTTACCAGCTCTACTGTAAGACCAGTATAGGACACAAACCTACCCCTCATTGGAAGACAAGTCAACGTTGTAGGTTTTTATAAATCATCAGACTATCAACCCAGTTTTAGCTAAGGTGTCAGTAAAAATAAAGCCTTTCGAAGAGTACCATTAGTTTGTAAGATGTGACTCAAGTCCAGTCAATCTGTTGGGCAGGGACGTACTCTGCAAGTTAAATAGTGTGATCTACTGCATACCGGTTAGTGTGGCATTCCAGACACACAATGAGGGTGTAGATTTTAAACTAAAATCATGAGATGCACCAGTTGGATTGTTTCCAGTCCAAACCAAAAAAGACTTGCCTCTCGACTTAAGATGTACAGTGAAAGAGGACGTCTAGAAATTCACAGCAAAAGACATTGGTCTGATTAGAAATGTAAAACTAGAAAAATATCACAGTAAATCCTAATGAAGAGTGCCCCCATAAATCCCAACACAACCTCATGGCTGAGGTGGGGGCTGGAATTATGCCTGTCATTGAATCTATGCTAGATCAGGTTACCTTAAAAGAGGTGTTGGTGCATTCCTCTAACTCACCTGTGATAGGCTTGCAGAAACCAAACCAAAAATGAAGATTAGTTCAAGGCTCAAAAAGATTAATCAAATTGTAATCCCAAATGGTCCAGTGGTGCTGAATCCTGCCTTGATACTTTTCCAAATTCCATGTGATGTTGAGAGTTTTTCAGTCATAGATCTATGTCAAGGATTCTTTTTTGTTCCTATATGTGAGGATAGTTTGTTCCTTTTTGTGTTCAATTTTAGGAAAAACTCAGGCTTGGTCCCATAGGGGTACACAGAAAGACCTTCAGTCTTTAATTTAATCATAAATAAAAATCAGGAGACCCTACTGTTGCCATGAAATTTGGTTCAGTTCAAGGACATTGACAATACACTAGTGGTGTCATTAATGTAACAAGCCTACAAGCAAGATGCAACTGCACTGCTGAATCACTTGGCAGAAAGCAGACACAAGGAATCCCCTACCAAATTATAGTACTGTCAATAGGGGGTTCTGTATCTGGGACATCATACTGAGAAAAGAGCTAGTAAAGTGTCCTAAGAATATGGGGGTCATTATGAACATGGTGGTAAACACGTTCCCCGCCGTGGCGACGCTGAACAGAATCCCGCCATCAGTGGTGAACAGAAACCTGCCATATAAAGATGCAAAAATCAGAATCCAAAAAAATGTCCCTGCCACCACCAGGACCTTTTCAGTGAAAATGCTGGACATCCCACCCCACCACCGCCGAGCACACAGACTCCCAGCCCTCCAAATAATGATGCACATTATTGTGCGGCGATCAGTGGAAGTCGAACGACCATTGGCGGTACACACTGCCACGGCCAGCAATGGAGTCCAACAGTAGGAATTGCACACTTTGGCAAGTTTGAAACCCACACACTCGGGTAAGTCGTCTACAATTACCCCATATCCATCACACCTGTAATGCATGCACCACCCCACCCCTCCAACAACCACCAGGAAAACTACTCCACCCAGGCCACAATCACTACATCCAGTCACCATGCATGCCCACAATTACACCAACAGGCCCACATACCTTCCCCTGTGCACAGCCATCTACCCCTGCAAGTAATCACAAAGGCACTACACCACCAACAATGCACCTCTACATCCTAAGCAAAATGCAATGGCAACCTCACAAAGGCACCCTGCATGGCCCAAAAGTGGAAAACCTGCAGAAAACAGCCCAGCCCTGTGCACCCCATCCAGTTATGCAATTGTAACAGACATGTCCATTCCCCCTAACAGGCACCACCACCCATACCACCCTGACAGACAGGACAAGGAGTGGCAGTGCCCCACATGGAGACAGAGGCACCCCCCAGGACACTGAGGAGGGAACCCTGGACAGTGAGGAATACCCTGGCCCCTCACACAGTCCTGGACTGTCACCATCCAGCAGCCCCACACAGGACACCACAACACACCTACTACCCACCCACCAACATCAGTCCAGGGCAACCGGCCCCACACCTGTGTATCCAGGCCACAGACTGGTGGAACACAAGGACAGAGGCCACAGTCACCAGCTACCAACAGGCAGGAAGACGATGGCCCCAGTACAAGTGGTACTGCCAGACCTGTGTAGAGGACACAGGCACAGGGTGCTAGGCCCAGTGGGAAGGCATCAGTGGCCCAGGGGGGAGGCCACAGGATGGATGCTGCAGCCCAGGACAAAATCTCTGAGGTCCTTGGAGCATACCACCATACTCAGGACAGGATGGGCCAGATTGTGGCCATCCTGGAGCAGAGTCAAAGGCTGCAGAGAGCCCGAAACAAAGAGACCATGTAGCGGTGGAAACTGCACAATACCACCGTGGCCACCATAGCAGGTGCACTTCTGCACCTTGTCCCATCCCAGCCTGAGACCCCCAGAGGCAATTAAGCCCCTACTACAGGCCAAGATACAGACCAGCCAATAACAGCAGCAGCAGCAACTGGACTTGTGCCACCATCTGAGGAAACACAGGAGACCAGCACCTCAACCCGTACAGGCCAACACCAGGCACCCAAACAGTCCCTCAGGCCCAGATATGACCCTGGAACACCTACCAAGACCAAGACCCCCTCTAAGAAGTGACTCTGGCAAGAACTCTCCCCCAAGTGTGCCACTGAACCACCTTCCACAGCGTACAATAACAACCCCAAAACTTGTAAAGAACAGATGGACATATTACCACTGCGAACAATCGCTGAGACCATGTAGCCAATATGGACATCCACCAGTAGCCCACTCCCATCACTATAAAGAGCACCATGGCATCCCTGACACCAAATAAAACACCTGTTCACCAATGTTAATGCGCCCTACATTATGTTGAATCAAATCGAAGTGTGCATGCAATTGTCATTGAAATCATTTATCCATATCTCTATTGCAGGAATGGCACCCCACGCATAACATGGGGTGGTACCAACAGAAATGTCTAACAAGTTGTCCATAATGTAACATGTCCCATGCAAAACTGGTCACAGTGACAATGTCCCCCATAGAGGATAAGACTTACTGAGAGTATGCAGCACAGACAACTACAGCATCAAATAGTACCACTTAGTTACTGGAAGTTCCGTTAGATCAGTTGGTTCCTGGAGTGTACATCTTCCCCCTCCTCATTATCACCATCACTCTCATCCCCTCTCTGAGAAAGCTGGTCTGGATATACAGCCCCCTCCACCTCCAAGAGGGGAATAGATTTCATCACAACCACGTTGTGCAGCATGCAGCAAGCCACCACTATTCTACACACCTTCTCAGGCTCACAGGCCAGGAATCCACCAGAGATATGGAGGCAATGGAATCTAGCCTTCAGGAGACCTATTGTGCGCTCTCACCCCCTATTGTGCACTCTCAACGTCCATAAGCCTCATTGTAATTCCTCTCTACATCTGTCCTAGGATTCCTCACTGGCGTCAGGAGCCAACACATGTTGGGGTAGCCAGAATCACCAGCAAAAGGGGGCAAAACAGGACTGTCACTGGCAACCCTCAGTTGCAGATAGCCTGGCTGTCTGATTTGTGCCAAAAGTGTCAGACACACTTACCTATGATCCATCCTCTGTCCCCCTGTAGTTGTTCCATCATGTGTGGCACACTGCTGTTCCTCAGCACAAAGGAATCATGGACTGATCCAGGGAACATAGCATTCACATGTGAGATGTACTGGTCTGCAGTAAACACCAATTGAATGTTCATGGAGTGAAAGTTCTTCCAGTTTCTGTACACCTGTTCCCTTACTCTTGGGGGGATGAGTGCTATGTGGGTTCCATCGATGGTACCTATCACATGGGGAATGTTGGAAAGGCATGGAAGTCTGACTTGATGGCAGGAAGGTCAACACTTTGGCGAAACCTCACATAGGACTGCAGGTGTGGTACAAATGCATTCAGGAATCTGGACAGTATAATGCTAAACATTGGCTGTGAAAAACTGCACCCATTCCCACAGTCACCCAAAATGAGCCAGTGGCCAGGAAATGGAGTGCAGAGAGCACTTGCACTTCAGTAGGGATGGCATGCTGATTCTGATTAGCCGGTTTCAGTCCTGGATCCAGTAATGCACAAAGTTCATGAACAGTAGCATGGTTGAGTCTGCAATTGATAATGATGTGATGCTCCGCCATGGTCTACAAATCAACAAATGGTCTTTACACCGATGGGGCCCACCCTTGCCACATGGGTCTGTATCTAGCAGGAGATGAGAACACATGTGAGGAACACATATACATCTGCCCAACATGTTAAATATTCAGCACTGCTGGCATACAAGTCAATGACACATATGCAGAGTAGGATGTTAAACTGGAGTGACATGTCCTCAATGATACATCAGGACTGTTGTGGTGAGTAAATGTATTTTTGTTCATGCCTATGGAGGTTGGGGGACAATAGGGCCTGCATGGGGCAAATGAGAAATTAATAACTGCACAGTAATGGCCAAAATGTCTGCCCCCTGTAATCCAGAAATGTTGTAGTGGAAGTGACCTCATACCGCTAGCAGGTGTCGTAATAGCGTAAGGCGGTGTTCACCGCAGTGCGACCATTCATTGGTTAGCATGGTTGTCAATGGGGAATATGAGCATATCATGATCGCCGCCGATGATGGTGCACACCGCAATGGAGCGTACGCCATTTTGTAAAATGAACTTCACTTGACTCCCGGATTACGTGCATGCAGGTACTCCACTGAGTGTGCTGCTGTGTCCTGACTCTGGTCCTGGAAATGTCATGAGTGGCAGGGGAAAGGACCCCAGCCTTCACCACAAGGAACTGGACAAGCTGGTGGATGGTGTCCTCCTCCTGTACGCCAAGCTCTATGGTCGACCAGAGATGCAGGTGAGCAGGTTGATTGGGGGGCATGGATGTGTGCAATGGTGGAATATGGCTGTAAACATGTGTGCACGTTTGACACTGTACAGTTGTGGGATTCATGACATGCTGCATGTGTGAGGTCCTGTTATGCTGTTGTGAGTGTCCGTCCCATAGGGGATGTATAGCCAGCTGTATCTAATGGGCATTGTCTGACCTCTGTGTTACTTTTTCTGTGTGTCCCATATAGATCAGCGCCCATCAGAAGAGGGGACTCTGGCATGCCATCGCCAGGAAGGTGCAGACCCTGGGGGTCTACAACTGGCAGAGCACCCACTACAGGAAGTGGTGGGAGGACCTGCGGGCTGGGCGTGGAAGACCTGCGAGCCCCAGCTGGGGAAGTCCTCCCAACGAGAAAGTGGTGCCCATCGGGTCCTGACCCCGCTAATGCACTGCATTCTGGCAGTGGGGTATCCGAACCGGGATGGGCGCTTGAAGGCTGCACAGCAGACACAAGGGGTTGAGTACAAAAACCATTGTATGTCTCCTTGATGGATGTGTAAGTGTTCTGTAGTATGCATGCTGTCTAGTGGCAGGGACTCTGACTGATGTCATTTTACATAATGTCCCCATGGGAAGTTAGGTTGTAATGGACAGGTCTGAAGTACATCAGATCCTTCTGTGATGTAGGAAATTGCTGTAGAGCAGGGTTGTGGCCACTAGTAGGTGCGGCATGATGGAATATTTGCAGGGTGAGAGTATGTGTGTACCAGTTATGTACCTCCATTCAAGCTATTTACAAGTGTCTCTCCTGTTTTGTCTCCCCATCCCTGTTCTCTTGTGTTGTCTGTGTACATCAGCATCATCTGGTGAGGGAGCTGTGGCACCGGTGAGTGGGGATGCAGCAGCCCACAGTTCCATGGAGGCAGAGTCAAGCAACCCCAAGGGGACCTGTGGGTTGGTAGGTAAGGGGAGTACCACGGGGATGGCAACTACAACTGGAGATAGTGACTCTGATACCTTCTCCGATGGGAGCTTCCTGGTGGTGGCGGACCCTAGTGGGCCCACCCATTATGTGTCATCTTCCGCCACCCCTCATACCATCACAGCCCTTCCATTTGCTCCCCACCGAGTTGCCCATGCCCGCTCCCCCAGAAGGGTGGGGATCTCCTTCACCCCAGGCACCTTATCCCCTGCTCCAGTCAGCCCTGCTGCCCTCTCGGAGGAGGCTATTGACCTCCTGTGGACCATCTCTGTAGGGCAGACAACCATTGTGAATGCCATCCAGGGGCTAGCATCAGAGATGCAGCAGACCAATGCCTATCTGGATGGCATTCACTGTGCAGTGTCTGGCCTACAGAGATCTTTTCAGGCTCTGGCCTCCTCTTTGATGGCAGCTAGTGTCCCTGGTCATTCCGTCCCCCCTCCAACCACTTCCACCCCTTCCAGAACCCCATTCCCTTCACCCGTCCCAGCACACATTCTGACAGCCATGCACACACCTCAACACACAAGAAGCACACTGAAAAACACAAGCACCACACTCTACATGCACACTCACAGGCACTGCACCCTCATTCACTGTTACTGACCCCATTCTGGCAGTCACCACAAAATCAGACATCCATTCATGCACCACACATGCACTCACCACAACGACTTTGATTGACACATGCAGCACACTCACCAAACTTGCAGACACACAGACAACATACATTTGCACTGGCAGCCTGTCTTGTCCCACTGTGTCCACCCCTCTCCTCCCAAAACACTCAAACATTTCAAGACACCCACCCAACACACATCCACCACACCTCAGCATACTGTACAGTCACCTGCACCCACATCATGCACACCTACACCTGTCACGACCACTCCCTCTACCTCCACTCCCACACCTTCCTCCAGGTCCACCCCAATTGCCCCTAAAAATCTATTCCTATCCTGTGTTGACCTATTCAAACTCACTGGCCCACCTCGTCTCGTCCCTAAACGTGCCCACCTCCTTGCCCTGCCCACTCCTCCCACGTCACTGTCCTCCCTCCCCATTGCTGTGCTACATGACCTGTGAGCAAGAGACCCCCTGCTGGCCCAGGTGCATCTGCCGAACCCCAGTCCAAGGCCGCTCCACTAGCTTCAAAGGCCAGACCCAAGCCCCCTCCATCTCCCAAACGTAAAGCAAAGCCCCCCCAGTCATAAGTCACCACCACCATCCCTGCCCCTGTTCCCTGAGGTGCCTGGATGCCCCATTGTTGCCCCTTCAAGGTGGAGTACCATTTGCACTTGGAGTCAAGTTGGGGCAATTTGGGACCATCGGACTTTGAAATATGGACTGGCCATTGGTCTTCTATTGGACTTCTGTTGCTCCTGGAGCTTAATAAAAAGTTTGTGTGGCCATTGTTGGTTTTGGCACACTCTGGATCCGTGGTTCATCATTTCTTTGGGGGGCTGTTGTGCACATGTGTGTACTTTGGGCAGTTTCTCTTGGCCTTGTGTCAGGTAAGTACCTCTTGCTCTGGGGATTATGGCTTGTGCTGTTGTGAGGGGTTGTGTGTGCGTTTCAGGGTGGGTGGAGTGGGTATGTAACTGTGTCCTTTCTTCCCTTTTTTAGTAGGTTGCGGTACTTACCATTGTCGTCTTCGTCGGCAGTCTTGGTCATGGAGGTATATGGCAAGGAGCAGCACTGGCATGATTTGCAACTCTCTCTCCATGTCTGCTTCGGCGTGTTGTGTGAGCCTCTGCTGAGTGTTTCCTTATATTTGGTTCATTTCCACCTGGCTTTGCGTGGCAGTGACATTAATTGATGGGCGGGCTGGGCATTTCCATTGGCCTGTGGGCGGCCTCTGCCGTAGTTGTCGGCACTCCTCTGCTGGCGATGAGTGGTTTTCAGGCTGCCTGTTTTTCAGGTGTTCATAATTTGTCGGCCCAGACCGCCTGACTGTTGGTGGTAGTTACCGCCACCACCGGCGGAGCGATGTTTACCGCCAAGTTCATAATGAGGGCCTATATCTATACAAACCTGAGCATAAAACCCTATAAAATATTGGGTTATTGGGGGAGGGGGTGGAAGCTCTACTCAGACAAAAACCTCAATCCTTATCAGAGTGAACCACAAAAAGTCACTAAATTAATCTGTGCTTCACAATCTGGTAGCTTTGCAAAAAAGGAGTCAGGCGTTTCTTAGGGGCAATGTGTAATGTGTAAAGTATTTTTGCAGCACACAAACAGAAATAAAATGGAAACACAGCACCAGAAACATCCCACACCAATTTAGAAAAATATAGAATTTTTTTATAAATAAAATGACACCACAATGAATTAAATTCAATCAGCAAAACTGGAGTCATGAAATTTTAAAGGTTTAGTGAAAAATAGTGCAAACAAGATCTAAGCGTCAACTTGGGTATCTGGTCGTGCGAGTTCGAATCAAAGTCAAAATTAAGGCTAAATGCAATGGGGTGCAGATTGGATACAAGGGGTATATTGGGCAACAGTCTCAGCTTACAAAACAATTTTTGACTACGTTCTTGCGACAGTAGACTCTCAGTGGGGCAAGGCAGTGGGCTGTATCTGAGGACAAATCCTCCACAATGAAAAGCCATTGGATGAGGTCTCAGAGAAGCCATTAACAAAGGGAGGAAAAGCTATAAGTGAGAGTAACTGGATTTTCAGATCAAGGAGGTCATCATTGTGGATGGGGTGCTGGCTGTTTTTGAGCTTGGTGAAGATTTCTACCTTCAGATTTAAACATTTATTCTGGAACTCGGATTCTGAGTTTTTGGATTTTGTTAGGAGGAGGCCATTTTAAGACCACACCAAGGTGCCAGTACCACTGGAGGAACCAGGTGGGGGCTAGGACTCACTCCAGCGTGAATCAGCATCATCAGGCAGGTACATTCCAGGGTCTCTGGAGCTTGTTGTGGCCACACAATGCAAACTTTCTAAAAATGGCATTTTCACAATTGTGATTCAGAATCTGACATTACTATTAATGAGAGTTTTAAGTTACACTTCTTTAGACACCAAATTCAACTTTAAATTCATCAGATAGCACTTTATGAGCTCCAAATTTGCACAAAAAAGTAGTAATACTTGAAGATAGTTATTTTCTGTGTCAAATACACAGAGTAATTGCTAGGAAAAAAGCTTCAAATATGAATGTATATATTGACAACAATTGTAAGTATGATATCAAGGTCAATGAAGTGTGGCGAAAATGTAGACAACATTTTCTTGCCTTCTATTTTAAGGTCTGTCCTAGAGACATCTTAAGCTGTCTCCACAGCCTAATGTAATATAAATTACGCACATATAAAAAATCTCAGAGGTAAGTTTTGGTTCATCCATTGGTCTTAATCTGTGATTCACATTTTGCTTCCAACATAACAGAGCACAACATATGCATATTCACCAATCCTTTACTCTGCAAATGCCTTCTTCTTTCCATTCCTGTCGTCCTTGTAGGTGCTTAATCCATGTGATTTAAGTTATTTAAATTCAAAACCAATAGTTTATTTTCTTTGTACCAACAAGAATCAGATTTTCCATTGAAGTACATTAAAACCGTAAAGGATTTCTATTTCTGTGCTAACCGCACATCTCTGCTATGAAGCGATTTTACCTAACTAATAAAATCAGATGCAAAGGTTTTTTTCAAAATTATTTTGGAAGCTTATTGCAGCCATTTTTAAGTGCAGAATGCTTTCATTCTTCTGTTTTAATTTTGTGGCATGTGCTTGCAATAAAAAATGCTTTTGTTAAAAAAAAAAAGAACATTTGAACAGATTGCCAAAGTCAGACTGTGAGAAATTGGGCTGTTAGTTGACTGGGGTGTGTGCCCTGGTTAATTAACAGACACAGGGGCTCATTCTGAGCCCGGCAGGCGGCGGGAGCCGCCCGCCTGGAGGGAGCCGCCAAATGACCGCACCGCGGTCAAAAGACCGCGGCGGCCATTCAGACATTTCCTCTGGGCCGGCGGGCGCTCTCCAAAAGAGCGCCCGCCGGCCCAGAGGAAATGCCCCTGCAACGAGGACGCCGGCTCAGAATTGAGCCGGCGTAGTTGCAGGGGTGCGACGGGTGCAGTTTGCACCCGTCGCGTATTTCAGTGTCTGCATTGCAGACACTGAAATACACAGTGGGGCCCTCTTACGGGGGCCCCTGCAGTGCCCATGCCATTGGCATGGGCACTGCAGGGGCCCCCAGGGGCCCCGCGGCACCCCCTACCGCCATCCTGTTCCTGGCGGGCGAACCGCCAGGAACAGGATGGCGGTAGGGGGTGTCAGAATCCCCCATGGCGGCGCAGCAAGCTGCGCCGCCATGGGGGATTCCAAGGGCAGCGGAAAACCGGCGGGAGACCGCCGGTTTTCCTTGTCTGACCGCGGCCGAACCGCCGCGGTCAGAATGCCCTGCGGGGCACCGCCGGTCTGTCGGCGGTGCTCCCGCCGACCCTGGCCCCAGCGGTCTGAGACCGCCGGGGTCAGAATGACCCCCACAATCCCTTGCAGGTGAACCACAAAATGTTACCAGATTAATTTGTGCTTAACCCTCGTAAGCTTGCACAAAATCCAGTCAGGCTTAACTTGGAGTATTTACAAAAAAGAAGCAAGAAAGTGAAAACACAATACAAGAAAAATCCCAAACCAAGTGGCAGATTCACAAAGCTCTTGGGGGCATGTGCAGCGCCAAACATTTTTTGTGTTTAGCTGCGTGCCACTAAAAATATAGCGTTGTGCAATATTCACAATGCCAGGCACCACCAAGCTACAAGACCACAAAAAAGCTTTGCGACGGAGCACAAAACGTAAATGCGTCATGCTAGTTACAAAAATGCACGCAAAATGGTCCGAAACAGAGCAATGAATTCTGAACACACCCGTAGAGCAGAATGGCAGTGAATCAACCTCCTGAGGAGACCACAACCATACATCAGGTGACACAGGAGGAGGCTGAAATTTTAATATCAGAAGTGACTAACCAAGAACATCAGCTGTTTGTCAATTTAAACTTCTTCAGTCCAACAAAAATTCTATGTGGAATGCCATATTCCAAAAATAAACGCAATTGCGCCTACAAACAGGACAGCTCAGGAGTGCCCCAAGCGTTGGCACAACCACAAATGTTGTACAAAAAAAAGGCTAGTAATAGGTGTGCTGCAATGGGAACAGGAGGAGGACCTAACTGTAGCATACAGCTGACACCTATGGAGGAGCAAGTAGCAGCTGTCATTGATCCAGAGTTGGTTGGCGGTTTTAAAAGTGCAGCATTGCAGATCATGAGGAAAATGTGTGTCAGGGTAAGAGAATATAAGTTCCCATTCATCTAAAGGTATAGTCACTAACAGTTACTGTGTGATGTCAAATGTCTGTTAGCACATGTAGTGCTGAGAAATGTAAATAGTATGCTCAAATCATAAGCCAAACACAGCAGAATTACATATACCATATTGAATATTCCAATGGATGTGTGATGATGCGTACATACTGAAGCCCATTTGTATACAGCTTTTGTGTTGTCCTTGTATCATGTATGGTGATGGTAGAACAATGCAAAGTCAACAGTAAAATTTGCAAAGCTGTGCAAGGGCATATTAGCTTGTACTTGCAAAGCTTTGTATAGACATGTAAGGCAACACAGCGGCTTGGGCAGCAGGACAATCTGGCCACGTTTCACAAATGTTTAGTGTTGGGTTAGTGTTCCTCTTGTAACACACACTCCACCCCAAAACAGTGTGGGGAGCAACAAACCAAAGCAAATTGTTATATGGAAAAGTAACACACAGCAGTGCCATAAGATGACATATATTATTTTGCCTCAAGGGGGCGTGACACAGGTGGTAGATGTGTGTTTCCATTGCAAAAACACATGTTTAGAGATGCCAAAGTCTATCTACTAACATCACTAGAAAGGGTTTTATGCAAAAACATTAATCTTTTTCAAATGACCCTTAAAAAGTATAAATA
This sequence comes from Pleurodeles waltl, assembly GCF_031143425.1. NCBI lineage: Eukaryota > Metazoa > Chordata > Amphibia > Caudata > Salamandridae > Pleurodeles > Pleurodeles waltl. The sequence continues at coordinate 855,367,487 of NC_090446.1, read as the reverse complement.
TATACATGTTTTTCCTTACAATCCTGACTTTGCATGTGTGCATCACTGTGCACCACAAATACAAATCTGGATAAGCTTTAAAGTGTGTCGAAGGATAAATGTTTGTACTGGAAAGGTATCCTTCCAGTACAAACCCAATGCTAGACACACACACACACACACACACCCATACACATACCCTTGCACTATGGTGCAAAATTATGTGTAGCGTATGACAGCTGAAATCTGTGCTGGCGCTACTGAGAGGGGACGAGAGAGCCATATCAATGCTGATGTGGGGCTCTCATATTCTCTCGCTGTCACGCATCTTTGGGTGCAGTGCTGCATTTCCAGGCATCTTTGTGAACATTGCCCAAAATGTGTTGTACGTTGCTATACAAATATGCGCTAACGTCATCTACTTGAACACACACTCTTACACAATAAAAAGATACTCCTATGAAGCACCTAAAACTTTCTCAACACACATACACACACCAAAACATTTGTAATTCTGATATAGTATAATTTAATTTAGCAAACATCAATAACATGCTATACATTGAAACTCTGAGTGTATCTCACACTCACATTACCTGCTATGATTGAAATGTTTTCCTGTAATGTGTAGCTAACTTCATATCAGAGAATCATGACAACAATTTTGAAGTAACCTAAGAAAATTACAATGGCACTTAACAAGTACAAATAAGAAAAGCTTGTATGTAATACTCTAAGATGTTGAAGACCAAACTCACATGCAAGGTAATTGTACAGATGTAGAAACACAGACCACAACACAAACCTCTAATGAAGTATCATCAACTGCAGAACATGCATGCTGCAGTCTCAGAATCTTGAGAATTTACATGAATTTGAAGTGCGTATCTACAACACAGCAGAAAACAGTGGAAGTAGTGAAAAAAGGACTATCACTATTACATGTTGATCTGCGGGAGACAAATAATTCCTTAAAGGCCACCATGTCCCTGCCAGACAAAATAGATGAGTTCTATTCTTTTTCACATGCCATGGATTGTTACCTCATGGACATCCATGAGGATATGTTGAAGATCATAAATCATAAAGAGGAAAAAAGATAATAGCCCTTACCACTTCATCTCGTGATCATAGAGCAAGTGCTTATTCCCCTACAAACAAAGCTGAAACAACATCAACAATGGAACTTTTTGCTGGAGTCATTCAATGGATTAAGAGAAGATATGAAATCTATCATAACAATGAACAGTTTAGTGGTAGGCTCTCGGGAAAGAATGACATCAGCTCTTGAGCGTATTATATTATCACACAAGTCACAGTCAGTTACCATCAGTATGTCTGAAAAGCTAAATATTGATTAAAAAACTCTTGCCCAAAGCTTGACTTCTGCTAATACTGATACAAACATTTGGTCTGAGGAAGAGAAGGATCTTCAAATAAATGTGACACAATAGTGAATATTAAATCACCTGTAATATTAATTTCATTTAGCCTGCTTGGATACTGTACAACCATTTAGTTTCAAAATTTTCAAAGCACATGTATGGTTTTCCATTGAGCAAGTGACTACAGATGTTTTGGCAGGACATAGATTCATCAAATATGTGGTCTAATCAGGCAAGCTCAATAGCCCATACCATATAAGGGAGAAGTCTCAGAATAAAACAAAATAAATATATAAATTTGTGGCATGTTTTTTTGTGTGAAACAATGCCTCAACAACACAATGACCTTTTTATTTGTATGAACAAATCTGAAAAAAACATTACTATAGTATCCCATAACGATAACAACATCAGCTTTGTCACAATATGTATGTGAACATCATGCAACTGTAGGTTGTGAAAACTCACAAAATAAGACCTTGACTAAACATAAAATAGTACACTCTGTGGCTTGGGTATGGTTGTCTTCTCAAATATTTCCTCAGCAACTTCATTACCTTCAAAATGTTTCCTAACACCTTATTGTTTTTCCAAAACAACAAAGGAACTTCTTAATCTTTTCCAGCAGTAGTGCCAGTGCCAGAAGCACTAACCTATGCCCTGCCTCCTGACATTGTGTGCTTGGATGCATGGGCTGGTGCTTTGCCTCGAATTGCACCTGAACTCTGTGACTCTGCTTCTCTCTCTTCTCTTCTTTCCATTCTTCCATCAACAATAGTCCGACAATATGTAGCTATCTCCTTCATATGTTGCAGACGTGTCCTCTTCTTCTCCAGTATGCACTTTGCTTCAGCATCAAGATTTACTTCACCCCAAAATGAAACCTAATCACATTGAAATACAAGTGAAAACCTATGTATAGACAGACAGAATACAATATCAAGATATATATACACTTCTGAAACATGGTTTCTCACTACATAATGCTGACATGAAACTAGTAAACATTATAGTAAATAAAATAAGCCATGCGTGTAGGTGAAAACACCATAACTTACTGTCACATAAATGTGAAGGTAGCAAAGGAATAGTGCTGTCACTTTACTTCATATAGAGCCAGGTCTACAACTAATGATTGATAATGGCCAACAACCTTAGATATGTCACTTACATAACCCATGGGCAAATAAGCACTTACTATGTGTTGCATCATATGTATGTGTAACACCTATATTGACTCACAATATGGCTGCTGTCACACAACATTGTGTACCCAGAACGCCCAACTCAATAACAAGAGCAATCTGTTGATATGGACTTATGCTGTGAAATTCAAAATTCTTGGATCACAGTACAACTATGCTCAACTTGACAGTAACAGACAGTGTAGATCATAAATGCCCCATATGCTCAGTAATTACCCATAGTTGGCAGTTAAGGTGCCTCACATACTTCAAAAGTAACATGTCATTAATTGAAAAATGTTAACAGATGTTTTGCACACAACATTGCTTTCATCTGTCAAATGCTCTTCATGAGAAGAAGCCAAGTGAGTGGACTCTATTTGACATCACCCACCAGCCCAGGAAATCACATCACTGCACCTTGCACTCAGCCACCCTAACAGGACCTACTGTTTTGGAACTGGAACACAGATGCACAGGGGAAGTTTCCTGTGGCAGACCTGCAGGCACACCTATGATGAGCCAAAGGCAACCTGGTCTGTACTCATTAGTGCATGGACTGCACATAACCCCAGGAATATGGGTCTGATCATGGCCCAACAATACTCTCCAGCAATCCTTAGTATGCTCAACCACTGACACTGTTCCACCAACAGCTGCTGAGTGGCACCTCACACAGTGTAAGAGCTTTACTTTGCAGCTACTTACAGTGCACTAGCAGCCACACACCCACCTACTCATCACCACTGCCAGCATACATCCCCCTCAAGCACCAACAATGCCCACACCCAAATCTAAACCATCCACTACATCAAACCTGCATGCCAACACACACTCTTTTGCATACATGCTTCTCAACACAATTTCACTCGGCAAACAAACAATCACAATATGGCACCTGCCAAGCAGTGACACATCCAACATCCTCTCATCAGACTTAGCTTCTTGACCATCATCATTGCAATTCCGATGGGCTACAAGATTGCTCAGCAGGACCACCTTCACCACCCAGGAGGATATACTTGTAGGCAGTCAATGCCAAAGCAAGCACCATGGTCATACAGTGCATTTGTGTCTGCCAGAGTGTGACATAGGTGGTGAACAGGAAAGTGGGCATTCCAATACAATTTTCTATAGCTATGCAAACATCCACTGCAGTCCCTCTTTGGATATGTACTGTTGAGGGCATAACACATGGAAATCTGGAATTTTCATGTCAAAGCAAGGGATTTGTCCTATTGTGATGCCTGCTTTCAAGTGGCGTTCAATTTATTTCTACACCATATCTACTGCTGTTCATTGCTTGAGTTTTGCCACAACACTTCTAGATTTATGCACAAGATGTACCAAATGAAAAACATGGGCGTCCCCATGTATGCTGAGTGGCACAAAGGTGTGATTGGCCCTGATATGTCTAACTGTTTATTATCAGGAAAATAAAATCTCTATTATGCTATGGTTTGTAATTCCCTAAAAATGTATCACTTTGGGCGCATGTTGCAAATGTTTAGAAAACATAACCCCAATTTTTGTTTAGTTTAGTACTACATTATGTTACACATGCAGAGCAACAGGCTGACTCGCACATAAATGCACACCTGTCCGTCACATATATCAGCATTTGACTGCTATTCTCAAACCAATATCAATTAGTACATCTACATTGGCTCCCACCACCATTGTGCAATGGCTTGAATAAATATTAAAAGTTAATACACATAGTAACTGTCTGGGATAAATACACATAATCCAAAAACTGAATGGCAGCAACGCCAAGTTATGTGTCATGTTTACCACAATGTGCCTTAAAATGGTAGCACCATAATGGAAAAAGGTTTACATGTATGATTATAGTGAATCCTAGTTTGTTTTAATGGGATAACACGAGTTAGCTTAGCCTTTGGCTTGCTGACTCGTGCCCCCGTCACCTAGTGACTTTTAACCTACTTAGCTTGCTCTGTCTTACCCCATTTAATTATTAAATTCCTCTAAGATGGCTGCCTTAGTTATAGTTAGGCCACTTAATATGCTTTGCAGTGCCACCGAATTAAGGCATCAAGATCCAGTGACAAAGACAAACAAACAGTAGGTGTTCACACTTAGGGACTTTCCCTCTCTATGCTTTTGAGGGAATTGTTTATATTAATTGCCGACCCAAGCATGCCTGTCATCTATTGTTTGGGAACACACCTACGTCAGGGGTCCAAGTAGATCTGTATAAATACATCACACTTTAGGCAGATAATCAGAGGGATTCCCACCAGAGGGCATCGCCACTATCGCTGATATTGATATCGTCTTGACACTGACCCAGTCTTCGTGTCCCTACGGAGTGTGAAATAGAGACCTCATTCCATGGTAACGAGGGTTGGGGGCTCCTCTCATGGACATGGCATTGGCAGATTAAGTTTAACATACCCAGCTCTCCTTTAGGTAGGAGGTTAGGCCTATTATGATAGGGTATTAGGACATATTACACACCTCATGTATTTTCATGTTATTGCAAGATGGAGGGGGGTCTTTGTAATAATGACTCTTATCTTTACAATTCTGTTTCTTGCACTGTTCATTATCCTAATCATTGCAGCCCATGCAACTTATCGCAGATTGCAGTTTTGTTAAATAAAAACCATTGAAACTATGCTGCATCTTCGTTATTGCCTATGTTTGGATAAGACATGATGTATCTGTGAGAAAGGGGTAATCTCCGTTTAACCAAGACACTCCCTGAGATGTCATACTCTCAAGTCCATGCATAAAGGCTGCCACAAATCACGTTTTACTGTTTGGGTTTTTGGTGAGGTGCTGCTAGTGAGCCAGAAGGGTTGGGACGACAGCTGCGACTTGTTGTCGGATAGGCATAGTCGCCTACAAACATAAGTACTGTCATCCTTAAATCAGCAGTCTTGCCTAGAGCAAGAGTCCAAACTACGACATGATGAAACAGATAATGAAATCAATTAAATAAGTTTATATTTATCACCAGAAGAGGCTTCAACATGCAAATCTTCAGGATTGATCGGTTCTGGTCAAACTTGAATCATTATTAAGACATATGTTTGATAGGGTCTTTCTTTTATATACGTCCTTAAAATATAAATGGTAATAAGATACATAGGCCCTGATTCTGCAAGGTGTCAATGAATGTAGCACAGCAGCTAAAAATGCAGCCCTGTGTTTCGTGACAAGGCGAGAGCAGGAAAGTGACATATTCACTTTGATATGGCTCACCTTTTCCCTCTCCCTAGCACTGCTGCTGATTTCAGCTGCCATGCACCAGGCAAAGACCTTCGTGCCACAGTGATTGGCTTGAGTCTAGCATAGGTTTTGTACAATCAGGGTACCCTCCCTGTACAAAATGCCATGCCTAGGCAAGTGAAAACACCATTTTCAAACCACCTTGAATGTGTGCTATACAGTACAGCACCAATGAAAAGTCTGATAAGCATGGAGAAATTAACATATTTCTCTCCATAACACCTGCTTTTTAGCGTAGGGTATATTTGGGCAAAAACCTGGGGTCATATTTAAGAGCCCCTATTGCCTCCTTGCACCACATTAGAGTCATTGTATTTTACGCTAATGTGTGCTTGCATTGTGCCACTTTGTAATCCTTTGCGCTACATTAGGCTTGCGCAGGCATAATGTATGCAAAGGGGGCGTTCCCCCGTTAGGGTGGCCGAAACAATGGCACAAGAAAATCTAAGAGATTTCCTTGCATCATTTTATTTGGTACTTTTAAAGCCTGCTAAGAGGACCCGTTAAAAGGGGACACACCATTGTTTACAATTGGCCCACATGTACTCTACCAGAGCAGTGCCAACATTTTGGCGCTACTCCTGCAGAGTACATCAATAGCGTCATAAAGAATTATGCCATTGCCCCCTACTCTGCACCACAGTGTGCAGTATTTAAAATTACGGTGCACACATGTTGGTGGTAGAGGCGTGGTAAAAAGTGCAATAAAAGTGGCGGTGCACTGTGTGCAGCACCACTTTTCTTAGATATGCCCCTTGGCCTAGTAATGTTAGTGAATATGGCTTTGCGTCAGAAAGCATTTGTGTGTGCATGGGGACTCTCACACACCACCCAATGTAGCATCCCTTTGGTGCTAAGTGATGCAAAGCCACATTTATTTCCTGCTCTGTGTTACTTTTCCATACAGAACAAAATAAATACTAATTTGCATTGGTTTGTCCATTACTCAAAATATTTAGCATCTCTTTAGCATAAACAAATTAAAGATAACTCAACGCTAAACCTTTGTGACTCTGGCCCATGATTCGTAAGCAATGAGTCTATATTTGGCATCCCAATATGTTTTCTAATAAATATCTAACATTTACATGCGATTGCAGGTGAACAACAATTAGTTAAGCTGTCTACCAGGTCATGCAGAATAAGGATGATTGAAACTCACATTTTTAACACCTACATTTTGTCCTGATACATTTTATTAATCACGTCAGTATGATAAACCATGCGATATACATCATAGAACAATCACTACAATTGCTAAATATGATTAATAAATTGTTTACCAAATAAGAAATTCTTAATGGCTATGTCATAATTATACACAGGAATTGAACTTACCTCCAGGCCCATTCACTTCAATGCCAATATGGTACAGAAGATCTTTCTCACGGTCCACACTGTCCACAAATCAGTGCTGGACATGTTTAATGGTACGTTCAACACCATGGGTCTGGGATACCCTACAGGCCATCTATTCCTATTCTTATTTAATAGATACCCTTGACCAATACGCCCTCCTGCAAGCAACATCCTAGGAAGGTAATGAACTACATGAAACATCATCTCCCCTATTTCCTCAGAATCAAATATGAGCCATACAACTTGTGTGTGTCCCTTCTTTTCTGTCCTATTTGCCCCACCAGACATTATGATGTCAATAATAATGCCCAGCCAAGAAAAGGTGATGAGAAATGTAGCTTGAATACTTTTAAGACTGTCCCAGGCAGGCAGCACCACACCCACTAGACCTCCACATAATTGAAAATCTCTGACCTTCAGAGGCAAAATCAGTTAGCAATTCCTAGGAGATCCTTGACAATTCTGACCCTCCTGCCACCTATCTAACTAATTCAAACATGGAGAACATGTGTCAGGACATGCCCATCTCTTGCGTCATGACGGCAGGCTTTAGCGTTTTCTTTCACAACGTTTGACGTCATTGGCATTACGTTGTGTCCAAAAAGTCACGCACACTTGGATCTTCTTTGTTTGAGATAGTTAGAAGACTTTGCTCTTTATGTATGTTGACCAGGATAAGATAAAATATACATGAATTCTATGTCTCACATCTATTCAATGACTATGATATTTTTGTGCATATAGAATTGATTGTGATAATTATTCTTTCTAATGTGTACGATGTATGTTTTATGATTTCAATGGGTTTTTAATAGGTAACTCCACTATTTATTTGTACATGTCAAGAAACAATGCCCATAATGCAAACATACAGAACATATTGATTCAGGACTAGAGGCCTCTGTAAGTACTCATATTTAGATCCAGAATCTCAAATCATTCACAGAGCGCAGACCAGCTGCCAAAGACGCTGTGCTGTTTTACGTGTCAGGGAGGGATACGGAGAGCGCCACATTCACAGAAATATGACAATCTCCTCCCCTCTCCCTAGGGGCAGTGCATGATTTAGCTGTTGTGCACTATGCACTGGCCTTAGTGCCACAGTGTTAGGGTGTGTTCATGACTCTAGCATAGATTTTGTATGGGAAGGGTACCTTTTTGGTACAAAATGCTATGTCTAGGCAAGATTTAAAGCTGTTCCTACTTAGTATGTGTGCTGTACAGTGCAGCACACATGAACATTTTGGGATGTGCTGAGGAATGGAAACAATTATCCGTTTAGTGCCTGCTTTGAAAACCCTTTTTATTTTAAGAAACCTGTGTATTAAAATTAGTTGATAGGGTTTAGATTCAATAAGCATGGGTGGTTGCACATGAATGCCCATGTACCACCATGTCACACCCCCTTGGCAGTATGGAATACCAAACAGTGGCTAGCACTGCCTGGCATTACCCTTTGGGTACTTCCCAAGCAAAATCATTTTTGCAATGGAAGGTAAATAGGCAAAAGTAACAGTTTGTGCTAGCTAGCATCACTTTAGTTGTGCTTAAGCATCCCACCAATGTTTGACATTCTTCCCTCTATTCTCAATTTGTAAAAGACAGCTATGGAATCCCATGGTAGATACCTACTAGACATAATTGTTAGGAATAGGGTTCTGAGTAGTCTGTTAACCCAGCTCAGGCAGCAACCACAATCTCTTTTGGATGACCCACTAAGGCATTTACTGTGTTCTTAACTCCCTGCTAGCTCCACACAAATGCAGTCTTTCACAACATAGGTGGAATGTCAAAAGTATAAATGCAACACACAGGCAGTGATGTATTGCAAACACGACACAAGACAAATCCCACAACAATTTAGTTGAAATAGTTTTAGATGTAGTAAATTGCTTAACAGAACAACTATAAAACGTCATGACGGTAGGACAAGACTTATGATCTTTACAACTTTAAGGCCAATGACTGTTGTGATACATGTCCAAATTCCAGGCACAGTCCTCTTGTTCCACGTAACCAAGTAAATGGCTTAAAATTTAGGCAACCCCTATGGAGAGCAAGTCAAACAAGGAGTAGATTTCTGTCTGTTGGAGCTGACCCTCATAATCTGACAAAATGTGGAGATAACTGAGATTTAAAAGTAAAGTAAACTAGGGCAAAGTGGCAGGCCGAGTCCAAGGAGGAAGCATTTTCATTAGGAGCTGCAGGACATTGTTTTCTTTCTTTGCACATGGTCTCTTTTTCAGAAGTGTTAAAAGTCCAGTGGTACACAGCTGGGATATGTAGCCAACAAGATTTCTACAACACTGGACAGACATTTTGCACAGAACTTGTTGACAGTATTTGTGCTATTGATTGAATGTAGCTGGATATGCTACACCGTCAGTAAGATCTGTGTATGCACCTTGGGCATGTTTGTCCCAGTCTCCGTTCAGTTGGCAGAGCATTTGTAAAATAAAACGCTTTGATTGCTACTTTTGATTTTTTTCAGTATTGGGGCACCTTTAGCACAAACAGCTTTGGAGAGGCACCATTGCGGGTTAGGGATCCACGCGCGCCTTGCACAGGTTTGAAAATGTTCTGTTCCTAAACCTTTCATCAGGAGGCCAGCCTACTAGGCTTAGATTCACTGTGGTTGTCCTGGGTTCATCATGAGAACCTCTTTGAGACAGCAGGGCTGCCATCAGTGTTTCATGAAGACTTAGAGCAGCAATGCAGTCCTTCCAGTTATAACAAAACAGCCTTCTGCAGTACACAACAGGCCACAGCAGTAGCCAACCCTCTGTAAGACCTTTTGCAGGTCCAGTAACTTACCTGGATAGCGGGACTAGGAGTCTTATTTACATACCCGGTGCCTCTTTGGAAGTATGATAAGATTCTTAAAAATTCAATTTGTTGTCCTTGATTTTAACTGCTCACCCTGCCCTGCCACCAAAATGCCTGCATGTATTACGCAGGGGTGACAAGTCCAGTTGCAACTGCAGCTGGGGACAGCTTGACCCACCACCCTGTCTGACTGTTGATGGCCCATCCCGACATGCCCAATACTTTTTCTGATGTGGCTGTCTGTGAGTTCTGAGCAGAGTACAGCTTGCTGCTACACCTAGTCATATGACTCAGGACCAGGCTACAAGTGACAAAGACATAGGGCATACAGATGTGTATATAAATATATATAGGGTAAATGTCTATCAACCATCAAGGCACATCTCAATACTTAGGTTTGAAAAGACAATGCAGCATTACACTGTACAACTGAGCGTAACACACAACCATATTTTCATAAACATTACCTTATTTATTGATGACATAATATAAATGCTACATACGTGACAGTCATTTTATTACTGTTGGGTACCTAATGCATTGGCATACAGAAGTACACATTTGACAACATTGAGGTAACAATGATGTAAAAATTTGCTTTACAGGGATTAATGTATTAATAAGTGTCCATAATATGGATTTGTAAATTTTACAGGTAATGAAATGCTTTTGAAAATTATCAGGTGTCCATTTTTATTTATGCACATGTGCCTGGCAATGACATATTTCTGTTCATTGTTAAGCAAGAATGTTTCTTTACATTTCTACACAGCATAAAGTAAAATATATTTACCTACAAGTTGTGACCTGACCAACTGTCAACATAATATTTACGACACCTTACACCTTGAGATTCTATAGCTTGATTCTCATTTGGATTGATGTCATCTTCAACATTGCTGTCATTGCTGCAACTTTCTTTGTCTACTTATAAAGACCCTTTCACACCCATGTTGTGTAATGTACAACACACTACAACAATATGTGATTTATATAAAAGCCTACCACCAGACAGATCGAAGCTTCTGAACCTAGACTTCAATATTCCAAATGTCCACTCAATTATGTTACGGGTCCACGATGTGAAACATTATAAGCTGCTTCTGTTTGTGTTTTTGTTTTTGCAAATGGTATTAACATCCAAGACCAAAGTGCATAGCCCATATAATCCAAGAAAAAATTTAGACAATAAATTAGTGCAGTAACATAGGATTATGCTTGGAAAAAATTTCTACAGATGTGAAAATTTTACATTTCTGTAAGATCTATGGCCCTCATTACAACCCTGGCGGTCAAAGACCGCCAGGGCTGTTTTGGAGTTTGTACCGCCAACAGGCTGGCGGTACAAACTCGGGCATTACGATCGCGGCGGAAGCGCCGCGGTCGCACCACCGGGCCCAGCGGTTTCCCCCACTTTTGTCCCAGCGGTTGTAATACCCCAGGGCTTACGAGTCCCCCTCTCGCCAGCCTTTTCATGTCGGTATGAAAGGCTGGCGGAAAGGGGAGTCGTGGGGCCCCTGGGGGCCCCTGCACTGCCCATGCCTCTGGCATGGGCAGTGCAAGGGCCCCCTGCCACGGCCCCATGGAGCTTTTCACTGTCTCCATAGCAGACAGTGAAAAGTGTGACGGGTGCAACTGCACCCGTCGCACAGCCGCAACACCTCTGGCTCCATTTGGAGCCAGCTCCCGTGTTGCGGCTGAGATGGCTGCTGGGCGGAAACCAGGTTTCCACCCGCCGGCCCAGCGGGGATCCCCAAATAGACCCCGCGGGAGTGCGGCCACAATGGTGGCCGCCCGGCGGGCCCGCCAATGTTGAAATGAGGGCCTATATGTCTGTTTTTTTACTATTATATGTGTTTCTTGGTGTGACATATTCTTGATGTTTCACTTACCTACTAATACACCTTCTCCATATGTTCCATATTCAAAATGATCATTAATGGTTGAGTGACAGAATATATATGAATCGTGTGTACTGTCCTGAAACTTGGCTGCAACCTTTGTGAAGCTGTACTTGGCATCACATATCTCTTGGACATTAATGGAGTATGCATGCTTCCTATTATAATACAGATGGGATGTTTCTGTTGGTGGGGGAAAGTTGACAGGTGTGTAGTCAATGGCACCCAAGACATTTGGAAATTGGACAATTTGATAAAATCCTTGCTTTACTTGTCTCTGTTCCATTGTTGTTTTGGGAAATGTCAGATATTGGGGAATTATTTTGATAATGGCATTCAAAACATGTGTGAGAAATTTGGATACTGTACTCTGGATACACCTGGCAATGTTCCTAAGATACTCTGGAAAGATCCTGATGCTAGTAGATGTAGTACTGCTGTGACCTTTACATGTGGTGGCATGGCATGTGCCATGCCAGTGCTTGACTCAAGTGCTGTTCCAATTTGCTGTAGGAGAGTGATTATCGTTTGCCTGGTGAGCCGGCATCTCTTCACTATTTGTTCTTCACTTTGCTCAAAGAGAGAAATCCTCTGCTTGTGAATGTTTTTCTTCCAACTGTTTGCAACTTCCTGCCACAGCAAGTAAATGCTGCCGATGTCTTGTTATGACTATCTCCATGGTGGTCTTGAAGGCAGCAAAGTTCTGGGACTGTAGGGTGAATTCTTCACTAAAAAGCCCAACCTTTGCAGCAGTTTTTGAGGAGCTCTATTTTTTCACACACTTCCCTTTCGTGCTGTTTTGCATCGCTTTGCATGGCTTTTGAGAATGCATTTAGCACCATTTCTCATCAATACCTGAGTGGCTTCCACCCCACCATGTCTACAATACATACATTATTTTGTTTTAAGCGCAAAGCAATGCAAGATACATCCTGTGTTACTCATACAATGGAATATGGTGCTGCGAGTGTTGGTGATGCTTAGCACCAGTGCAAAATGTTTGAGAATCTGGGCCCAAGTTGGAATAATAGAGTACATTTTAATAATTGTTTGACACCAATCCAATCCGTAGAACCAATGTTTTGAATTTTTTTAATGTTTAGTAAAAACTATCACCTAAAAGATCATAGTGCCAACCGTGGACATAGAGGCCATCATTATGACATTGGCGGTAAATGCCGCTTACCGCCAAGCTGACAGACACCAACTTACCGCCGCAGTGACGAATATCCATTCACCATATTATGACACACACACCAATCCGACAGAATACAGCCACATAAACAAATCCGCCAGACCAAAGGTCAGTGATAAAGTGGCGGCCCCAAAACACATACCGTTACGCCAACAAAACAAAGCCCATCACATTATGACCCACGAGTCACCACAAGGGACATTCAATGGCAGTAAACCATTGGCGGTACACACCGCCACGCTCAGAATGGACACCCATGTACAAAACAACACTACATTAGCCAATACCAAATACACACACCTAACACCCATACACATACCACGCCCACACCACTAAAAAACCCACACCCACATTACCCACAACCCTTTATGAACACCAATTGCCACCAGAAGACTGAGAAGAAGAGCACAGAGACAACTAGACATACACATCACTTACACCCATACAACTCTCACGCACTCCACATCACACACCCCACCACATTACCCAACACACTCTCACCAACACACATCACACAATACCCATTACACCACAAAGGCACTCCTATTTCACTGAGGAGGAGTTAAGGGTCATGGTGGAGGAAATTGTCAGGGTAGAGCCACAGCTGTTTGGAGCACAGGTACAGCAGATATCAATAGCAAGGAACATGGAGCTATGGTGGAGAATCATGGACAGGGTCGATGCTGTGGCAAAGCACCCAAGAACAAGGGACCACATCAGGAAGAGGTGGAACAACCTACGGGGGAGGTACGTTCCACTGCAGCAAGACACAGCTCGACTTACAGAGGACTGGTGTCGGACCCCTACCTCCTCCCCCACAACTCACAGCATGGGAGGAGCAGGTACTGGCAATACTGCATCCTGAGGAACTCGCTGGAGTAGCTGGAGGACTGGACACTGGTAAGTCAACATTTAGCACACATCACCCCCCATACCTGCATGCCATCTCTCACCCTCACCCTCACTCCCATCACTCCACTCCATCCCACACACTGCACCCACACAACTCACTGATCCCAATTCCAAGCCCTGCATGCCATACCAATGCATGGACACACCCCCCAGCCCTGCATGGACACCCATAACCAAAGCATGCACAGCATAGGGAAACTAACATAACCACAATACATGACCACACATAAGCAAAAGCTGGCAGGGCAACACCAACCATAGAGGGGAAGCTACGGAAGTACAAATGTCATACACTTGAAGCATAATTCAAAATTTACATCCCCACAAGTACTCCAGCCAATGTCAGTGGGCAGGAGGTGCCACCACTATCCAGTCCCCCAACAGAAGAGGCCCCCAGTGATGACAGTAACTCTGGACTTCAGGATATGGAGGAACTACCTGGCCCATCAGGAACCACTGGAAAGTCAGTCATCCAAGGCCACTCACAGACTACCACAGAGCCTCCCCCATAAGGAACCAACACCACAGCACCCACCCAGAGTACCCACACCTCTGTCCCCAGGACACGTCGATCAGCAGTGTGCCCACCTGTACAGGGACCCCAGGCCACACCTCACAGCCAAGACAATCCTGGACCTAGGGTCAGTGGCAGTGGGCACACGGTTCAGGGGACAGATGCACAGGCCAACAGGGACACTGGGAGGACTGCTGTGTGCCAGAGGGAGGACAGGACCAGGGAACCGACTCTCCAGGAGGTACTCTCAGAGATCCTGGGAGCCTACCAACATTCCCAGGACACGATGGGCCAGATCATTGACAACATGCAGGAGAACAGGGGCAGCAGGAGGGACAGCATCAGGGGATCAGGGAGGACTTGCAGGCCATCAACAACACCCTGATATCCATTGCAGGGGTGCTAGCAGACATGGTCAACATCATGAGGGAGGCAACAGCACACTTGCGGGCCCCTATCACTAGCTAGTCAATCGACCAGCCCTCTAATTCCGCTGCCGCTAGTGGGCAGGAGGCCCCGACACAGGACCCACAGGCCACCAGCATCCCTCCCCCTGCAGAAGGTAAACCACCCCGCAAATGTTTCCTGTGAACCAGGCAGAAGCCAGAGACAAATGCCAAGACTACCGCCAGGAAATGAGACTCTACTGATTGTCCCCTTTATGTCCCACTCTGTCACCTTGTCCACCTTTGGACTGCCATTGCACCCCTTCCTATGTCCCTCTTGGACACTGTACCTGTGCTACAAACAGACTGGAACAATACTCTCAAGACTTTCCTCCATCATCACCCCATTCCATTGCACTTTCCCCTCTATTTTTTAGCAATACAATAAACACTCTTGGATAAAACTCACCTACTAGTATTTCATGTATTGCAAATTTGTATTGATTGAAACAGCTACAGCCATTGAAAATGAACTGTACATAGTGAGAGTATAGAATGAATGACCCATTGCTGGCTGTTGTAATCACATCAGGACATTTTTGTCATATCACCAACATCTGTGAAATGACAATCAGTAGGCAACAATAAGTAGGGGAAACAAGTGGGTAATGCCAGCATGCCAATGCCAACAATAGAAATGTGAGGTTGCACTGTCTCACCTGTGTGTCATTGGAAGTACTGACGGATCACTAATGTTCTGTTGTCCTCATCCTCATCCTCTGCCTCCTCATCTTCACTGTCCTCAGGGTCCACTGCTGCCACAGGGGCATCTTCAGTCTTCTCCTCCTGCAGAAAAGGAACATGGCATCTGAAGGCCAGGTTTTGCAACAGGCAGCATGCCACTACTATCTGGCAGACATTTTTGGGTGAGTAGCACAAGGATCCCCCTGCCATATGGAGGCCCCTGAACCTGGCCTTCCGGAGGCCGAAGGTTTTCTCAATTATCATTCTGGTTCGCCCATGTGTCTCATTATAATGTTCTTTAGCCCTTGTCCTGGCATTCCTCACAGGGGTCAGCAGCCACAATAGGTTTGGGTAACCAGAGTCACCTGTAAATATTGACGGACAACATTTAGCAACATATTATCCTATTTGGCCAACAGCATAGGCATACACCAACATACACTGGGTGGGGATCAAGGCTAATCTATAAGCCACACCCTGTGCCTCTATAATTTGGGATGCTGCTATTCCTCAGGACAAAGGCATCATGCACCGACCCAGGATACTTAGCATTGATGTGGGAGACGTACTGGTCCACCTGGCACACCATCTGCACATTCATGGAGTGGAAATGTTTACGATTCCTGTACACCAGTTCATTTTGCCAGGGGGAGGACAAACGCAATATGTATTCTGTCAGTCACCCCAATTATATTGGGGATATGTACCATTGCATAAAATCCAGCCTTCACAGTGGCCAAATCTTCCACCTGGGAGAAAGCAATTTAGCTGTACATGTGTTTCATCATGGCGGACAAGACTCTTGCTAGCACTATTGAGAACATTGGCTGTGACATTCCTGCTGCAATGGCACACTGTTGCTTGGAACAAAACAGTTTCCAGGAAATGGAGCACTCATAGGACTTGAACACGAGGGGGGATTTCAGTCGGATGACGGATAGATGAGATCAGGTCAGGCTCCAACTGGGCACACAGCTCTGTGATTGTGGCCCTATCCAGTCTATAGGTGAGTATTTTGTGCCTTTCCTCCAGTGTAGCCAAGTCCACCAGGGGTCTATACACATGGTATGTCTCCATCTCTTATTCATCCGCAGCGGTAGGTATCTGTGGGACACAAGAGTGAGTAGGCTGTCACAATTGGGACAACTATACCACAACAGCAGTCCACATCGTGCAATGTGTTTTGGGACAGTGGAATTTAAAAGTATGTGCTTTTTATTCTGTGACGCAGCAATTATTGATAGGCCTGTTCACCCCCCTCCCCCGGAAATGACGTCCGCCTGTCCTGTGCGGAGGGACAGGTGGAAATGAGGGAATTCTGCCGACGCTGTGCACTGTGGCAGTAGGCAGTCATGAACCGACGTGCAATTCCTCATTGGATAATATTGAACCCTATGGGGTACAGTGGCCAATGGGGATGTACGCCGGTGGTGACAGTATACACTGACGCGGAAGTAACTGCCATTTTATTTCACACTCCTCCCTTGTTTCCTGAGCTTCCACAGGAGAGGACCTACACTGCATGTGCTGCTGTGACCTGTGTCTGGAACCCCAGCCTTCACTTTGGAGGAGTTGGAGCAACTAGTGGATGGGGTACAACACCAAGGCAGACAGCTGTATGGGCCTCCAGACCAACAGGTGAGTAAACTGTGGGCACGATGCATGTGGCATGAATGCATGGAGTTGTGTGTAAAGGCATCGTGTAAGGGTGGGTGGGTGGGTGGATTTCCTCTTGGCGGTGTACATGTTGTGAGCTGGCTTATGTGTTTTGCAATTCTGATGGGATCGGGTATGGTGGGCCATATGTGTGACAGGCTGGACTGTTCGTTAAATGGAGTTCTCCTGTCTGAATTACCTCTGCAGGTCAGTGCCCATCAAAAGAAGGGTTTATGGCGTGCCATCGCCAAGGTCGTGCAGACCCTTGGTGTCCATGGCAGGCGGAGCACCCACTGTCAAAAACGGTGGGAGGAACTGAGACGCTGGGCACAGAAGACCACGGAGGCCCAGCTGGGGATAGCCTCCCAATGAGGAAGGGGTGCTCGTTGGACCCTGACCACCCCTGATGGCCAGCATACTGGCGGTAGCCTAACTTGTGCTGGATGGGCGCTTGAGGGCATCACAGCAGCCACAAGGGGGTAAGTACAGGGTGTATCATTACAACTTAAGGCTGGTGGGTTGGTATCCGGGTGGTGGTTGTGTGTTAGTTGGTGCCCCTGAGGCCAGGCCAGACATAACAGCTAGGTCCTCTGAAAGTTAAGGGTTGCATGGCACATGCAGGTATCGTAGCTTGTTATTATTCACTTCTAGGCAGGGCTTTGTGGGTCCCAGGTGTGCTGCAGTTGGCGGTGTGTGCTCCTCCTCATGCATTGGTGACTAGCCATATCACTGGTAGTGGAATGCATAGTGTGTAGGCCTGTTCCCTGTGTGTGAGGGTGCTGTGTACGCCAATGTTGGTGTTGGTGTAGTCATTGACCAAGTGCATCCTTTGTCTCTCTCCCCTTTCTTGTTTTGTCATCCTGTCCTTATGTGCATTACCATCATCTGGCAGAGGAGCAGAGGCACCGGTGACAGAGGGAGCTGCATCTAACAGTACCCTGGAGGCAGAGTCCATCGACACAAAGGGAACGAGTGGGACGGAGGGTGAGGGGAGCACCATGGCGGAGACTGGAAGGGACAACACTGACTCTGATACCTCCTCCAAAGGGAGCTCGCTGGTGGTGGTGGACACCTCTGTGACCACCCCAGCTGAAGGTACAGCTGCCACCCCCGTACCAGCACTGCCCTCCCAGTAGCCCCTCAGAGAGTTGCTCGTGACCACTCACCCAGGAGGGTGGACATCTCCTTCGCCCCAGGCACCTCTGGCCCTGCCCCAGTCAGCCCTGCTGCCCTGAGTGAGGAGGCTATTAACCTCCTGAGATCCATCTCTGTAGGGCAATCAGTTATTGTGAATGCCATCAAGGGCCTGGCATCCCAGATACAGGAATGCAATGCATTCCTGGAGGGCATTCACGGTGGATTGGCGGCCCAACAGAGATTGATTCGGGCTCTGGCCTCCTCTCTGATGGCAGCCATTGTCCCTGTTCCCACCGTCCCCCCTCCAGCTTCCACTTCCCAGTCCCAATCTCCTCAACCCCAACCCATCCCAAGCACCAAAACAGACAAGCATGCACACAAGACAACACTCAAGAGTGTCACAGGCAAACACAAGCACCACACTTCATACCACAGGCACTCACACAA
The DNA here is from genome assembly GCF_031143425.1 of Pleurodeles waltl. Taxonomy (NCBI): domain Eukaryota; kingdom Metazoa; phylum Chordata; class Amphibia; order Caudata; family Salamandridae; genus Pleurodeles; species Pleurodeles waltl. The sequence continues at coordinate 855,348,604 of NC_090446.1, read as the reverse complement.
ACACCATACAGTTGCAGACACAACAACATCCACTGCCTCCACTGTCTCCCCCTCCTCTCCCTCCTCCACCTCTCTCCCAGTTACGTCCACACTCACACCTGCATGTACTACATAAATATCCACTACCAGCATCACTACACCGAGCAGAACACACACCTCACTGGCAGACACCTCCACAACATCCATGCATGCGTCCCCTGTGTCCTCTCGCACCGTGTCTGTCCCCCTCCTAAAGGACACAAATGCAAGCACACACCCAACAGCCATCCACCTCACAACATCATACAGCGCAGGCACCTGCACCAAAATCCAGCAGACATACACCTCCAACAACCACTCCCTCATCCTCAACTCCCATTACTCCTCCTTCCTCCCACCCCAACATCCCTAAAAAGCTTTTCCTTTCCCAAATTGACCTCTTCCCCCCCCTCCCCCTCCGTCCTGCACGTATGGGCCGGGTATCAAGAACACAGCCCAGCACCTCAGCCAAACAGTCCACGGGGACAGTGGTAGCACCACCTACCAGTGGTTGTGAGAATACAAGACCTCCAACACTGAAGGGGAAGGAGCCAGCACCACCTGAGATGAAAGCGAAGAGTCCGGCATCAGCTGTGAGGAAGGGGAAGGATCCTGTACCAGCTGGGAGGAAGGGGAAGGAGCCTGCACCAGCTGTGAGGAAGGGGAAGGTGCCTGCACCACCAGGCATAGAGGGGAAGACCCCATCCATCCCTGCCAGGAAGGGTTAGGGATCCCCGACACATGAACAGGAGGACTAGAGGCACTCTACACCAGTGGAAGCTGTCAGGCTAACATCGCCACCACCACCAGCTGTCACGGGACCCCCACTACCAGCCCTGGATGTGCAGCCATCAGTGAGTGCAGGGACTGCCCAGGAGCCGCACCCAGCCACCACCACCATACAGCCAGCAGTGAGTGCAAGGGCTGCCAGGAACCTCCCCCAACCACCACCACCATGCAGCCATCAGTGAGTGCAGAGGCTGCCCAGGAGCCTCCCCCAACCATCACCACAATGCAACCATTATTGGGGGCTACCCAGGAGCCTCACCCAACCACCACCAACATGCAGCCATCACTGCCGGCGGACGCTATGTAGTACACCCTCCAGGGGCTACTGTGTGGGCGTCTCCCTCCAGAACCAGTGGGCAAGTCACCCACTTGAGAGACTGTGGCCTTGCACTCCCCAGGACAAATCAATGGGCATGTTGCACCCTCCAGAACCAATGAGCAAGTCACGCACTTGAGAGACTGTGGCCTTGCATTCCCCAGGACAAAACAATGGGCATGTTGCCCCCTCCAGAACCAGTGGGCAAGTCACCCAATTGAGAGACTGTGGCCTTGCACTGCCCAGGACAAAGCAATGGGCATGTTGCCCCATCCAGAATCAGTGGGCTTGCTCCTGTATCCGACTGAGGTGCCCTCCCCAAGGTGCCTGCCTATTTGCAAACTAATGCCCCTGCAGTGTTCTATCCGGATGTCCTCAGGATTGGAGTTGGGCCTTCGACTGTGCCCTGTGGCCATGTGGGCCCATCTTTTTTGTACATGTCTACACATCTGTTTCATTGCCAAATCAATGGTCCCTGTGGTAGTCCTGGGTTCAGGTGAAGATGCAGGGCTCAACAGCAGGGTTGGCCTCTGAGGGTAAAAGGCAGGCTCCAGATAGCAAAGCAAGTACTGTGAAGCAGTAATGCAGAGAGCACAGCAGGGCACAGCAGCGGGCAGTCTTCTGAAAGTCTTTCAGCAGGTTCAGAGGTGAACTGAAAAGTGGGACCTCTTTCCGTACCATACCATGGTGGTCTTCTTCTGGAAGGTAGGAAAAGATTATTGAAAGGCTCTTGGAAGTGCATGGAATCCCTGACTCCTCTGCCTTGGCTCCAAGCTGGCTGCAGTAACAATGTGAAGTTGTTAGAACCTTTGTGTGAAGGCAGAGCATACCCTATTCAGTGGCAAGCGGGCTGTGCTCATGTCTACCCACCGCCTACTGCCAGCAGATGGCCCAGTGAGGCGCACCTAATCACTCTATTGTATGACTGTCTTGAAAGGATTCACAAAGTCTAACTGTCAGCTACTACCAGTCATGTGACGCAAGACAGACTACTGACACAAAGGGCGGGAAAATGTCAACTTTCTAAACAGTGTAATGAAAAATCTGACTTTACCACTAAAGAGGGTTTATCATTACAATTCCATAGATACCAAACATTACATAGCTATCTGTGGGCCACTGCCTGTGTGGCTACCTGGCTGAGCTGTCTCTTTAAGGGGGAGCGTACAGCCTTTAAGGCTATGCGCTGCACCATGACTCTGGCTCATATTTGTGAATGTTTTCCCTCCCCTCAGTGCTTACCAGTCTCTTCTGGAGTCTTCTTCTTCCCTGCAGTCCCAAGTGCTGAGCGTTTTTCCATCCTTCGGGTTTCATGACAGATGCATCCTTGGGGGTCGGGCTCAGCTGACTCCATTTTTGTTCCCACTTTTCTCATCTCACGACGACCTGCAAAATAAACAGACAGCAATTCAAGCGGCAATCTCTTCAAGGTGATGATATTAAAGCAATAAGGAAATACTAATGAAAAGACTTGAAACTGGTAAAGTAACCATTTCCCGGATCCTTGAGGTAAGGAAAGAAAGAAACTTTGTTTTGATGAAATGTGATACTACAAGTGACATGATTTTTTTCTCCATGAAAGGTATGTATAATATAATGCAATGAATTGAGGAACAGTAATATTCTCTATTAACAATTTACATGCACATAGTTAATTGATGGACTAATGAACAGTGCCATACACTACTTAAGACATGTATTTGAACACACAACGCATTGAACTGATGAATAGTGATATCCTAGCAGATGAATAGTGTTGCAAACCTTCTTGGGTTTAGAGCTCCTGCATATTCTCACAGATGAATGTAAGGTGAGTCTACATTTGATATTTTACTTGGTATTTTTGAACCTAACCTCAAAGTACGGGGTCAGTGGTATTTACAGCATTCAGCCTTCCCGAAACTAAAGCCTAGACTACTAGGTAGGTGTTAGGTGACTCTTTCTTGGTATACATATGGAAACATGGTTAATGACAGCCTTGTGAATTGTTGAGAGTTTGTTTATAGGTAGAGCGACTAGCGAGCACAGCAACAAGGAACACCTAACAGCTAGAAGGAAGGGGCATTAGGTAGGCAGAGCATACTTATAAGTATTTAAGTCATCTTGTTAGATTCTATCCATTAAGGTTCTGTTATTTGTTTTTCTATAAGCTGGATGCAACCTTGATATCATCAGATGGAGGCTGGAGACTTCCTGAGCAAGCTTCGTCCCTTTTTCCCAGTGGGTCAGACTTGACCATTGTAGTAGTCTGTTTGTTTCACTGGGAAGTAGGTAACAACATCATGTCCATTTCACTCCTGCAAAAAGGTAGGCATGACAGAATGACAAGCTAATGTGGAGTTGCCGTCTAAGTGAAATGGAGACATTTGGGGTCACCCTGGCTGATCTAGCACACATGATTGGCACTCTGCAAAACGCAATGCAGACACTCACACAATGCCTTACAAGGGGCGGCTAAATGTTACCCCAACTATTTCACAATTGGAGCAAGGGGAAAGGCCTTCAGAGGAGTCTTTTGTGCAGTTGGGAGGGGAAGGACCTAGTCAGGATGTAGGTACACGTGTAATTCAATTAATCACTCCCCCTGATATTCCTTTGGCCCCGCCTGGGCATTTTTCTGGGGATTACTAAATTCACCATCTTCATAAATCAGTGTCAATTACATTTCATTTGCAAACCAGACTGTTTTCCTAAAGATCAATCTAAGTTAACCTTTCTTTTGCCTTATTTGAGGGATGCAGCTGCAACGTGGTTGTTATCTATCGTAGAAAGAGATGATCTACTGTTATATAATCATCCCACCTTTAAAGCTGAACGTTATTTGATCATCACACATTCATTCAATCCGTAGATACTAGACTGTTGAATTTACAAGGTTGCAAAGATTTGCTGACATAAATTACTACATTCAGTCGATTAGTGGCAGAATCTGGGTGGTCAGAAAGTAAAAGGAGTTCATTGTTTTATAAAGGGTTACATGATGAATTGAAAGATTTGTTGGCCAAGTAGTTGATCCCCCAGAAAACTGTGGTGACTTAATAGACCTCCACGAGCAGGACACAAGCAACGGACCAAGAAGAGCGAGATCAGTTGACGCGAGCAGGACACGAGTGGAGAGCCGCTTCCAGAACGTGAGGCACCGCTTCCAGGGTAGCGTAACCATGAGCAGCAAAGCAGAACGAGCCAATGGAGGGTGGCAAGAAAGAGGAAAGAGAAGGAGAGCACAATAAGCAGGTGGGTGTAAGCAGCAGAACCCCTTGCGACCCAAATCCAACCCGAATCTGACCTCCCAGCCATTCTCCACCCCCCTCAGCCTCTTGTCCCTCTTGGTGACTGGTTGAATAGGCAAAGTTGAAGGGTGGGTGAACCTGTCTCTGGTTACCTACTATCAAAATTTGTGCAGCATTCCAATACTGCACTTTTCCAGCTTCAAGCTCCCATTTCTAGCTCACATTTCCAATGCTCTGGTAAATTGTGGATTGAGCGCAGAGGGGTAAAAAGAGAAGGTGACTTATTAATGATGTAATACTATAAGGATGTACAAGGATGTATAGGGGCAGTGAGATTGTCAAACGAAGGCCCTCATATATCTGTTGGTTGGCCTACATGATGACTTGTGCTACAAGGACATACAGAGTGCACCACAAGATTCCTAATTGGCAAAATAAGACTGGTGTGGTGTGCGTGGCTGTGGTGTTAAAGCCAGGGCCCCAGGATAGAGCTGGAGAGGGGCAGAAGCGACCGGGCTAGATCTTGGTGTGGCTTGCTTAACGCTGTGTGCTTCCACGCCACCTTGATCCGTGTGGTGAATACTGCAGCAATCCCTGTAGTCACAGAGCACCTTGGGCCTATTTATATTTTTTTAGCACTGCATTTGGGTCATTTTGTACACAAAAGTCGCTCAAACTTACAAAATTCAATTATATTTTGTAAGTTTGAACCTCTTCTGCATCAAAAAATTATGCAAATGCGGCGCAAAAAAGTATAAATCAGGCCTATTGTTTAATACAATGCTCAATGAGAGTGTTTAATAGGATGATTATGACACATCTCAAGGCTATAGGATCTGGGTAGAAGGAGCCCAGGTCTATGACAAGGGTAGAATTTCTGGGATTGATAGCTAGAGGGGGAAAGGGAACGGTGAATGCTGGTGAAACTTGTATAGGTCCATCAGTTTGGGTTCACCATTTTAGTACTTTATATAGTACTGCTCCGGCTGACCCCTTGATCCCAACCTGGTGTGAGATGTTCTGCCTACGTGTCCTAATGCAATAGAAAGACTAATTCCAGAAGTAATCAGAGCACAGGGTGATGTGAAGAAGCACAAATCTCCTGGCCCTGATTGGTGTCCGTGGACCTTTATTGAGAGGCATCCTACTACTGGGCTAGACTCCTCACTGAGGCATTCTGCCATTATTGTCCCAATTTACAAGAAGGGGGATCGAGGCTGCCCTGCTAACTATCAGCCGCTCTCCGTCCTTGATGGAACCGGTAAGGTTCTAGGGAAAGTCTTGCTCAATCGCCTGCAGGGGTGGGAAGATGCCCAGGATGTTATGACAGAAGTGCAAGCTGGCTTTCGGTTCAGGGGAGGAACTATTGACCAGGTTATTCGCCTCTATATGATTTCATATAAATTTATAGTAATTAGAAGGTCTTCGCTGTATTTGGTCATTATAGACCTAAAAGTGGCTTTTAACTCAGTGGACGGTGAAAATTATGGAGGTCATTGTTGGGCTTAGGTTGATCCTCCCTAGTGAAAGTTATAGCGGCACTGCACTCAGGTAATACAGCCTAAGTGATACGGGATGGGTGGGGAGTGTACAGATCCTTTCCAGGTTTAAAATGGCGTTTGACAAAGCTGAGTTCTGGCGCCAATACTTTATAGCCTTTTCCTAAATGATGTGGTTCACTATCTCCTAGAAGAACAGCTAAATGTTACTGTAATAGCCTGCAGGAGGGTCCCAATATTATTATTTGCAGATAACGCAGTGCTTATGGCATGCATAGAAAATGCAGCCGATAGGCTACTTGGTCAGTGTTACGAGGAAAAATCACTGACCATTAACAGTAGTATGTCCATGAGTATGACCATGCTGCCATCTCCCAGACTTAGGTGAAAACTAGCTATTAATGATATACCAATTGATGCCATTAAGCACTTTGATTATCTGGGCGTACGGTTTTCAGACAATTTAAATTGGGATAGTCATGTATGGAAGGCGGCTATTGTCCTAAAGCAAGCAGTGGGGACAATATTGAGATTTAAGCATAAGGCTGGCGCCAGAAGTATCAGTACCATCTTCACAAAATATATATAAAAAAAATAGACTTAGTAGTGAAGTTGGATCCCCGCTCGCAGAGCAGAGGAGAGACAAGGGATGACCTGAAACTAAGATAATAGTTTATAAAGGCTAAGGATCTGACTCAGAAAAAGCAGACAAATCAGATTCCATGAAGATTGGGAGTTTGAGAGGGCCATTAAGCAACAAGGTGAGACTACGACACAGAATATTAAAACTGTGTCTGTATTATGGGACCAAGGGACATTTCCTACTTGACTGCCCTATTAAACTGAAAAGATATGGTGAGGCAGGAAACCAGAACACCCGAAACCCAGTGAGGTGACTGTTTTGAGTTTTACAGAGACTGACCTAGCCTCAACTACAGCAGCACAAACATACTGTATCCAACATTACTGTCATTTTTATGTGATAGCTCAATTATCTTGGAATGGGGTCTCGGTTAGCATCCAATTATTGGTTGATTCAGGAGCTACAGGTCATTTTATGGATCAAACCCTTACTGCATTATGTGGCATTCCATGTGAAAGGAAAGATCAGGTTGATGAAGTCATAACCATTGATAGGAGTGCTCTAAAGTCAGGTCCCATAACACATGGCACTACTGCCTTGGCACTTGATATACAGGTAATGCATAGAGAGAGATGATTAAATTCGATCTGAAACAAGCACCACAATTTCAAACTATTTTGGGTACGATGATTTGAGACCTATAATCCAGCCATAGATTGGAGAAGTCATGAGATTACCTTTAGTTCTTCCTACTGTAGAGACCATTGTTTACAAAGAAACCCTAATACATTGCCAGACAAGACACCAGCAGTATCCTTGGGTGTGGGTACTCCTCAGATAACCTCATGCTATCTGGATTCAGCAGACATTTTTGATAACAAAAGGCTGCTAAGCTCCCACCTCATCACCCATACAATTGCCAAATTGATCTGCTCCCTGGGGCACACACTATGTAGTAGAATGTATACGTTAACTGAAAAAGAAAATATCCATCTGAGAAAATACGTAGATGAAATGTTAAGGATTGGATTTATCAGGCCATCCTGATCCCCAGTCTCTTCATCTTTATTATTTGTACCAAAGAATGGGGAGTTGCATACCTGTATAAGTTATAGAGCTCTCAAATATGTCACCGTGAAGAACCACTATACTCTACCTCTCAATTCCAGTCTAATAGTTCAAGTAAAGGATGCTCTGGTTTTACCAAATTAGATCTGAAGGGTGCCTATCATCTAATGAGAGTGAGAGAATGGGATGAGTGGAAAATGGCATTTTATACAAAGGGGACAATTTAAGAGCCCCTGGCACCTCCTTGCACCACATTAGCAACTTTTTTTAATGCTAATGTGGCACAACAAAGCCAAAATTGCCACACCAAATTTACAAAGTGACGCAATGCATGTATTATGCCACTTTGTAACCCTTTGACCTACATTATGCCTGTGCAAGGTGTAATTTATGCGAAGGGGGCGTTCCCCCATTGGGGGGGGGGGCAAAAAAATGGTGCAAAGAAATATACAATATTTCTTCGAGTCATTTTTTTCGGCACTTTTAATGCCTGCTTAGAACAGGCGTTAAAAGGAGGAACACCATTGTTTACAATAGGCATCACTTGACATTGCAGGATTTGCATCAAAATCTTTGACGCTAATCCTGCAAAGCTCCGAACTAGCATCGAAAATTCTGACACTTGTTCCCTAACTACCTTTGTAGTGCACTGTATCATAGATACAGCACACACATGGTGGCTTTAGGGGGACTAAGAGGTGTAAGAAAAGTGACACTGTACAGGGTGCAGCTCCACTTTTCTTAAATCAGGGCCTAAGATTGATTTGTATGAATATCTGGTGATGCTGTTTGGGTTATGTAACACCACAGATGCCTTTCAGTTCTTCATAAATGAAGTATTAAGGGGGTTCCTGGATGTGTGTGGTGTGGCTTAACTTGATGACATCTTAATATACTCTCTATCCATGACAGAACATAAGAAACATAGCAGAGCAGTGTTACAACAGTTACAAGATAATCAGCTCTTTGTCAAGTTGGAGAAATGTGAATTCCAAACGTCTGAGGTCTCCTTTTTGGGTTAGGTTCTTGCTTCACAGGGGTTAAATAGAGACCCACAAAGTGTTAACGCCAATTTGCAATAGAAATCTCCTAAATCTATGAAAGAATTACAACGTTGTCTTGGGTTTGCTAATTTTTACCAGCGATTCATAGATCATTTTTCCACCTTGGCAACCCTCATAAATTAGTTGTTAAAACAAGAGTAGAGTTCAAATGAACTGAGACAGCAGAACTGGCCTTTCAGTAACTAAAAAAGGCTTTTATTAATGCCCACATTCTTCAACATCCCAACACTTCTCATCCATTTATTGTGGAGGCCGAAGCCTCTCAAATGGCAGTTAGGAGGTCCTGTCACAGTGAAACAAGGAAACAGTTGAACTGCATCTAGTAGCCTATTTTTCTCATAACCTTAGTCCAACTTAAGCAAATTATTCCATTGGTGACAAAGAGCTACTAGCCATTGAAAAGGCCTTTGAAGAATGGAGGCATTATTTGATGTGCCATTTGCATACTGTTACTGTACTTGCTGATCAACAAAATCTCAAATTTCTGAAGTCTACTAAGGCGTTATCTATGAAACATTATGCCAGATTCAATTCTTCACTGCCTACAATTTTGTAATCCAATTCCAAGCTAGCAGACAACATGGTAAAGCAGATGCTTTGTCATGTTTAGGACACGAAGTAGAAGAACAAGAATCTGAAAGTCCTCACATCGCTCCATCAGGCTGTATCTTACGCGCAGTGATTTCTGAAAAGTCCTTTTTAGCAGTTGTAGCTGCAATACAGTAAGATATAGAAGTGCAAGAGATTCTACAGAAACAAGAGACCAAGATAATAGACAATGTGTATTATGCACAGAATGGATTATTTATTCCTACTGCAGTCTTACAGCAACAGCCATTTTACTGGTCTCATAGTAATGTACTCAATGGACATCCAGGAGAAAAGAAAATGTTAGAATTGGGTTGGATGTCATTTTTGGTGGCCCACACTTGTGACTGGTACAAAACAATAGGTACAACGATGTGCTGTTTGTGCCCAGAACAAAAGTCTCCATCAAGCACCTACTGGCCTTTTACACCCATTACCCAGTCCTCATCACCCATGCATACAATATCCTTAGATTTTATAGTAGAACTACCCAAAACTGATCATGGTTACACTACAGTTTTTCTAAAATGTTTTTTTTACAACTTTACCTGGTTTGCCTACTTCCAAAGAATTTGCAGATACCTTTTTGCAATCCATGTTTGCATGGATTGCATGTTTGCATGGTCTACCTTCCATCATTGTGTCCTATCAAGATCCTCACTTTATATCAAAGTTCTGGAAAGCCTTATGTGGGTTCTTACAGATAGATGTCCATTTGTCCACGGGTTACCACCCACAAACTGAAGTCCGGACCAAAAGGGTCAATCAATGTTTCAAGTAGTACATCAGGTGTCAAGTACTGAGTGACTCTACAAAATGGATCGAATTCATTTGGGCTGCAGAGTTTCTCTATGATAATACACAACGCAGTTCTATCAAGGTTACCCCATTTCAATGTATCTATGGAATGCATCCCTGGCTTTTGTTGTCTTCCTCCACCCAAACTACTGAGGTTCCGACTGTTCAGGATTATGTAGATCACATAAAGGTAATTCATTAAACAACAGAAACTAATTTGATTCAGGCTAAGCAAACTTATAAAAGGAATGCAGATGAACATCCAAGAGAAAGCCCCACCTATCAGGTGGGAGATTAAGTATGGCTATCCACTCGTCATCTTAATTTGAAGGGCCCACCGAAATTTCAACCACTGTAGGCCCTTATCTGATTGTGAGGAGAATCAATGAAATCACCATGAAGTTGGATTTACCTCCACAAGTACCTGTCCACCCTGTTTTTCATGTGTCTTTGTTGAAACCGATTGCCACATTTAACTACATTCCCTATAAAACTGCCAATGGTCATGATGAATGATGAACCAGAGTTCGAAGTAGAGACCATTTTGGATTCTAAATGTGCAAGGTATGAATTGTTCTATTTGATTCACTGGAAGGGTTATGGACCAGAGTATTACATTTGGGAGCCTGCAGGTCATGTACACACCGCCTGCCTTCTTCGTCTCTTTGATCGCCAGTATCCTGATAAACCTAGGTCTGTGCGAGGGGCTTTCGGGGGGGTGTACTGTCAGCCCACTGCCTGTGCGGCTACCTGGCTAAGCGGTCCTTTGAAGGGGTGTAGCGTGTAGCCTTTAAGGCTACGTGCTGCACCAGACTGCTCATGCACTCTCGTGAATGTTTACCCCCTCCTTAGTGCTTACATGTCTCCGCTTGCATCTTCTACTTCCCCGTGGTCCGAGTGCTCTGAGTTTCTCCGTACTTCGGTTTTCAGGACGGATGGGTTCTTGGACGTCGGGCTTACCTGACTCCGTTTGTGCACCCTTTTTTCTCGTTTCACATCTCGATGACATGCTAAAGAAACAGACAGCAATTCAAGCAGCAATCTCTTCAATATGGTAATATTAATTAACGCAATAAGGAAATACAATTGAAAAGACTTACCTGTTTATTTGTTGAGTAACCATATCTCTGATCCTTGAACTAAGGAATAAAAGAGTTTGTTTTGATGAAATGTGATACTAAAAGTGACATGATTATATTTCTATGAAAGGTATGTATAATGTACAGCAATAAATTGAGGAACAGTGCTACTCTTTATTAACGATGTGCATGCATATAAATAATTGAAGGACTAATGAACAGTGGCATACACTACGAATGACGTATATAAATACACAATGCACTGAACTGATGAATAGTGATATCCTAGCAGAGGAATAGTGTTTGCAAGCCTTCTTGGGTTTAGGACTCTTGCACATTCTCAGAGATGAATATATAGTGAATCTATATTTGATAATTTACTTGGTATTTTTATACCTAATCCCAATGTTCAGGAGTCAGCGGTATTTGCAGCATTCAGCCTTCCCAAAACTAGAGCCTAAACTCTTAGGTGGGTATTGGGTGACTATTTCTTGCTATACATGAGGAAACATGGTTAATGGCAGAATTAACAGTTGTGAGTTTGATTATAGGTAAAGTGAACAGCAAACGCAGACACAAGGAACACCTAACGGCTGAGATGAAGGAACATTAGGTAGGCAGTGTGTGAGCACACTCGTAAGTATTTAAGTCATCTTGTTAGATTCTATCCATTGAGCTCCTTTTATTTGTTTTTCTAGAAGCTGATACGACTTTGAAATCATCTGGTGGAGCCTAAAGACTTTATGAGCAAGCTTTTTCCCTTTGTCCCCGTGGGTCAGGCTTGACCATCTTATTCTATTTGATTCACAGGGAAGAAGGAAACTACAGCATGTCCATTTTACTCCTGCAAAAAGGTAGGCCTGACACTACCTGCTACCAATTGGGAATAACAGCCTATTAAACGTAATAAGGAATCCTCAATGTTATCCTGCAGGAGGGGTAGGTCTCACAGTAGCGAAAAACATATTTAACAGTTTTTCACAACTAGGACATGTAAAATTTAAAAGTGCATGTCCAACCTTTTAATTACACAACACTCTGCCATACGGGCATGTTTAGAGGAGTGAGCATAAGCACTGGCTAGTAGTGGTAAAGTTCAAAGAGTCCTACGGCCAACAAAAACGAATTTCAGTACCAGTAATTGAGGTAAGCAGGCAAAAGGTTTGGGGAAAGACCACCCTAAGGCTGCCAGGTCTAACACAGGGCTATTGGCTTTGCCAAAGAATGTTTGAATTTTGTGGCCCGAGATTGATGACAGTGTAATTTGGTGATGCAGTGGGTGACACAGCTGAAGACTACCTTCAGCAGAGTTCAAAGTTAAAAATGTTTTCTTCCGGACTATATAGATGCTGCATTGATCATCTTTGCAGCCAGCCCACTCAATACAAATAAACCACAAGAAGATGTATTAGAAATATAGGGGCATATTTACAAGAAAGTGGCGCATCAGCTATGATGCGCCACTTTTCTTGCACCCCCTTAACGTCACCATGGTAGTGCTGTATTTACAATACAGCGCACCATGGCGCATGTTATCACAATAGAGTTAAGATTTTGACTTTATTGTGGCGCATTGGCCGACTAGTGCCAAAAATGGTGCCGCTAGTCCAGCAATGCGTGGGGAAGCCCATTGGAAACAATGGGTGAGTCACATTAACTGCTTGCATTGCACCACTTTGTAAACCTGGCGTGGGGAAAAGGCCTCCATGACGCTGCCACAGAGTGAAAAAAGTTACGCTAGGGCGGCACAAGGAGGCGCTAGGGGCTTGTAAATATGCCCCATAGTTTTACAGTTTATTGGAGGAAAATACGGTGCACTTTTTTCCAGAGTTTTGCATTGGAAAGATGCTCCTCCCCTTTCATTCTAGCAGCGAGTTAGGGATTATCAGTCACTGACGGGCTTTCTCTTTACCGCTCGCTAACTTGTGATTTGTTAGTCTAACATTTCCATCTCATTGCCCCATTGAAAGCTCTACAAGACGTTCATCTGTCTTTTAGGAGCCGACAACTGGACGGGGAAGTGTAACTTTAATTAACGCGATAATGCTACCGGCGTATCTCAGGTACTCCCTTCATTTTCACTGTAAAAGAAACATGTCAGCAATGTTGTTAACATGAGCGGATAATTGGAAGCCTCATAAATAAACATTCAGTTCCTCCCAGACAAAGTTGCGTGATGCAGTCTTGTTCAAAAATGATCCACGTCTGTATTACAGTAAAGATAAAATAGGCAACCTGAAGAGGTGACCCTATTTTACCTAAAATTGTGCAATACAATTATGGCTGTGCATAATGGACGGACGAACTATTTAGTGGAAAAATATGTGCAAAATTTGTAACTGAACAAACACGATAATAATTTCATACGTTCATCTGCACTCTATGTTCAGTTGTGCGTGCCCTTTGCATTAACGTAATTGGACATTTGCAAGGTTTATCCACGGTTATTCCTGGAAAACTAACTGTAAGGTTGCTAGGAGTAGTCGTCAAAACCAATGTGGATTGCTAAAAATCAGGTATTTCTACTCATGCAAGGTAGAAAGAAGCATGAGGAGGCAGATTTTTGATTTTCTGTCAATTTGTCAATGGATGTTCTTTGTAGATTCTTTACTTTTCAGGTAGCACTGCTGTCAAGGTGAGACTGTTTGACTTTTTTCTCATATTGTCACCGTGCTCTGGAGCATGAGCAATGTTCCATTGTGTGACAAATTCCTATACGAAAAGGCGAACTCAGATGGTTTTGGGGCAGATATGTCCCTTACTGGGTAAATGGTCTGTCACCGCTACATGTGAAACTTGTATCCTGACTTTCTTTTGTCGATGCTGACACTTTAATATAGTGTGTGCTCTGAAGGCCTAGCCCTACCACTGGTAATGTCAAGGCCCTAAACCTGTTCTGTGCCCTGGAGGGTGCACAATGTGCGCCCTCCTTATTGATGAGGGACTTCTGTCCTTGACTGGGATTGTTGACGTAAAGCTATGATGACAGCATACACATATTTTTGTGGATTGATAATACTGAACACACTTTTTATCTGTTTCAGGGTAAGTGTTGCTTACTGGCCTGACTTGTGTAAAGTTCCACTTAGATAAGATACCCAGACCATTGTTCTAACATCCTGTGTGTGTGTTTGTGTGTGTCGAGTATCTGTATGTAAGATGTGATTGGTAGCTAGACTCCATGACTTAATGAGACTCTTAAGTCTCACATAAATTACACATTTATAAAAATCACATCTGCACAATGCAGGCCCTATTGTTCCCCAAACACCCATAGGCATGTGACAATTAACATTACCTCACCTGACAAGCCCTGATCTATCATTGCTAGAACCACTGGGATCATTTTTGCATGACCCCTGCTTTGACATAGGACACTATGAAAAGTGGAACACCGACCCTAGAAAGTGGAAGTGAAGTTGAAGGGAGAACACCTATGTTGTTAGGGACAATAGAGATATGGTCACCCTGAGAATTTCTATGATAACTCTGTCAGAGAATTGATTAGTCATTTCTGAGCACTGCCATTTTATGGATGGG